>NC_057776.1:2972335-3572335 GCF_014825855.1 Bombus pyrosoma
ATCTGGTTTTATTTTACGCTTTTTGTTGTTTTTTGGTATCTTCCAGTTTTCATCCTGATAATATTTTTCATTATCTTGACTGTACTCCTCCTGTCTTCGCTGCTCATTCATTTCTTCTATGTCCATATTTTGATTATTATTAACTTGTTGTTGTTGGTTTAGGGCTGGTAAATCTACCAACCTATTTATATAATATCTTCCACCTTTTGTTGCAATTTTAATTGCTGGTATCTGTTGCTGCATTGTTGGGCTTCTCCTCACTATCACTAATCGCTAATTTTACTTAGCACTAAGATAATTCTCAGATTACTACGCCGGAGCACACGTCTGTTTACCTCGGTTGCCCGGGCCGAACTGAGATAAAACTTAACATTTTATTTTCATTATATAGTTATCATTATATTAAATGGTAATATCTTTACATTTTATATCGTCTTCTTTGAGTTATATATTTTTCTCATAAAACTTCTGAAATAAAATAAAATAACTCGTAATAACTCATAGAAAATGTTTCAAACAAAAGTTGCGTAATTTCACAAAACCTCGTTAACTTATTATTAGTTATTTTTAAAAGAATTACATCTCAATTATGTTCAATTATATCATATTGAAATCCACCTTGTTGATCATACAGTAAATTTCAGCTAATTACATAAGAATATACTAATCTCAAAAAATTAGTACTATATCAACTACACAGTTATATTAAAAAGAATTATTAACAGTAATTTTCATAAAAGTTAGCTTTTAGAATCACCAACATCTATCAATTAACAAAATCTCTAGTTTCAGAGTGATCGATATTAATTTGCTTGGCTACGAAATCGTCAAGTCTAGCCCTCAGTCATCGATATCGGCTTCCGCAGCTCCATAATTAGTACTATCAGTTCATACGATACTTACATTCTTCAATATCGCGTGTCACCACTCCTAGATCGTCAAAATCGATTCTCCACTTTCCTTTTTTCACTGTTTCCCACTATCTTGTTCTATGCTTCGAGATGATGTATCAAGTGTCCCAAGCGTATTTTATTTATGTGAAAAGTTACGTTATACATCAAAGTTTCCAACTACACATATATTTTATCATGCTACTTCAGATAAGACTGTATACCTTAACTAAAAAGTATAATGCAAATGACTTCGTATACCTAAAACCTTGATATATAGATTTCATACATACGAGCCTCTTTGAAGCCAAACTGTTCTACTCCATCTACTTTTTATCAATTTTTCAGTTTCATGTACGCAAGTACAGGATTGATGCTCAATTCTCGAAAAAAAATTACTTACTTCCATCAGTTCAATTATTACTACAGGATGGCATAAGTAATAACAAATTTAAAAGTAAATTTAAAAGATAGTATTTGCAATCATCACTTTTTCATCTCTTTCAATCATAGAATTGATCAATGTGGCTTCTAAACGGTTCACGTATTTGTATCGTTGTGTATCATTTGTATAATGAATCATTTTAATGACGAATGACGGCAAATTCAATTTAATTTAATCTGTAATTATTACTTAAATTAAAAATTTGTAAGTCGTAACTATAGTACCTCAAGGTATAGAAAGTATATTTTTGTATATTGTATTATAAAAAGAATTAAAAAAATAAATTATTAAAAAATTAAATAAATTACATATGACAGTATGTACATAACAGTATAATCAAAATAAGAATATAACAGCAACGATGATGTTGTTTACTAACCCTCGCTTCATTATAAACAGGTGGTTTTAGATCCAAATGTTGAACAAAACGAAAGAGTACATTTTTAGTGTATCACGTAGTATATTCTATTCCTCCAAAAGAAGAAAAGAATATTAGTAATATGATTGAATTTTTATTCACTATTGTGCCTTAGTAGTCTTATAATTTTAATAACATTTGTTACATCATATTTTTCGTGATTTTCTTCTATTTCTACTGCCTCTATTATATTATTCTGACGTAACAGTAAATTTACTGTTAAAAATGACTCTTCGCATGTAATTCAATAAAATAATGGTATAGATATAAAGAAGTCACAGAGAAAATATGAATATACGAATCAGACATTTTATTTAGATTTATATTGGATGAAAATTATCAAACTTACCGGCTTACAATCATAAAAAGGACATTAAAATTTTGTATGTATGTATTGTATCATTTTAAAGGAAAGATTAAAAATCTTCTAAAACCCTTGTAATTATTATCTACTTATTACTATAAACGAAAAGTATAAATCATAATTCAATTTTATATATTTTAGAATTAATTCTGTCCTCCTTACAGATCTATGGTTATCGAACAAATCCTTATTTTTTTTCTCAATTTTTATTATGTCCGTACGTATTATACATACATACATACATACTTCTTTCTTTTTTTTTAAGATTTTTTTCAAATTGTAGAATCTCTTTTATAATTTTTCATTATACCCTTCTATACTTTATAAAATTAATAAACTTTTCAAAAGGTTCGTGTTCCTATATCTACCAAAGACGTACCTTCCTGATTTATCTGCAATTTCATATGTTACAGCCTAATTTCAACAAATAAAGGAATCGCAATCCTACACAATTCACTTTTCGTCTCCAATAAAATCCAATAGATGATACAATGACATAAAAATGAATATCCAAACATGGAGATGCGTTAATACAATAATTAATAGAATTGGCGTACAAGAGGTATATGCAGGATTTGACACTATCGAGGTTTGAGTAGGAAAATGCGTTTATTTCACGGGCAATTTCAAATGGATTTTTCGAACGCTATTTTGGCCCGTTGACGTTTGAAAAATTTCATTTCCACGGATTTCACAGGCTTTTTCATGCCTTTCGCCAGATTATACGACACACTCCTGTGTGTCATGTATGCACAGTCGGGATCATCATCTGCGTGTACACACGCTTGTACCAGCTTCTGTGCATTTTTTCATTGCACGATGATCGATCGTTCGACTGGATTGCGGGACACAGTGGCCATGTGAAAAATGGCATCATTTTTCTTCGGTTATGGCTCTCTATTTTTACGCGTTACAACGCGCGTACCGGGTCATAAACATCCCAGGCGAAATGAATTTTTGTTCAAATAATGGCCATCGTAATTTTTGCATAATTCCGTATTTGAATAATATTAACTACCGTTAGCACAATGGCCGTTGTAATTATTCAAATGACAATGGGTTTTAAATTTATTCCAAACGTAAAACCATTTCAGCCAGTTAACAACTCTATCTTTAAAGAGAGATACGTCCTATTTTATGTAAATTTTCTAATAAATTGATTGCATGTAAAAATATAATGTACATGAGGAGATATTTCTAAAATATTTTTTAGAAAATTGTTTCCTGAAACTTGGGCATTTAAATATGAATTATGAATTTGACATATTTATATCAAATATCTGCCCTTTAATTGTTTTTAATTTTTTTAGATATATTTGTTTAAAAATCTTAGAATATTTTCTTTTAATGTTTAAATGCGTGCCAAATTTTTATAAATTGCGGATTTCATTGAACATTCTCCTTTAATGTTGATTGTTTGATAATAAAATGAAAAAATAATACCCTTCTCTCTTCTTTCTTCTCTCCTTAATTATTATACTGTATATAATTGTTAATACTGTATTATAAAGTATGGCTCTCGGATAATATTATAAATTTATGAAGATAACAGTAAAAAATATATAGCAGATACCTCAAGTATAATTGGAGAATTGATAAATTAGTAAACCTATTAATAATTTTCTTGATGTACAAATAAACATGAATGCTACAACAATATTATAGTACTATAGCAGCAGCATATAAGCTGATTAATAATTTTATCAGTATAAATAGCAAATTAATCGAATGTATTAAGCTATTATTCGTAACACGTTACAAACACAATCAATAATAAATTATATTTCAATTATATTATGAACCGACACACTCTCGATAAATTTAATGATAAGAAATTTAGAAACTTTAAAATCAAACAGGAAACGAAACTACCTCTATTCAAAAAGTAGATTAACTGTTAGGTTCTCCGAAAAGTTCCTTTCGTTTCATAAGGTGATAATAGGTGAACAACAATTTCTATTTTATATTATTTTATTGAATTAGGTATGATCTATTTCGTTATATTTCTATTATTATGTTCGCGCATAATTCAATAAACTAATATAAAACAAAAAACATTGTACGCGTATTATTTCCTTATAAAACGAAAGAAACTTTTTAGACAACCTAATACTAAATGTACATATTAAATACCTTGTTTCATTTTTGAATTCTCTATTCCTACGAATGATTCTATATTAAATTTATCTTCTTCAAGAAATATCGCATGTCAGCATTCTCAATAGAATAAGGAAGTGAAAAATTTAAAAACCAGACAAAATACAAAAATATATCATTATTCAGATTACAAGAACTTAACTACTACGTTAAATATCTCGTCCTTTCATTTTCTAATTCCTCAATATACCTTAAATGAAGATTCTATCCGCATAAAAAGATATCACACGTCAATAATTTCAATAAATTTCACCATGAAAAATATAAAAACCTTTACAACCAAACAAAAAACGAAATGAATCTTTTATCTCTATAATACAAACTGTACCTTCAAGGTTTCAATCGAAAATGGTCTAACACGAAGTTTAAGCGAATACGACATCAACGATACCTTTCTTACCATTAAAACAGTTCCATTTGGAACCATTTAATACAATTCCCCTATGAAAACCCTTTTAAAGGAATACAATTAAGCTACCCCGAAACGGAGTGTTACGCGTTGTTTCATCAAAGCTGTTCAACGTTATCTACTCGAAAGCCGGTGCTCACAAAAATTCCCATTTTTTCCCCCTCCTATCAGAGATTTTATCTGTATGCCATTCTTTAAATGGAGCTATTTAAAAGTTCCTGCGTTTAACAGTGGTAATTTTGTTTCCACGATTCAAACGAATAGCAGTGTTTCCACGAGGGAAGCGTATTTTTTTTTTATCAGCGGAACAGCCTAATATGTCAACCGTGTCATGGTCACGCGTTGTGCCGTGACGATTACAAAGCAAAATTGTCACCGCTATATTAAGTACACCTCTTATGCGGTATTATATATATATATATTTATTTATTTATTTATTATAATAATTATAATAATAAATAATATTATATTATTATAAAATAAAAATAAAATTATAATAATTATATATATAATATATATAATATATATATATATATATATATATATATATAAGGATTATATTATAAATATAATGAGATAAAATTCACATATCGATAACATTTTATTGAGATAAATATATTTGTTGAGTATTAACCTTTGACTGGTCACGAGCCTTGGAATCGCGCGATGTTTATGAGATCCCATACGAAATACACATATAATCTATTTTATTATTATTACTATATCGGGCGTTCGTAATGACTTTTATGTATAAATGTTGTGTTTTTTAAATTAAAAACGAAACGTAATGTACTATTTTTATTTTTATACTGTAAACACAAAGCTGAACATGAAACTTGGTAAGGAAACATTTTCTTGGTAAGAATAAGCAAGAGCAATGCAAGTTTCGTTGTTTCTTCGCGTGTCTACTGTCGTGGAGCTTGTAATTCCGAAGCAAATTTTCAACTGTCTAAACCGTTAGAGTGCACAACGAAACTCAGCTATACGAAAGTACAAAATTCGCACAATTGAAATAACAATACTATGAACTTTGAAATTGCCTGCGGTTTGTTAAACCCCACGTGTCCAATCGAGGATTGTAGTAATTAATGTTCGCGTAATGTGGGCTGTCCACAAAATATTTCCTCTTGACTGTGTACATTAACTTACAATAGTATTTGCACACTTACCAAAACTTTTACATTACACGTGTTATACTTGTAGAAAATATTTTGAAATTTCATTAGCATTGTAATGAGTAACGCATAGCATGAATAACCTTCTTAAGTATATAAGCGTTAAGTATCTGGAATATGACTTTTCACTAACTCGGTTGTTATTATGTGTCTTTCAGTTCATGGCCTGGTTTCTTATTGTTTCGGTATAAATAGATCAATACTTTATTGTAAAAGATGTCTAGCTAGATCGACGAGTGGTATAAAAAATATACGGTGTTATTTAAAAGATACAAGATTACCTTGATATCTCAGAAAATATAAGATGTAAAACAGTAAATTTGCATCCATTCGACGAATCCTTTAAAATATAACATAATTCATTTACAACATTTTTCGATAAAACCAATACAGAACGAGTTAGTTTAGATAGCACTTCTTATTGACACACTCTGTATATTCGTAGATGTTATCTATAAATTTTCAAATACTTCCCTGAGCTTGCGTATGTTTGTCACATCTTTTGATCACCATTTTGACCGACTATAACATTTATTCATACTATATATAATATTGTTTCTCATTATTTAATTGCTATTTTGTTAGGAGATTTTATTATAGAAATTTAGATTTTTAGCAATCTTTTTGTAATGTTTTATTTAATTCATTTAGATATTGTAAGCAACATTTCGATTAGAAAGATGTAAAGACACGTAATATTATTGTTTACTATATTTACTATAATTCTCTCAAATACTTCTAACAAATCTCTGTTTTTCACACATATTGGAATGCAATTTTGTATAAATATAGAATTCCGACTGAACAGGCGGATTTTGTACTTCAGTTAGAATAATCGTCACGTTTCGTATAAAACCAATAGATATCCTAATACGTGTAAACAGGAGCGTACATTTAACCTTGAGAGAGCTCGCGTGCATTGTCGTTCACGCGTATCTCTGCAACTACTTGCAACTGCTGCCTGTCTCTTTCCCTTCCTCTATGTGCCTATCTGTATAGCTCTGTTTCTCTCTCTGTTTCTGTCTAGAAACTTGCTCCTATTGACTTTGGAAACTCGAACACAGATCGACTTTATCGTACTATGTGGTAGCTGATTTTTGTTCTTTCTTGATTTGAATAGGTTTACTTTGCGACGATAATAATTCTGAGGGAAGTTTGTGTAGTTTTAAAATTCCAGATACCGGTGCAAGCGATTAGATGGAAAGAGGAGTACTGAATGTTTTAATGCAAATATCTTCTTCAGATTGTACTCAGTGCTCCCAGGTTTCAAAATCATTTCTTCCTAGAAGGGAAATTCATTGTTTTAAGAAAATAATTTATTCCGTGGAAGAAGGACCATTTGTGGCAAAACATTAACGAAACTATCCCTGTATATCACTAACTGTATCCCTGAAATATAAAGGAAAAAGTTGTCGACTTATAAAAATCAAGTTAAATCGATTTAATTAATAATTATTTGTAGAGAGACAAAACTGTCCGGATAATAGAATTTTCGTATAATAGAGCAATCATTCTTCCGATATAAGATTTCATTTATTCAAGCACAAATTAAAATTAATTGATAATTTCTTTAAGTATTTATGGGTCCCATGTCTTTTTGCCTGTTAACAAAAAATCACACAATTTTTTCAATCTGACTAACTGCATACAGATTCCTTTTATACTTCGAACCATCGAAATCCTTCTTGAAATGTCACGAATGCTTCGGTATGAGAAGGCACCTCTTCATCGCCGCTTTCGTTTGCTCGTCCCACTTGTGTAACATCGTCTTTATCGCAATGAAACCATTTCATCGTATCAGTATATTTAAGGCTTTTCTATCGTCGTTAGCAGAGGAATCCACACGCTTTAAATAATTTTCACTATCACGTTCTTGTTTTTTATTGTCCCTGATTGTGATTTTTCCAACACCGTGTATTGCTATCTCCGTTGCACTTGCATCATTTTCCAGTTTTTTAATTATTTCGTACTTTGTTCGTATAGTTAGAACCCTATTAGCTTCATACTAAATTCTTATAATCGGAACTCGCTCAATCGTCGAATAAAGAAACGAATACGTTCTATATATACGAATACTAATAAAATATGTACATATTTCAAACGGAAAAAGATATTCATTACTGGGAGATAGTATGGTCGGATAATAATGTTCGGATATTAGGGTATTTGGATAATGGATTATTATTCGAATAAAAGCGGTTTTACTGTATCTAAAAGCATATAGCGATTGTTGAAAACAGTATGTACAAGAACGATTATCAGCTGATTTGGTACATAAATTTACTTTTAATAATGAACTACTTGAATTAAATATTTTAAATCTTTTTTGTACATCAGGTTTTCCTAATCTGACATTTAATTTATATTTGCATTGTTTAAACGGTTAGACTATTTCTTATCTTTATAATTAATTGATTTCAATGATTTTTATAATGAACAGAAGAATTATCGCTTTCAAAAAATTCACGTACGTAATCATGTTTCATGAATAGAAGAATGTTGCTGGCTTTAGCTATATATTACCAGTACTTAGAAATTACTATCTTCAAGTATTTTAATCTAATTATCGTAATAATTTCGGCGTAACAGATTCTGTAGAAAAATTGTATACAAGTTATAAATTTAAAGTATACAAAAATGTATACAAAAATGATACGCATAAATGTTACTACATAAAAATTGCTGCAAATAAAAATATCAGTTCGTAGAAAGATAATCTAAACGACATTTAGAAAATAATTTATTATATGTAATAATACTCATCAGGCTGTATAGTCAAATATGGATATTGCCTTTTACGTTTCCTTAGTCATTCAAGCAAAAGGTTTATCTACTTTTATTTCGTAGGAATATTACCTGTATGATATTCATCGAGCGCGAATTTTGATAAATGTTGCAGATAACCTTCAGCAATGTCTACATATCTCGTTTTAAACTCTATAATTATTAATTTATGATTACCATAGTTTACGTGTACCGCTTTGCGACTTTAATAATCTTTAATTATGTCATATTTGATGTCTATACGAAACATTACTCTCATCTAATAACATAGCAACGCTATGTGAACAATTATGCCGTTAGATCCACGCTACATAAACTGTACACGTGTACGTACATACATACATACATATGTATGCTGCAGTTATGATTAAATCTGCATAGGCTATCTTTGTCTTCAAAGGAGAATATTTTCATCTGAAAATGCAAGTTGGGAACTTAGAATGTTAAACTATTCATATTATAAATCATTCGAGGCGATCGTAACTTGACACATATACGAGCTGGAGAATAATAAATAATTGATAAATATGGAGTTAGTACGATTACTTCAACGAGCAAATAACTCGAAATATTCAAATATTTCAAAATTTAGTCTGTGTATTTACTATGAATAAAAACATTAATTCTTCTGTCATTTATAGTTATATAATAAGGAACATCATTAACTGATATTGTTTCCTCTTTACATAAGAATTATATAACTGTAAAATGTTAAATACAGCTCTTTGTCTTACACAATAATTTTTTATTGACATCGGCTAATTGAAATTATTCATTGAAATATTTTATGATATTTACTGTTGTATTCGAATATTCGATAATAGCTACTTAATTTTAAACATACACATACAGTGAGGGACAAAGGTATTAGCACAGTCTTTAAAATAAAACAACTTTTTTAACATTGGATCACACGACGTGATTTTTTGAGAAATTAGGAGTATTATATAACTGAATGACGCGTAAAAATTTTTTCCAAAAAATAGCAATTGGTCGTAATCGCGAAGAAAATAGTAAAGCTCGCTTTTTACAATTGTTCACTTGAGTCAGTGATGAAAAGTTGAACAACATCTTTTGAAGATTTATACCAGTTATATACCTATATATAGCGTTGGAAATTTCATCGAGATCGGTTAAAGTTGCTATGAACTACACAAACGATTAAAAATGAAAAAACGATTAAGAACTTTCGACTTAAAGTCTCAAGATTCTTACATTTTTCGACGCCTGACCCTTGTTTCCGCATCAATCGATTTCGATACAATTTTCAGCATATGCAGCGTGTCTGGTTCATCTTGAATATTTCGTTCACATATCGTTCGAAAATCGTTAATGACACAAAGAAATGTTTCTTACGAAAGTTGCGCGATATCGAGAGGGATGTACTATATACACTTGTACATTTGACGTCGCTGAGACCTTGAAACTTGCTGTGAACGACGTGTTAAAATGTTTAAATGTAGTGAAAATTTAAACAACACATTGTGAAGGCAGTTATACATATATGTACAGTGTGTCCAGTTTATGTCGAATCGCTTAAAATATCCCGAAAAACATGAATAGGAAATGGGTAGAAAAAAATGTTTCAGACAAAAATTGCATGACACAGGGGGAAACATATCGTGCTTTCGTATGTTTGACCTTTCGGCAACCATCAAACTTTCTGTGAAGCTGACATTACAATTTTTAAATAGAGACTTGTTGTAGCAGACAGTCAGACATTTTTAAAATAGAACAAACTTATGTATCGTCATATAAATTTTCAAATCTCACAGAGCGATTCAAGAAATTACCCAAAACTGCTGCAAACTCACTGACTGTTTTGGACACACTAGAAAAACGTAACTTTATGTTTTGGCAACGCTATATCAACAACAGAATTATGAAAAGCAGCTGTATGTGTCCGTATGGCGTACATGGGATAATACGCTAATACCAGCGACACATCGAATTTAAAAGTTCACATAGCGCTAGCGGATGATGCGAAAGACACGATAAAACATGGAGGTTTCTATTAAAAAGTTATAATGTCACCGTCACAGAAAGTTCCAAGGTCGCCGCAAAGCCAAACACGCAAGAGCATAGTACGTTTCATTCTATGTCATGCCATATTTGTCTGAAACATTTTTTTCAAGATATTTGAGCGGTACGAGTTAAACCCGACACACTGTACATATACGTATAAAATTTACATAAATCTTCCAAATGTGTCGTTTAAATGTTCATTACGAACCCACGTGAGGAAGTTACTTTCGAGAAGCTACTTTTACTTCTTATCTCACGATCCTGACTAACTTTAGTTATTTGATAAAATTTTTTACACGCTATTCAGTAAACTAGTCCTTCCAACTTATTATTAGGTTGTCCGAAAAGTATTTTTTGGTTTTATGAGGAAATAATAGACACACAACGTTTTTTGTTTTATATTATTTTCTCGAATTACGTACGATCCATTTTATTCTGTTGAGATAAACACCGCGACATTTCACAGACTTGGTTTCACGTTTGTATGAAGGTGCATTGTTGTAAGAAACACGTTTGCGAAAGAAAGACACTTTCCGGACAACCTAATACATCGGGTTTCTGTATTTTCCCGATAACATCCGAGTTCGCACGGGATGATCGTAATTACGACAACATCTTTGCAAGATTTCGGAAACATCGCAAGAGTGCAGCCTGGTAATGCCTGTTCACGCAGATCAGAATAAGCGCATTTTTGCACGTGCGCCTCGTGCAGCGTGGTAGATAGGCGAAATGCATTAAGCGCACCGTCGCCCATGCGTTTTCCATGAGCTTGTCCAGGAATGTGTAAATTCGGCGATTCTAAAGGTACTGCAGACATTATCGATTGAGGTTCGAGTTGAGAGAGTCTTTAAAAAGTGTTTGGTCAGTCTTAGAGTAGAGAAGTCACGGACTAGTTGTCGACGAATTCTGCGACGAAAATCTTTGAGTCCAAGTTAATCAGTTTATCAGTTGATTGTTGTTGAGAGTTCGCTGATAGTCGATGAGCTGAGTTCAGATTCGCAAGCCTCTTACTATAAATTGCTCGCGTTTGGTACAAGTCTCGCGCGTGCGATCGACATCCTACTAAGGCAATAGGCCGCAGTCTGTAAGATAGAATGGAGCACTGTCCGGCGGCAGTAAATTTCGGATAGTGTGGAAGTGAGTGTTAGCAAGCCGAGGCCATCAGTGCATATTGTAACCCATTGTGAAACTTCGATTATCCAATACGTAACAAGTGCATGGAACGAAATCGTGAGCGTGAGTGTTTGCGTGAAAAGCGATAACGTAAAGTGGACAGCATTCATCGCGAGTCTTAGCCCAAGATATCTATAGAAATCTACCTAGAAATCTACATCTATATTATCTATAATATCTACAATATTTATAATGTCTTAATGTGTATAATATCTACAATATTTACAATATCTATGGTATCTATAAATTTATAAATCTTACGAATAAAGTTGTATTCGATCCTCTTAGATCGAAATATCTCCCTCTTTTTTTTCTTACCCTCTCATATTAGTATATTTCAGGTAAGTAATTTAGAACGAACGAGGCCCGTATCAGACCGACAAAGGTCGGACCCACAATAAAAATAAATATAAAGCTCGGGCGCTTTTTGCTCTGCCATTGGATTGTCGCGTGCTCGCTACCGTAACCGCTATGCTTGCGCCCGCACGTCACAACCGAATTGCTGGCAACGAATACCCCGAAATACCTCGACCTTGCCATATTTATTCTGGAATACTTCAATCTTTCTAAATTTCAGTTCTTTAGGTAAATATTTAAAGATCAGCGATCTTATCGATTTCGATGATTTTTAAAGATTTTATAGAAGTCCGCACTCTACACAGCTTTTTCATATACTATATATATAGGAAATTACTATATATATATTTTTATTCTTTTAATTATATATATTTTTTCTAATTTTTTAAATTATATATATAATATGATTTATAATATATGATTATATCATATAATCCCTACTCGGCCTTACTTTCCCAGCTATTTGTGAAAATATTTTCGACATATATAGTTTGATGTACGTTGGATGCCGCTTACGTATGTGTTAGGCTTCTGCGGGCATAATATATGCATAATTATGTGTAATATAATTATATCACACGCTCGTGCTATAAACACAGAGAAGAAAGAAAACACACAGATGAGAAAGAAACGCAACTTATCTTAGTTATTCAAGAGCATTACCTTAGCTATTCGAGGAAGGTGAGAGGCGATTTATGGTTACATTTATTGCTGTAGTTAATGTTGTCCGGCCGCCTCACGACTGCCGGATTAAAAGTATCGAACCTAACCCGATTCAAATCATAAAGATGGTTAGCAATTAAATAAGTTGTTATCTGATTTCAATCAATTTACGTCCATGTTTAACTTCAGTTTCAAGTCAAATAAAAAATCTTGATAGCCTGTATTGGGTTAGGTTTGGGTTGAACTTTTTATTTCGGCTGCCATGAGGTAACTGGCCATAAAACTTACTGTACGCATTGATAACTAAATAATAATTATGTAGGATTTTTTTATTTATTTAGAATAGATTAAACAGGAAACGATGGCTATTTAACGCGAACTAAATACAATAATGTGCTATAACCAAGACACCTAAATAGTTAATTTACAACTCTCGTCACCACGGTTCCAACGCTCTCTTTCACGCGGACCATCCTCCTCGACAACGCTGACAACACTCTCTGACGACGCTGACAACACTCTCTGACAACGCTGACCACACTCTCTGACTTCTCAACTCACGATAGCCTGTTAATTCGTCTTTCTCCCTTAAGCATCCCTTTGTCTTTTCTTATCGCCCTACCACGTACGTGTTCCACAACCGTCCACGGCCATGGTCACGTAGGCTCTTTTTCAGCTTAACTATTCGACCGAAGGACTGACGACACATTGATGGACCGCTCGGTCCATTGAAGTTTCCAGACCCTTTTGGCCTGTCGACACTTAGGCTTTCTCGCAATATTGTTTATAGTCCACCCGATATTTCTTAGACTATTTATCCACGATACATTATATATATTATAACTAAAAATTATCTCTTGATCTTCCCTATATTTACAAATTACAAATTAAAACTTGAGATTATAAACCGCGATCTAAGCATGTAATACGAACATGTACATGGATAAGTTGAATCCAAACCCAGGCGGCATCCAACACACATTACACTGAAAATGTCAAAAACGTTTTAACGAATATCGGGAAAACTAAGGCTTCTGTTTAATGTTAATATTCCTCGGATTGAGATGAAAAATTACGTCCCCTTACCAGTCAAATAGTAGATATTGGTTGTGTGCAAAAAGAATCGCTATTAGACAGTAACAATATTGTATCAGAAACCGGAAAGTGGCCACGTGTGCATAAACATTTCGATGAACTAAAATAATTTAGCTACAGGAGTTATTTAGCTATACGAGCGCGTAACAAAATACAAATACGTAATTAAATAGCAATAGATCGCGTTTAGATGTACGTATAGTAGTCAGACTCCGTGATACTCATAATGTCCCTGAGACGACGCAAACACCCTTCTTGAAGCCTGGAAACCACTGGAAACAACTAAGACTGGACCATGGAAATAGGGCACCTCTTAGCGCTTCTTTTCTACAGCATCTGCGTGAGAGCAGAGATGTTAATGGCTGCAGAGACATATAGTATATCACCGACTGATAAACAATCGGGAGTGTATTACGAAACGATGACATCATTATGACTTTAGAGAGCACAATTGAAATTATCGGAATAGCTGGGAAGGAAAAGAGCAGAAATGAGATTAAAGATCAGCATCCAGGGACTAAGAGAATTCTCGAGAGTAGAAACATCAAATTTTCAATTTCTTTTGGAAGTCTGATTAGTACGTTCTGAAAGCCTAGCTTAAGTAGTTAGTGCGGAGCTACTACGCTATAAGGACGGGGTATTATTTGTACGTATTTCATTACCTTAGGTTAGGATTACCTATAACCTACATAAAGTGCATTCCTGGTCAGTATTGCAAAAATTAAGGGACAGCGTGTGGGACTTGATCAGCAACGGTGACTCCCTACAGGATATTGCAATGTTCCGAATGAACTCCCGACCCCGGAATTCTGTTACCACGACGGCGAGAGAGAAAGAGAGAGAGAGAGAGAGGGAGAAGGAAATCCGAAGGTGAAAGTAAGGGACACGATAACGAAATAATCGGATAGCAAAGCTGGAGATGCAGCAGAGACGAAAACGATAGGTTCTCAAAATTACAAAATAATTATTCGCTATGGCGGGCAACTACCAGTGGAGAACTCCATGACCCCACCACCGTCTGAAAATTCCAAGTGAAAGGCAATAATGAATTAGAAATTGGAACCCGGATAAAGCGAAAACTCATTTGGAAAGCGACATCCTAGGGAAGGTGTATGATTTACATCTCCAGAGATGTCTAGCCCGCTAGCTCAACGTAGTTCCAGCGCCAACGTCAACCCACGGGGACGACTGGCAGGACGCCGCATCTACCGTCTACCGTCGGTCCAAGTTCGACGCGTATTATCTCGACAGGGGCCGAGTAACAGCAGCTATTGCGTTTCGCGAGAAACAACCAAGAGATTATGAAGCCGAAGAAGACCACAGCGCAGCGAATCACATGGAGGCACAGGCCAAAAATGAATACTGGAATCCAGACGGAACTGTGAGTTAAGCATAAAGTAACTGTGTTGCGAGGTTAAATCAATGCAACGGACCTGGCATCGCACCTAAGGCTACGTAAACAGACTTCAAGGAAATCCTTATCGACCTCCATCTCGATACGTTCGAAAGCGTTAGAATTTTAATAGTGTGTGTAAACGAGTGAACAGAGGCTGATCATTATGACGCGGAAATTATCAATTCTACTAGATCGATGTATCTCTCTCTTTTCTTTCCTAGCCTCCCACATTAATACGTTTCAGGTAATTTATATATAAAATACATATTTATATATAAAATGAATATAAAGCTCAGACGCTTCTCGTTCGACTATTTGGCTGTCTTGTGGTTACTACCGTAACCGCTCGCGTGCGCACATCGCATTCTCAAAAAAGATCAATTCGTTTGGCCCAATTTGAAGAAAGTTACTTTGTTCCAAAGGCGTGTACGAATATCTCTCTCTCTCTCTCTCTCTGTATGTATGAATTTGTACAATCTAACTTAATTTATATGCTACTTAGTTTTATAACATATATGTGTTAGATTGTTGTATATGAAACGAATAATTTGAAGAATGTGTAAAGTTATGTAGAATTTAGTGAGTGAACGAAAACTATGCGGGGAAAATATGATAAGTCTACTTTTATTGAATTTTTAATTTTGATGTTAATTCGTGCTTAAAAAGAAGTATTTTAATATGGAATGATCGAAGAAAGGAATAATCTGATATATTTGAAGATATAAAGCTTTTGAAAATAGACGTTAAATCTATGATCTTTCGTCGGAAACGAATAATATTAGTTTAACTGTTATATTAATTTAACTTGTATCAAGAAATATTAGTTTGTACACCTAACGTTATTAGTATTCTTTAAAGGCTCAAAACAATATTCGATAGAACATGCATTAAGGGATACTAAAATTTGATATAGACTAAACTGTAATTAAATTCCATTAAATTTATTATAATGTAATAAATTTTATAATGCAACATGACAGTAAACATGTAATAAGTTTTATAATGCAACTTTTACAGTAAAATAAAAATGTCTTCTTAAGTTTGATAGAAATTATGTATATAGTATATAAGGACATATAGATCTGTAAAATATGATCATACCATTAATAAAAAAAAATTGATTATACAATATTTTAGAATGGAACAAGCATTCTATTTTCTTTCAGTAAATACTGTAAATTCCCAAAATCATAGCCCTTGCAACACCCTGTATATTCAATTTGCTTCTATACAACACAGATAATAATAATCTACGTTGATCTCTGACATATTTCGATATTACATAGCAAGACCTTAATCTGCCTACTGCCTATAACCGATTTGTTTGTTCTGATATTCGTGTCGAGAAAATTAAACAAAGCATTTAATTAAGATAACAGAAAAACGTAGACGCCTTACGATGAATACTTAGTCGTTGCAAATCCGTTCATTTGACGTTCAATGCAGGCGCACATTTGCCTAATGGAATGCAAACTTGTCCATTCTGGAACACGTTAAGGCGTAAGACGACTCGTGACACGTGATAAATTTAATTTGGCTTTACCTTATAGCCAAGTGCTTTCTTTTCAGCCGGCTCGCGGCTAATTCTGCTCGGAACGAAAAACACTGTCCCGACATTGTCTCCTACTTACCATTACTATTTCCTTAGTTTACACGACGAAACGCGTTACACCAGCTTTTCGTGCCGAACGTATAAGAACCTTTGTGGTTTTAAAACTTCTATTTGGAGACCACGTGGAAAAAGTATGATAAGTCCATCTTCGTTGTCATTCTTGAATTTTATGTCACTTGATGACAGAAGAAAAGAATTTTACGATACGAAATATTATTTAATAATTTAATGCAGTGAATAACCTGATAGATTTGAACATATTTGTCTGAAAATGGGTGATAATTCTAAAATATTTTGCAAGAAAGGAATAATACTAATTTGGTTGATACGTTAGTTTAATTTAATTAATATTAGCCTGCATAACTCTAATCCAGTTTATATTTTTAAAATTTTTGAGGAGTTGGCAAGGACACGTATTTAATCACAAAATCAAATGCAAAGATAGTTTTACGTGAAATTTATTAATAACATGTTAGGTTTAGAAAGTTCTACTCTTACATTATATAAAGTCAGTAAAAGTGACTTATCTTTTTTTTTCACATGTGGAATTCATTTATTATATAATATTTTCGTTATCGAATTAAGACTATTAGAAATTTTCTATATTTTTCATCTTTTTAGTAAAAACAAAACACATAAATAATCCTAAATGTAAAACTTATAAATTGCCATAAAACGTTGTAATATAACAAATAATTAAATAATTAAATAAAGTGGTATGATATAACAGATAATTAAATAATTAAATAATGTATATGAATTAATAAATATGGACATAGTGAATGATTAGCATACATTTATATGTATAACAATTTTGCAATGGATACAACATGACTACATATATCAACATATATTATTCTATATTTGTATATATTATATTGTATATATATATAAATAACATATATTTGAACATAATAGTTTTAATATTTATATCATATGTACATGTACCTAAGCCGGGGGCATAGCGATAGGAGGAAAAAAGGTATGGTCACTGACGTACGCAGATGATACTGTGTTGATGGCGGATAGAGAAGAGGAGCTAAAGCAGATGCTAAGGAGACTCAAGAAGTATTTAAAAGAAGCCGAATTGGAATTGAGCACGGAAAAGACAAAAATAGTAGTATTCGAAAAAAGAAGGAACAAAAGGAGACAAAGAAGATGGAAATGGGGAGAACAAGAATTAGAAGAAGTGGACGAGATAAGATATCTAGGGTACATACTACAGAAAAACGGCAGTGATGAGAAGCACATACAAGACAGAAAAAGGAGAGCAATGATAGCAATGAAGAAAACATGGAGCGTGGGAGAAAGAATATTCAAACAGGACTATAAGAGGAGAATGAAGATGTTTGAAGCATTGGTAGAGAACGTGGCGCTGTTTGCAGCAAAGGTATGGGGCTGGAACATGGAAGAAAGGCTAGATAGGATAAAAAGAGGATACGTGAAATGGATCTTAGGTTTAGATAGGACAACGCCAAACTACATACTGATAGAAGAGTGCAAGCTAGAAGAAATCAAGGAAAAAGCATTAAAAAGAGTAGCAAGGTACGCGGAGAAAACCTTAGAATCGAAAAAGGAGCTGGTAAAAGAGTGCATAAAGGAAAGAGAGAGAAACTGGGGAAATGGCCAGGAAGGGAAAAGAGCAAGAAAGAGAAAGAAGGGACTAGAAGAGGTGAAAAATGGAGGGACACAGAGGGAAGCAAGAGAAGAGCAAAAAAGATTGACAATAGACCAAATTATAAAAGAAAGAAGGAAGAGAGAAACAGAAGAGCGGAGGAAAAGGATAAGGGAATCCAAATATAACAGATACTACAGAAATATAACCAAAGATGGGATACCAAAGTACTTGGAAGGGAGGATGAAGTGGAAGGACAGGAAAATTATAGCCAGATTCAGGTGTGGAAACGAGAGCAAAGCGAGGGAATACTGGAAAGAGGAGGGAGAAAAAAGGTGCAGACTATGTGAAAGGGAAGAAGAGGACCTGACACATGTAATAGAAGAAGGTGAGATAACGGGAGGACCAAAAGACATGGAAAAAGCACTGAATGAGACTGGAGAAAGGCTAATGGAATTAAAAGCAATAATAGAGAAGAGAGGGGCAAGGGCAATACAAGACGGGCAGGAATGACAAGAAGGTAGCACAGCAAGGGGGCAAAAGACCAAAGTGGCAATAATAAGTAGTCATTAGGTTTAGCTGCTAGAGAGAAGAACATGGTAAGGAGTGCAATACAATAAACGTAAGAAATGTAAATTGAAATTTCGTCCAAAGCCGAAAGGAACGGACTAAATAAATAAATTAAAAAAATGTACATGTACCTGTATATATTTATATATCATATTAATATTTTGTGTTTTCACTATAGTTTTCGTTGTAGCTCATATATTCTTTTCAGTATGCTTCGTTTGCACTGCACATCATATATTTTATATAAACTGAAAGTACAGTTAACTTTCTTTAGGCATATTCTAATGTTAATTATTTTTGCTATTTTTCCATTAAACTACTTTACAATTAGTTCTTTTAATGAATTTTCTTAACTTAAATATAGTAAATTTATAATCATTATTTTGTCATAATTAGAATCAACGAAGATCAAGAGTTAAGAGATCGAGAATTTTGCAGAATATTATGTAAACATAGTCTGTCTGAGAATAAATTGAAAAGTAGGATAACATAATATAATAAATAGAATAATAGAAATAAACTAAAAAGAAAATAATTTTTATATAAAATTGTGTTTTCAAACGAAAAATCAAATTGCAATTGCATAAATAAATAAAATATTAACAGAATAATAATTTTCATTGGTGATATGTTTTTCCTTATTTCCGACATTTAAATTTCGTCTCATATTTCATATGATCTTATAATTTAGCAGTACCAAAATTATAGTTTCAACTCACTCAAATCGTTCATCATAAATTAACTGAAATCAAATATGGCTTCTAATTGCTTCTGATTAAATACCGCAGCTAATATTCTTCCTCTTAGTTTATGTACATACTCGGAAACTTCCAACCTTGTTTCAATAACTCTACCAATCTTACTTAGCAACTTGTAATTTATAACTGCCCTTCTATTTATCACCCAAAACTTAGAGAACATTCTGCTTATGTATTTCTAACAAAATCAATATTGAACTAGTTGTCTTTCATTAAAGTTCTATATTAATTCCTTAAATTAGTTTCTTCAGCATTTAAATATTACATATGCTAATTTATTTGATGGTAAATTTTCTTAAAGTTTAAATCGAAAAGAAACGCAAAATATAAAATTAAATTAATATAGATTACTTAAATAGCGTTTCACAAATGTTTAAATAGTCTTTCCTAATTCCTTAAACTTTCATGTCTGACCCGACATCAATCTTTTCACCGATACTCGTATTTCGAGCGTAACTTAATATTTTTCATTGCAAATTTTTTATTACAAAAAAATAAAGAGTACGAAATGTTGAGATTCCTATATTACACAAATTAAATTCCTTTGAGAAGTCGTAAAATTCACTCTGAACTACCCCCGAGCATTCCACACGAAATTCACAACGTCTAATTAAGATCTCTATTCACACGGGTGCATATTTTAAACCCACGTATTCCGCTTAATTCGAACAATTAATCGTGCTAAAGTACTACACTGTTTGTTTTAAACAATGTAATTGATCATCTTCTAAACGACTGAGGAAAAACATATAAATTGTACAGTGTATATTGAAAAATATTTTCTTCAAAATACGTCCGGAAAATTCCTCCCTCTAATCTCTAAATTTTACACAGCCTCTAGCTGATACACAAAACAAGCTATCAGATAGTACAATTTATCAACTTTTAAAAGGCATAAATAAAATCATGCAAACTATACACAATGTTCGATAAAATATTGGACCGTCTGGAAAATTCGCAGCGTTTTTTAGTAGATGTCAGCGTTAAAACATTTTATAGTTAAATACTACGTATAAAGTTACGATATTTACGTCTGTTATTTTAAATCCTATCCAGTTTCCTAATGTCTACTTAGTAAATATATTTAGTGATCGAATTACTTATTGAAGGGCGTGTAAAGGTAAAAATACCGCCCAAAACCAAGAAAAGATTTATTCAATTTATGGAAATGATGCGGTTGATGAAAGCATCTTTGAAAAAAATGGCTTTAATTCAATTTGAAGCCGGTAATTTTTGTTTTGAGGACACAGAACGTTCCGATATACCATCCATTATTAATGGCATCGATACTAGGATGTTAGTTGAAGAAAATCCAAACTACTACGAGGAAGAGCGCAGCTATATTGAAAATATCAAATATTTACAGTACTTGGCCATCTAAGAAGAGTTGGATACATTAGACCGGTCGTTACCATGTCCCTGGTTGCTATCAGCTCGACTGACAAACACTACGAACTTCCCGGATTAATTTATAATTCATTTTTTAAATTTATTTATAATTATTATTTTTTATTTTAATTAATTATATTTATTTGTTTAATTTGTTTATAATTAATTCTTCGCAAACTTTCTAAATTACGCAAACGAAACTTGTAGCAATCTTTTCTCGGACATTCTACGCGAAATTAACAGCTGCTAATTAAATGTTTGTTTAATCAATTAATCGTGTCAAAGTTATACACCGTTTGTATCAGACAATACGGTCGAGTTACAAAGGACACGCTGTGCTAATTACAAGAAAGAGAAAAAGAAGGGGCGATAGACACAGTCGCGATCAAAAGTATTCTGCAATTCCGACGAGATTGAAAACCGCTGCCCCAGAGACCGCTAATTAGGCTACCGAGCAAATAAGAAGGAGACCTTCGTTGCACTAATAACGAAACCGAGAAAAAAGCATCTGTAAATGCAAATTCTCCGCATTTCTACCAGCGCAGGGCGGGAAACCAAGTGAGATTCGTGAAACTTTTGCTACGAAACTCTGGAACGGCTACATACATACAACATACGTACTTTCGTTGTTCCCCTCGGAACGAAAATTCGACGTACACCAGCTTTTATCTCGCGCGGGAAACTCTTAGTCGTAAAGTGAATTTCAAATCGCCCGCCATAATCCACGACGTACGTACAGGTTTCAGTACGCTCTTGCGTACTCAACGTACTCACACTAGCAACTCTATAGACATAAATCGTAGGCGAATCGCGAGGGATATAAAAATTAATTATGCAGCTCGGGCGAGCGCGCTGTTAATTTTACGCCAACTATTTTAATCTTCCTGATTTCGTCATTAATACCAGCAGTGCGATACGTGCTGCTACGTTTCGCTGAATTATGTGCTTCCGTGTGATTCAGTTTCTGATTTCGCTTTTGAATTATGAAGTTGGAAATGGTTCTCGCGTCTTATCTTTTTCCCCTTTTCTTTTAGATAAATAAAATGTTTCCCTTTTTATTTAATGTGGACAGTTATTGGAATTGTGTAGTAACATTAAATAAAACTTACGTAACGAATCAATTTTTACTAGTTATATCTTCATATATTTTTCTAGTTATATCAAATTTAAAGAAGAAAATTCAATTAAAAAATCTTTTGTCCACTTTAGAGAATCGTTTAAGCGTTTAGAATCTTAATAATTTACTTGGGACTGTACGAATAAATTAGAGAAGAAAGTATGTCGAGGAATTTTCTATTGTAATTCGGTTAGTTGTTATATAAAAGTTTTTGAAAATTAGAAGTTGTAATTCGTATTGCAAATACTATATATTGATGTAAGGATTTGTTCGAAAATGTATAGAAAAATAGGAATATGTGAACATAAAAAACTAATTTTGTCTATGTAGAACACACAAAGTATTGAAAATAATCAAACATTAACAGAATTTATTAATGTAACAAATTCAAGTTTATTTCAATTATTTATTTCCTACTAACCTAGTATTATACTAAAATATAATTCAGAAGAACTACATCTTCCATAGCAAAATTTCTTTTTCAAGATTTTTTAGATATAAAAATATCTTTTTTATAATACATACGATGGTGATGCATTCAGCATTATAAAATGTATATCTAGCAATAAGCAATTCGTACAATCTATGTAACTCTAATAATTCTAAGAATAATAATTGCGTTATTAAAACATCAAAGTATAAGAATACGTACGTAGCAGTAAATAATTCTTTATGAAAATTAAAGCCGTCAACGATCTCTTTCTCTCTCTCTCTCTCTCTCTCGTGAAACGAATCTTCATTTGAATTAGGCATTGTTGTTATGCAATAGAGAAGATATTCAATAGTGCAAATACGAGTATTATAAAATTTGACAAATAACCGTGGTAATTAGATACTCGAGATCGTTTAATAACGAATCCGCGGTCAAGGGGATAACAAAATGCGCTTTCTTCCAAAGTTTAACCGGTACCCACTTCCTTGTCTACGGTACAAGCATTACTGGACTAACTTTTTGTTAAAACGTAGAAGATCCACCGAGCGCAAGAGCGCTATGTAAGTCGGTAATGAGACCTCGCGAGAGAATGACATTCCGTCACGATGACGTTGCAGAGGAAAACTATAATAAGGACACGAGATCATCGGATTCGTGGAGCGATGCCTTTGTTCGGGAAGTGAGGGAAATTGACGTTGCTGTTAATTGATCAATTACCATATTGGTGGTTAGAAAAGGATGCTAGCCGCCCTTGAGGAAAAGTTGTTAGCGGGAGGCGCCGTTCGTGAGAAAATAGGTTTCCCCTATCTTCCCATAGTTGGGACAAAGACTGTTTCTAGTTTGAAGGACTTTAGTTAACTAAATCTTAAGATTTCTAACGGGTCCTCAGGCTAGCTGAATATGTACTGTGGAGATGCATCGACATCTGATAATCATCTTACCCGGAGAATAGGGTCTGTGTGTGGCGAGCCACGGGACAGAAACCGTTGGAATGTTTACTGTCGAGTGCCGCTACAACTATTTCTTTTTAAGCAGAGCTATACTATTACTCCATACCTTTATTAGACAAAACGTTCATCCCTTGACCACGGCTACGTTTGGCGACTGATTGTTGCCTCGAGCCCAAGCTCATTATCACAAATCTCGAATAAATACAATCGGATAGAATGACGACAATTGCTTAATTACGGCTATGGTAGAATCTAGATTAAAGTGTTAAGGAATTTTCCCAAAATTCCAAAGGGGAGGCTTCGGTGTCCTTTCATCTCCGACATATATATAGTTTCTTTCGTTTTATAAGGAAATAATAGACGCACAACATATAAAACAGAAATTGTTGTTCATCTATTATCACTCTACGAAACAAAAGAAATTTTTCGGACAACCTAGTATATACCTATTCCTTCAAAAACGACTCAAGGGATTCTAAAACAAAATACACAACGCAGAAAGCACCATTGCGAACTTTAACTTGTAGAAAAAGTAATAAACTCTAACCACTTTAGAATTTCCAACATTAAGGCATCATATATCCAAAAGGATTTTCATGCACAGTGAAATAAATGAAAAAGAGGAATATGAGTTTCTAAAAGCATTTGCACAGGCAAAGCGAAAGTTTCTGGTTAATAAACATTTCGTTTTTCTTTAACCACGACAGACACAGCCATATACAAGTTCACTGATATATAAATGATTCGGCTCTTTCGCCAGTGGTAATTATCGCGTTAATAAGCGAAAGTCACAGCCATCCTCAGGCCGCTTCATTTGCCTGGCATTGCGGCATTACAGCGTCAGCTTCTGCTCAATAGTTTATTAAGCGTCGATTTATTTCACTGGAAGACGAAATCAACGCGAGCCTCTATTCATCTTAATAACAGCCTGACGTATCGTTCACCTTTTCATTATTCCAACGATCTCTACATTTCCCTCATTGTTCTACATTTCCCTTTTTATTTCTTGGTCGCGTGGCAGACGACCACGCGGGCTCTTTTCGCGATAAGGAAGATGAATTCAACTAGTCCCTCATTCTTCTTATTCGCCATTCGTCTTCAGCTTTCTTCGTTCTTTCAATCTTCCGAACTCTAGCGAAATCAATTCTAAGTCAATTTGAACAACGATTCGCTGATACGATTCGCTGATCGGTGAATCTTCAAATGATAAATTATAAGTAAACTGGGAATCGGTACGCGTTTATGGGAAGTTTAAGTGTAGAAAAATGTACAAGATACATGTAACACGCAAAAATATATAGAATATTATATAAAGTTCCTTATCATAAATGAAAAGGTATTTGTTATAGTATTTAAACTTGAAACTTACATACCCATCCGTTTATATGTTTCAAAAATTACATATTTTGTACGTGCTATACTACTTTGTATTAATTTATTTCTATATATAATACTAGATAAATAATAATAATGAGAATACAGTAATAACAGTAATTATATTGGGTTGGCAACTAAGCGATTGCGGATTTTGTCATTAGATGGTATTGACAAAATCCGCAATCACTTAGTTGCCAACTCAATAATTCTAAATAATACAATATTGCATTAAAGAATTAATTTCAATAAATATAAGAAAACAGTTTCGTTCAAGTTGCACTTGCAATGGGAATATTCTGGAAAGGTTGCCATGGCAGTTTCGAAAAGAACTTTCAAATGACCTAGAACATGAATTCTAATTCCTAACAGGGTGAAATTTAATGCGCACTTGACACATATGTACACATTAAAGAAATATGAAGGTATTGTGGTATGACTAACGAATAATGTTTCTTGAAAGCTTTGTGGACAATCGTTTTGGAATTTGCAACTGCTACTTATAGTCAGGCATTTAGGAGAATCGTCCATTACAGAAAATAGGTCACAAGGGGTTATGCCCCTGGCATAATGCTACGCGGCTAATGCTATGACAGGATTTGTAGTTTATGATATGTGTATCACTAGTTATAGATACTATCTAAAGATTCTAGTAATTCGTGACTGCCAAACCTCTAATCATAAAGTAATGTTTCTTAATTAATATGTCAGAGCAAACAAATCTTATTCGTCTACATTGTACGTAAATTTGAGTTTCAAAATGCTACATTACAGGCAAATAGTTAATATTTAGGTCGACAATAAATGTATTGCAGATAGCTTATACGATACATTTATTGATGAGTTGTATTAATGAGAAATTATTTCTATTAGTCGACTCGTTTAAATTTTCCTAGTTACAGAATACACGGGTTCTATAAAAGAAATGAACAATATTTTGATAGAAAATGTATAAATATGAAGAACAGCACGAACTTTCTGCGATACCTGATAATATAGAATTTTTTTTAAAAAGCTACAGGATTTATAAGTAGCCGTGATGGTACAAATTCGAATTTTGGTAACTTCTCACAAGCCTAACAAGTTAGCAAAAAGAGTCTTGGAAAAAGAAGATTTTCTATAACATAGACGGTTAATCATCACAAAAGCTAATAAAATGAACAATTAGAATTATTATTACTTAATTATTATTGCTCTAGTAATAGAATTATTATTAGATTTATTACTATAAAGTTTCACAGCAAGAAAATTTGATAACTTAAACGTATTATGTGAACCTTATTCCTGACTTCAACCACAAGATTCATGCATCGATGAAGCACAGCTGAAATTATAGAAACTTAAACAGTACGTTGCGCAAGCTCTATGAACTCTAAAATAATAATGTTATCGCGTCTTTAGACTATAGTAAAATTGTATATAAATGGTTAAATACAGCGAAGCTTCGTGTAATCTTATTATTGCTCGACCGTTTCGATAATTTCATAGTTTATTGCTAATTAAAACACTTTATCACGGAGACGCCAACGAAATCAATACAGTTTCATTTGAATTTTAACGATGGAAAGGACGCGGAACGAAATTAAAGATCTGATCGAACGAATCGCGCCGGTATTTATTACGATTCAATAGAATTCCCGTTCGTTCTGAACAGCTTTACATTACAGTTCAACGGAATCACGTGTACCATTCCTATAAAAGCTATTTCCTGCTGGACGAAGCCACTTTTCCATCTCGGAAATCATCTGAGACCAATTTAGCCCCTAAACTTGATGTTGCTTTTTCAAACGTTCCGGAACTAGGAAATGCAGAAACGGCGCTTCGAGAAAAAAAGTACAGTGGGAAGACAGGAAGCAAATAATGGCGCGAGAACAACTAAAACGGGGTATAATCAAAAAGATTTCTATCCTGCAATGAGAACGTTCTAAGGAAAGAAGTTTAGTCGAGATCGATTTTTGAAAATGCTCCTCGATTGGCTGTGACTAATATTGTAGTTTATAAATATTCACGACACGTGTTAACTTATTGGTAACATTACATAAAATGTAATGAACAGTATAAAGTGAAATATAGGAAAATATCAATTCATTCTGTGCGAATTGTTCGTATTATAATTTTCTTGTCGTTAAATATCTTCAATTATTAAATTACTGAATTCTCATATTATTGTTTATTATTGCTTATACAAATTTTCGTTTAATTTGTTTCCTTTATTAATCACACAGAGATCATAAAATGACTCTTGTTCAAGTTAGTTAGTCTCAAATTTGTCTTGTGTGTTTCTGTATAAAGATGAAAGAATTCTGTAGCATTTTAAATTTCTGTTACACATATGTTCAGTACATATCAACTTCTTTCCAACAAAATATTCATCACATTACACATTTGCTGTAGATGTGTTTACGAGTTCTTCGATTATTTCATGGATCGATTTATAACTGAGTTACTATAAATTACCATGAAAAAATGATGCGTTAATTTTTGAAAAATAATATAAAATAATAATTATTAAATTAAGGAATTCTCATTTTATCATATTACATTTATTATATTTTTTAGTTCTTTTTGGAATCTTATATGTCGAAGTTATTATAAATTACGATCAAAGAGTAATATACTAATTTTGAAGAAGTAATTTTGCTTTAATTTCTCGCGTGACAAATATTTATTCTGAAAACCGAGTAATGTGAATAAATCAAATAATTGGAAATTTTAATTGTCGGCTGCAAGTGGAACGATATGAAAATACATTCTCCGGGTTACATGACAACACCCTAGAAAAACAAATTTTAATTTAAGATATTCAGAAAGAATTGATTCGATTTTATTTTTGCAATTCCCCATTTAAATTACATCCGCGATAACCAATTATAAATGGGAGGTGAAATAAAATGAAAATATCATTATACGCAATCAATGTGAAACTAAATACCAATTAACTAGTACGAAATAGAGGCGGATCTATGAATCGTATTTTAGTTTATCTATCTCTTGCACTGATATTTTATTTAGCACATGCTAGTGCTATTTAGAATTTTGTATCTTTATTGTCGGAATCCTAACAAGAGAAATATTTTATCTCTGCGTATAATATTTTTTAAAATTTATCGCAATTTTTATTTATTTCGTTTTATTAAAAGCGTGAAAACGCAGGCAAAACTTTACGAAAATATAAGCTCGTAGGTGTGAATAAAAATATTTTAATTAAAACATTTCTCACCATTTAAAGTGAGCGGCACAAAAATTTGTAAAACACAAATAAAGATATAAATAAATAAATATTGCAGTGATATAAATAGAAGTTCTTAAAAGTTCTTTTATTTAAATAAAAGACCATTTTATCAAATGTTAAATGTCCTATTTTATCAAACATTTCGATATAAACAGAATTTTATCGAAAGAATATTTATTTAATACAGATTCACTTTTGCTATACAGTGAATATAAGTTGAAGTTTGTCTGATTTTTTATCTATAAGTTTATATCATTTTATCGGTTGAGTTATGTACGTTTCTTTCTGAAGAATGCTTGTCTATATGAATGTCTATAAATATTTTGAGATTTCTGATTAAAACAGTATGCAAAGCCTATTGCAGGTGCGCAAATTATGTCACGAGAATATTTCTATTGCAGCAACGAATTTTAATTTAGAAATTTTAATTTTCATGTTTTGTAGTTATTTTACCTAAAACATAAATATAACAAAACATATATAAATAATCAATATAACTGTATATATAAATATTATCTGCATAAAAAAATTAAAATATTAAACTTTAAGTAGCGTGTATGATGGAAAATTCCAATATTTCTTCTACATAACAATTATTTCTTATATTTTTCATGATCTTATTAAATTAAAACAAATTTGATACATCGTACGATATAAATACATACGTGTGCATTTACATACATTGTCAACTCCAAAAGAGAGAAGGAGGTTCTCTACTTTACTTAATAATTTACGTTATAAAACACATATGATGAGAATGAAATAACATATTTTATACAATAAATTAACAAAATAATTAGACAATAAAAGCACTGAAGAAAGCATTCGATTTATACCAAATACCAATAAATACCCTAATACTTATATAATATATTATTTTTATATTATTATTATATATAAGAGAATATATTTTTAAAATCAAATAGAAATTTCATAAGGTGAAATGAAATGGCACAGAGAATATGCTGGGTAACGTTTGTCACGATTTTTTAAACAATCTAACAAAAAAATGTTCTGAACAAAAAGTAGTTAATATTGAGTCGATCACGCTGTGTAACATAAGATGTTATTAAGATTTTTATTCAAAATAGTTTTTTTTTAAATCGTCGAAGGAGTCAACAAAATGTTCAATCAGTCCAATTTGTAGAATGAAAGATATTCTAGAATTAATCGGACGCATTTCTATGTATCAATGACTTGGAAAAGTGGAATTACAGCTCTTTTTTAAATAGAATTCCATACTTTTATCCACGCCGATCGATAAATTGGGTACTTAAGCAAACCTTTCGTCACAGTAGAAGAAATGGAACTTGAGCAGAGATTAATCAACGTCACCTGCTAAGTATTATAACGAGTAATCTACTTTGAATATCTTATACACTTTTTGCCTATTACCTACATTTTGTGTATTTTTGCATTTCAAATTCGCTGAATTCATGTAAATACGCGATCTATCAATCAAGCTTTCTTTTCATTCTCCACAAAATTATACCGAAATTCAATTTTACGATTACCACAAAATTTGAAACCTGATAAATTAAAACAGATATAATTACACTCTCTATATACGTATCGCTATTGTATCTATAAAAATGCATAGAATTAATCTTAGAATTGTCATTTTTCCCGTATCGTTTCACTTTGTCCTATGGTGTGTTTTCCATTTCTTTCCAGCTTCAATGGCATATCGTATCCCGTGGGCGTTACTGCATGGGCCATCGCGTATACGTATATCATCTGGGTGGCATCAGAATTTTTGACGAGCGCGTCCTTCACCCCGACGCGTCGCTAGCACGGAAACTCGAAACACAGGGAAAGCAGGCTGTTCGATCAATCGATATTCGTTTTAAGTAGCGGCTATATCAATGCCACGCGAACTGCTTCTTATTCGACTCTTTCGCTCCACCGTGAATCATTGTCCGACACGGTTATACCGGATGAAAGAGAGAAGCGAAAGAGCATATAAAACAGCTGGAGTGAGGTTAAGAGACGCGTGAGGCGTGTGCTATGCTAAAGGGGAAGAGGTAGAAGAGCACGAAATAAAAGGGAGGAATAAAAATAGGAGCGTGAGTAGCAGCGGAAAGCAGTGACAGGGGCAGAAATCGATGGTCCAGGATGGCAAAGTTTTCCGTCTCCACTTTTCTTCCGCTTTGTACGAACAAAGAGCGACCGAGTATAAAGTTGAGCCCTTGCCATTAGTTCGAAAGTCTTTCGCCAGTTCCCTTTTGCCTCCAACAGGAAACGTTTGAGGATTATCGACCCCGCGAGCAACGTGCGAGTTCTCCAATGGAAAACCCACTCATTCACCGAACTCGCCCGATATCTCTTGCTTATTACTACCGTGGAAGAAGAAGGAGTGGACAAAAAAGTAAGAAGAAAAGGAGAAGGACGCCGAAGAAAGTTCTGATGGTCAGAAGGAGTAACTCGGTTGTCACGGATTGCCAACGGCCATTGAGACATTTTAATTTCCCCGAGGGTAAGCCGCGAACACCAAAGCACGATTTTAGGTCATAATCTGCGCCCTTTTATTCGCGATGATTGCGAACTTTATAGCGGAGATTAAAATGGTTTCCGGACCCGATGCAGAGGGGAACCTCGGGTTCACCTACGACCCCCAATACGCTCTCGCTCGACCTTCTCGCTTTGTCCTTTCAAAAGATCGAATGAGCCGAGATAGAGAGCGGTTTTCCAGGAAATTAAAATTTATTTAGTCGATTGCGTCGCAAAGAGACTGCCATTGTCGTGTTTGTTTTATTTCAATGATATATTATCGATCGAGCACCGTGAAAAACTCAAATACTGAAATTCTTAGTTTCCTAATCGTCTTTCGGATTGATTTTTCAATTTATAAATCTACCTCGAAAGATCACATGAAAGTTGCGCGATACGAGTAAATGATATCATTTTCGAACATTTAGATGAACGTGTACTGTAATCTGTTAATAAAATTGATGAAAATGTTAAAACAGTAGATTTAAATAAATGAATTAATGAAAAGTATTATCTTTCCCAACTGATCCTCGGACAACTTTTAAAATTATTATATATGTTTTCTATAAAATTATTCAGTGTAGTATATGTATATTTACATTACGATAATATCTTTAATTTCAAAAATGCTGAACTGTAAACTTCACAATCAGGATCTTTGTAAATTGACTTTTTCACGAGTGCACGACGAAATTTTGTTTAAAAAATATAACCCACTTGGTAGTTCTGTTTAATTAGTTGTAAACTTAAAATATTCACATTTGTTAGATCGGCGATGAGACAGAGATAATCTACTTTCGATGTAAAATTACTTTGTGCTTTTATTAGGAAATTGTAACATTCGATTAAAATTAATATGCTTCTAATATCAAAATATTATTTTAATATCGTATACAATCTTCCTTATTAATTCTAAAATCAAATAAAATTTTAATTCATACGATTACTATTTTATCGACTGTATCGATGCGAGTATATTTATCTCAATATTAATTTCATAATTTTTTCTTTCTTTTCCACTACAATTAATTAGTTCAACTGTGTACATATCAGTAGAGTCATCGTGTACAAACGGTGCATTGAAGTTTATATGTTTTTACCTTTACAAGTGTACTTCCCATTCTACATAAACTATATTTATAAACTATGAATAAAAATCGCGATAAGCAATTCGCGTTATCAATTTTTTCTACACCTCACTACGGTATCGCTTTTTACAAGACACGTTGCACATACGCCTGTACGTTGTCAGCGATTCTGACGTTATCGTTATCCAACTAACAAGTATCGTAAACGTTGGTGCAGCGTCACGTGTGCACACAGAACAATAATTTCGATATGCACGCTCGTTACAACAAACTGACATCGTATATCATTTATCACGTTTTAATATCGCAATCTTAATCTCGGTGCCGAATCAATGAACGCGAACCGTTAATGCAATGAATCATCTTTTAAACCACTTCGATCGTAACGACGAAACACTGGAACTCATTCAGAGAGAGAGAAAATAACCAAGAACTTAACGAACTTTTAATTTGTTAAATTGACTGGCAACGTTTGTTTCACTTAGATTCACAGTTAATCGACGAAGTATGTAAATTGCCGCGTCGAAAAAAATGTTTTTTGTGATCGTAGTTCACTGCGTACGATATATCATACGCAGACAGGAAACTTTTATTGAATAACCGCTGAAAAATATGAATTATTGAATGTAATCACAATAAATGGTTACGCGTTTATTTGGAGCGTTTGAGCAGTCAGTGAAAAAGAGTGCTGATCGATTGGAAACAATTTGTCGTGCGAATTTTATTGAAAACTTAGAAAAGCGAGCGCGTCTGCATCAATTTGTGATTTTTTCTACCATCAATCTTGTAATTTAGTATCCATTTCATCACCCTTTAGCATAATCGTATGTACGTTTTACTGAACTAAATTATTATTGTATTATACATATACATCGAAAGTGAACAAATATTTAGCGTAGATCAACTCATTGTTACTATGTAAGCTTGCAAAAGAAAACTATTATATTGATCATTTATCGATTATTGAGGTGTGCTGAAGATAAAAAAGCATAAGCTCTTGAACATATTGATAAAAAGTTAAATTAAGTAAATATTTGTTGTATCGTCTATTATTGTTATTTCTGAATTATTTTTATTAAACACATTTAGTATAATTTCAAATTGATTCTAAATGCATATACATAGCATACCTAATGAACACATTCATTTAATAAATCAATGGCCTATTCAAGATGAAACGTCCTAAAGGATGAAATAAAATAAATTCTATAATAAAAAAAAAATGGCAGCCATTTACCATTTATTATTTAGTCATCACTTGAAATGACAAGAATTTGGTGGCGAGTTTTTTGAGAAAATTATTTCCCTTAAATCTTGTTCCTCTATGAACTCATTATTAAAATATCGTAGCATATGCCCGTTATCAGAAAACTACAAAGAAGTACGATGATTAAAATCTTCTATTTCCTGCGAAAACCAGGTTTTTAAATTTATTATACTGTACATTTAAATTCGTATCACTGTACATGTAATCTTAGGATCGAATACGTGTCCTTTTTATCTTGAAAATTCAGAGACATTTATTGTCATTACTACATCTTTAATGCTTCACAAAAACTTCATGGGTTTATTCTACGATATGAGATTTATATCTTCGAACCTAAGAGGTCGTTTCCTCCTCAACTTCGTCCCATTTCAACTGTCAAAATACTCCCTCATAGCCATAAAAGCGAATCGTCGTTAAATCAGAAAATCAATATGTTTATCCCATGTGACGCTTATTTATTTTATCGGGCAATCTGTGCCGAAATCACCGCTGTTTGCCTGTGGTCCCGACACAGTAGCGATTAAATACATATTCAAATCATCTGAAACGAACGGTCGTGCCACCACGATCGGTGATCAAATAAGGGTGAACTATTTTCCGCTTTTTCTTCCCTTTGCTAGGAATACCACCCTCTACTCCATTATCCGATCAATATTTGCATACGACTAACGACGAATAAAGCGGTTAACAAAACAGAAATAAATAGCGTTGATTGGTGAAAATGGTCCATCGAACGATAGTAAATAATTCGTTAAACGAATCGCGGCTCGGTTAATCGCGAGGACCTGCTCGCGTACCAGGTCCGAAACGACCGAGCCAATTTTCTCCCGACATTTATTTCAACGGTGCGTCTGTTAAATGCACAGGGTATTTCCGAAAGTTGGTATCAAATTTCAGGAGCGTGTAAGTAGTACATTTTGAAACAGGCAGGCAAAGTCGTCTTAATAAACACGAGTCGAAACATCGTTAGTTCCGGAGTAATAAGACGCTTTCAGCTACGAGCCCGTAACATTACACGAGACTCTACTGCGTGAAAAAATCTTCGCGAACTGTAGGCAGCGAACAAATAAATAATACGTTCAACGACATGTATAAGCAAATAAGAGAGATTGGGTTATTAAGAAACGATAACTTTCGAGATTGCGCAAGATCGAAATCAGTTCGTGCCATGTTACCGTATGGAGTAAATTATATTATAACCGATCGTCATTTTCTTATCACGCAATATATCCGAGTATTGGCTTGTTGGAAAACGTTGCTGCGAAATTAAATTTCAAAAGAAATTGGATACTCTATTAAACAATACAATGAATTTCTTGTTCCTTTCTATGGTGCCATTTTAAAAAGGAACTTATTATTCTTCTCAGCAACGAGTTTCATCAAATTCTTGAAGCATTCAGTTCTCCGTAATTAAAACGAAAGTTAGAATCAGTGTAAGTATGTTATATCCAATGAATGAAATTGAACATCCCAGCCAAAGTTCGATACTTTTAGTCTGCTTTTCACCGCCACACAAAGCCCCTAATTACCTTGATAAATACAAATCTTTCTAAATGCAAAACTAATTGACGAATTTCAGATTGTTTTCTTAAATTTCATTTTTCCACTTCATCAGACTCTTTTTATGCCATCAGGATCACGATTCAGCATTTCGTTCGACGGTACCTTTCTACGCGGCATTAAGTGCCAAACAGGCCACAAATTTTTTCAACAACCCAATGCGTAATATACTTTCCTTTCGCGAAACGTCTTATAACTCCAAAACTAATGACAGCTCCATCCACTACATTCGCTACGACCTTTCTACTTGTTTCCACGTGTACTACACGCTCCTAACATTTGGTAGGCAACTTTCCGAAACACCCTGTAGAGTATGAGATTCATATGGAGCAATGGCGAAGTTTAATCAAGTGGATACAGATGGTCCTAATTGCGTACTTACTGCGATTTCCCCGTAATCCGGACGATCGGGCGCAGCCGGCAATCGATGTCCACTCCTGTGACCTCCTAGGGCCCCAGTGCCACCTATGCCCACGCCACGCCTCTCGTCGATCAGGAATATCTCCGTAAAGACGATCAAACCGAACACGGCGAAGAACATGACCACCAGCATGAACGACATGCTGGCTCGTTCCTTCAGAACGCCAGCGTTCGCCCGGCTCCCGCTGGAACCGCTCCTTCGGGAACCCATCCTCCAAAGCTTCTGTCGACATCATCAGAGAAATTGTCAGGTCGTTTAGGTCAGTGTGTAGATCGATGGAGTGAAGGGACGAATTCGAGCGATTTATAGGTCAGTGGTGTTCTCGAATTCGAGGATTCGTTTAGGTACATCATAAATTAAGGAAATGTTGCAAACAAGTTACATATATATATTAGGTTGTCCAAAAAGCTTCTTTCGTTCTATGAGGAAATAATAGACGTACAACGTTTTTTGTTTTATATTATTTTGTCGAATTATGTACGATCCATTTTGTTCTGTTGAGATAAACACCGCGACATTTCATAGATTTGGTTTGTATGAAGGTTCACTGTTGTAAGAAACACGTTTGTGAAAGAAAGACACTTTTCGGACAACTTCATATATATTCATGTATATATGTACATATGGTAGATATGTACATGTTGGTAGATATAATTTTGTATACAATGGCTGCAAAATGTATTTGCACGTTATTGTAGCACTATTGCAGCATTCGCATAATAATTAATTAGATTAGGCTTCGTATCATTCAGTAGCGCTCACGTATAACATATACAAAAGTTATTGTAATATGACATGCAAGAAATATACATTTTGCCTGCTAGTTGAATGTTCTAAATTTCAAAACGAAAGACAACAACACAGCGTCCCAAGTAACGTCAAGACGACCCTAAATAAGAAGGAAGAAATAAAGCAACTCTTAGAGTTTCTAAAAGTAACACAAACATTTTTCAATTAATCTAGCCGCAGAGAAGTAGCTGCATTCATTTTTTAGGTATTTAACTATGCTTACTGATACAATTTAAATATCGTACATATTTGTGACCAAACAATAGTATAATAGTAATTTAATATAATATTGTGTAAACCTATGGAAATGTAATCGTATACGACCGTAGTTGTTATTGATGCTCAGAGGTAAATGCGTTTCTATGTAAATAAACTAAAAGTATGCATTTACATACTAATTGATTAGGTGAAATTTCATATCATTTAGTAATACTTTCATACGACGTATACAAAAGTTTGATACTACGAAAATGAAACGTATGGATCTTGGTGAAAATGTGCCTCGTTAGAGAATAAAAGTGTGTACAGGTATTTCTTCCAGCCATTGTGTTTTTAAGCGTTGCTCAGATTAGTCGAGTTACATAAACCCAAATGATTTGAAGCGAAGCGAATTGACTAATGGCAAGAAGGATAGAAACCTGAAATAATATTTCAAGTTAAATAAATAACCGGTTCAAACTGTTGAAATGGTCTCAAGTTGCTTGAATTTGAAAAGCTTGAATGAGGTTTTAGCGAGACTTTCATTATGTGTTTTCTTTTATAAGAGATTTGAATATGGCGAAAAAATATGCTTATCTTTAACTATATTTTATGGAGATTATATGTACGCTGTTGCTTATGTACAATCTTAGAAATATAGAAAAACATTTACAACTTTAAAGAATTATTTATGTAGAGTGTTTCTATCATTGAAACCTGTAGTTATATATTGTATATTGATTGTATATGTATGTATACGTATATACGAATATATTCATTGTTTATGGTAATTGATCGTATACAATAAGACAGCTTTCAACGTCTTAAAGAATTCAATTAATTTACATGTTACTTGAAGCGTATAGAGCATGATAAAATTTATCGAGTAGTTATACGTTAGATAAATCCATATTTTATGAATTTCCAAGCTACCTCGATTTTTTTTAAGGGAAAGAAACAAATAAAAAGATTTATTCTCAGACCCCAATTTGTTTTTTTCGTAAAGTTTTCATCTGAAACTATTTCGACATTTTTCGTTCTAGCGTTGCCTCGAGAAAATAGGATATCGATATTATAACAGAAGTGTCATAATAAAAATATACTTTACATGAACTTCTGAACGGCAATATACATTTTTTAATAACAATTTCTATTAGTTTATACATTATATCATGACAGTGGAAATTCCAAACCTGAAATAAAACGAATACAGCATCATAAAATCGCGTGATTCTATTATACGTGTATACTAAATAAATTATTTAATAATTTAATATTCATCCTTTATTTCTGTTCTCTACATATTGAAATTTAAAAAGTTTCCCCGGAGTCATGATAAGTCCTTCAAAAAAAGGAAGACAGTATTACATGATCACAGGCTCGAACGTGTGAAGTTTTAAAACTCACTTTCCTCAGTAATGTTATACATAAGTGATATCGGTCTGAAAAGCGAAGTTTCAAGCGAAAGTTTAGTCGTTGAAAAAGATTCAGGGCAAATTCGATCGAATATTGAACAAACGCCTGTTTCGCGGCACGAAAATAAATAGCTTAGAAGAAACGTTTCAGAAAATTTAGGTCTCATTCGAAAGTATATGGAAAATTTAATCTTTTTGTTACTACGAATGCATATTACGAAAGTTTTAATTTTCGAATTATTATAAACTTCGAGGGTTTATAAAGTTCATATAAAGTTTATATAAAGTCTATATGTACTTATAGCTCTATTTAAAAACAATAGACATAAAGCTAATGTAGCGAATAGAAAAATTAGTATCTAGTAATAGAGGAAAAAAGGAATTTAATTTTGAAGAACGTCCATTAATCTTTAAAGAAAGAAACTCGTTTAAAGAAGATACTTGCTATAGAAAGGGGAAATTTCTAAATATTTAACAGAATACATTTTTTGGGATTGTCCCAATTCAATAGCTCAAATCCTAATTTACGGTTTAAGTTTTAATCCAATAGTTCAAGTTCTAATTTAGAATAATTCTAAATGCACACAATAAATGGAATCATTTATCGGAATGTTATTGCCTGTTTTATCTGCCACAATATTACCCTTAAAATTTAGTAAAGTCGTTGTTGAAAATTTTGTACACAATAGGCAGTTACCTTTTTAGCGTAACAATGTAACAATAGTGGACACAACAATAGTATATTTATTGATTTACTTTCAATCATTAATATATTGAACATTATCTTTAAGAAACCATTTGTTTCCTGTGTAACGTCTTCACCCTTTTATTAAATAGTATCTTATTTTTTATATTAAAAATTGGCTTACATCATATGACAAATAATTTATAACAGCATATAACAAATAGAGAAAATAATAATTTATTACTATTATTTTCATCTATAAAATTTTTATCCTCTCCTTTTATCTATATTATTCTATTAAGACAAAAATTCAGCAATTATATGATATAGAAACAGATAGACTACAAAATCACATATATATCAACATATATATCACATTTGACCTAGTTTTTAAAATAATATCACTTTCATGTTTCAATAGTTTTCCTCTTTTTTACAAGCTAAGCTAGAATTATTGATTTTACTGGTAGAACGTGTCGAGAATCTTCAGATACTCCATCACTATATGAAACACGGTTGCATGTTCAATGTAAAAAAAAATCAATACCTGCATACGTAATCAATATCGAATGTTTGCAGACAGGCTTGATATTAAGTTGAATAATTATTATTTTAATTGCCTCACAATGAAATATTCAATATCGATAAAATCTTTCCTGTTATTAATCAACTAATGTACGCACACGCTATCTAGGTATTTACATATCATTTTAATTTATCCTGAATACTTTCTTTTTCCACAAGCCTTATAACTGCAACCCTGACAATTTCACATACCTTTAATAATTAAAATTAATAGTTTTTATCTCTGATTTATATCCAATATTATGAAAATTATAATATATCAAACATTCAAAGAAGCTAAACGCAATATCGGATTTTATGCAAATTTAGAATTCTTTCGTTGTATGTTCAACGATAACAAACATTTTTATTAACTTATTATTTCTTCAATTGCCAAGTTTCCCACGTTGAACAGAAGAGTTGAACGCACAATGTTGGACTTTATGCAGATTTTATGTCAAAATTTCTTATACTGATGATAATTAAACATATTATATTTTCAACGTTCTTAGCAAAGAACCAAATACTCTGACTCTGACCTATTTGCTTTAGTAAATCAATTGACTACTACACAGTATAATTGATAAACGTTGAAAATGACGGACTCAGATCATCATTTCATTAAGGACTCGTAAGCTTCACACTCAGGTTCTAATTGACTCGTGAGTGCTGGTCAATAACAGCTACAGAGACAGATGACAGACAGTTTTTAGATCGTTCCTGGTAACTAGGTCACGATTTGCGCACCTGCTTTTGATCTCGTAATGATCAATTTCCTAACGCTAATTCAATTCGCAGATTCAGACCAACAATGTTACATTATGAAAGCTCTCAGAAAGCATTTCACTGTAGTTTTTCGACTTTCCAAACATGGTTCTAATTCTAATTTAAACGTTGAACGAGAAGTATCGAAGAACTGTAATTAGACAGACATATTCGTATCTTCGCAATTATTAAATTCGATTTGCGTATATTTTTATTTGTATTATAATGGACGGTTTGCGTATGTTTCTATTTATATTATAATGGACTGTCATTTTTTAATTAACCACGTAATATCAATAAAACGCTCGATTATTACGTGATATACTTCTATTAATAAACACTGCAGAGTGTATATCATTAAAAAGCACTAATTATTAATTCTTACTACGGTGGCTCACTGTAATTAAATTTTGATTAACTGTAATTGAATTGTAATGCACTGAATAGTAGATACATTGAAGACTGTAGAAATTTAAAGAGACGAATTTAATAAATAAGCACGAAGCTTCTTGAAAAGTAAGTACAGTAAATATGAGTATACAAAGTATTTCGTTCATTCTTGAATACATTAATATTTATGTCATTCTAATCTTTCATGCGATAAGTTCTACAAAATTAAAGATAAAATAATATCTTTTAAGTTGATCATTTTCAAACGCAAGTATTTTAATTTTTGTATAGGAAATAAAGAATATCGATTGGCGTAATTAAAGGTATACCTATAGGCTCATTTTTTTTTAAATTCAATAACAATGTTCATCGTTCTCCAAAATGTCCTGAAAACAATTTTTTACATCGCCAAAGTAACTATATAATTGTAAAATATTAACGAATTCAGAATAATCGAAACATAATTAAATTATCGTAAAATTTTTACTTATTTCATAAATATAAAAAGAACAAAATTGTTTAGTAATCATATTTATCAATTCAAACGTAACTAATATCGGGGAACTGAAACTAAGACTTCCAACATATTTTATTCATTCCCCGTTTCATTTTATGGACTGGAAAATTTCTCAACTTACTAGAAAACAATTCTAAGATTTGTAAAGACGCCTATACCAAAAATCGAGGCAATCATATCACGTGAAATAATAAATTTAAAAGATAAAAGTCTTATTTCTAAGGCTAGTTTGAAGAATCAACAAGAGATACGTATTAAGGAGTTATAATTTATAACAAATTTTTAATTTATAAAGAAAATTAAATTTTATTTAATATAAAATATGTATCTTTTTATTTTATTAATAATTCCTGCATTTATATTCTTCCAAATTAAAAACTACAAAGGCATGAGGAAATGCATATTTTGAAATGCATAAAAATTCTCACATCAAATCTTATATCAAAAATTAAAGCGTTTATTTCAAATATTATTTTATATATGAATAGTAATTTTTTAAATATAAAATGTATTATTTCTTACTGTAAATAACAGAAACCAATAAGAATGTAATTCTATATGACTCGGTTAAAATTTCAAAATGAAAAACTTTTAATTGTTTCGAATAATTTCCAAAAAAATATCACAATTTCACTTAACCGTTAAACCGAAAAATGTTTCATATTTTTATTCAATAATTGTTCCGTGATATACATCTGCTGGTTCCATCAACCAGTCAATTGGTTTCGTTTCACTGTTTTTTTCAATAACGTCATCTAATTGATTATTTAATGAGAAGGAAAACTCGGGAGATATTTGAACATTAAAGAGATGTTAAAACGAATATTAAAGTGAAAAGTATTTCGAATTAGAAAGCGATGGAATTATTCTGGAATTCCATCCGAACATTTGCCGGACCGCATAGGCGACATACTCAGACTTCGTAATAGAATGCACGTGGTCTTTAAACTTGCTTCGGACTTTATGTGAAACGTATTCAAATTCACCACATATTTCGGTGTAACACGAGAATTAACATTCCCACATTAAATTTATCGTTATACGTATTACCGTGATAGTATATTTTAGATAATACGTAGCAGTGTTGTATTAAATTATAACAACATATAAAGCGAACTACATACCTTTAAACCGTTTCTTAATATGAAGACCGTACGTGAACAACGTATCTTACACTTTTTGTGATTTTAAATTCAATACACAATGATATCATGGAAATATTTCAATATTTGAAGGTATAAATACATACATATATCTTCCATAGGAAAAAGATAATAAATAAAGGTAATCAACTTCTTTAAAATAATAAAAAAAAAAAAAAAGAAATAAAAACCATGTTTTGGTAAAAATAACAAATATTTCATTTTCTTCCATTAAACTACAGAGATTGACTAAACTATAGTGTAATTGTACGTTTCGATCCTTACTTCTATTACTTCTACCTTCTCAAACAACCAACTAGCATTTTAATAATGCATAAATTAAATTCAACGTTATTCAATCGCCTGTTTAACGATATATTTTATTTCTTAATGAAGTCTCACCTTCTGTCGATTTAATACCATCCAATTAACACCGATATCAATCAATAATAATTTCGATAAAACAACTTTTCACATGTAACGTCGTTCCAACTAACGAACGGGAATAAAGTGACTGCAGTGATTCACGTATTTGAACATTCATCATAGAAAATATTTGTGAATATTTGTATTACGTGCGTTATAGAAAATTTTTTGATATTTCATCAACGGTCAAATGAGATACGACTACCGTAACTGGTAAACTGATAAACTGGCAAAATATGAAAACGATCCGAAAATGTGCATAGAGGATACACGTATTTATTGCAAATGTATATTTAGTACAAAACTAGTGCGTATATGACACTATCAAGTATGATCTCACTAAATAACCTTTGTGGTGTATCCGCTTGCAATAAATAATTTTGCAACTTTTACGTTTTTTTTAATTTTTATAAATTTTTGTAAATTTTATCAATATGATACCTGTGTCTATACCTATGCTAACGAAGTTTTAAGGTGGGACAAATGTTCAAGTACTTCCGTAAGTCGTTATACAATATTAATATTTTCGCAACAGAAAGGCTTAGCTGTAATTTAATAACTCTGTATCTATTCATTATTTGAAATTATTCTTCCCAATTCAATATAATGAACTACTGCTATAGTGTAAAAACTGAATAATCGAGGCACTTTATTCTTCATTCTGTTATTCGATTTATTCTTCATACTTGTTGTAAAAAGATTAACAGTGCATAATAACTTCTTTTTCCTTGATTCTATAATATTTCAAACTATTAACCTTTAAACTGTAAATGTGGGTATTTCACGTCCGAGCTATTTCAACCGAATTGAATTTCACGCAAGGTAATAGGCGGCGAACCTCCCGCTCCCCTACTTTCCAAAAAGAAGCTATTTGGTAAAAATATTATAACCTTAAGTTAGAACGTTTGAACGTGTTATATGAATTTTAATGGATTTTTTTCAACAAGTATTACCCACTGAAAAATGTATCATCTGCGCATGAAAGATTCACGTTTACCGTAAGGTACCGTAAAAACGTTTACAGTTTAAGGGTTAAATAACTTTGTAATTTAACAAGTATTGAGTACGATTTAATACACTGAATTATTGTTATTGTGTAAAAATTTGATAATTGGGGTAATATATTTATTTGTTTATTTATTTATATACATATTTATCTTTATTTTCCACAGTTCAATACAATGAAATACTTTTATTGTATAAAAAAAAAAATTAACGTTGCATATCATGTCCGTAATATTCCCCACTTACTAATTAAATATAATAGAGCATCCCTATATTTAAGAAAAGATACTTCATGATGCTATTCATTGTTGAATGAATCAGTCTGAGTATTTAAGCAGAGACGAAGCTGAAAGGACGATATAACTTAATAGTACTTTAACTTCATTTTTTTTTTTTTTTAGATTTAAATTATAACTTAGTAGCAATTTAAAAAGCATGCCGGAAATTAGAGGAGATTCGGTAGAATTTATTATAGTCAGGATTACACGCGTGCTGTGAGAACTGAAAAAGCATCTTAAAACTGGTATTAACGCGTGAAATGTTACTGGAAAGTTGCAGGATCTTGTAGGAAGTTAGAAGGGTAAATGAACAGTAGCAGGAATTCGGTAATTTGGTAGAAAACGGAAAGGGGCGGCAAGCCTGAGGTTCGCAACGAACCTTACCATCCATTACGCAATACATTCCAACAGCCGCCGACTATGAACTTTCGAACAATTAAAGATGCTAGTTTCCTTAACAAAACTACTAATTACTACTTTAACCTTCTCAAAGGTTACGCTTTATAGTATCGCCATTAAGCTACTTCTAAATCTAATTTACCGATTCGTTCGTAAATTTCGATTTTGTTCAAAGTGTTGTATTTTAATTTCATAGAAATGTATAATTCTGCAAATGTTTGGATCAATGTTTTATTAGAGCCGGATTTTATTACAGTTGTGTTATCTTTAAAAATATAACATTTATCAATTTGTTTTCAAATTTCTATTTTATTCGTGTCATTCTGTAAATCTATAAAAGTCTGTAACTCTAGACATTTTTAAGTTAATCTCCCATTAAACAGACAGATTGTTTATTATCACAGATATGTTGTTTACAAATCGAATTTATCTTATTTCTAGATTTCTATTTTGCTTACATCGTACTGTGAATTTATTGAGATTCATAAGTTGAGAAATTTTTCTTATATTGAACAGATGAGTGTATTCCCGAATCTACATAAAAGAGACGCATAAATCTTTCTAGTAATAATACCATATTCCGAAATCTATTTTATGAAATATGTAAAAGAAACTGACCGGCAGAATCGGATAAAAATTCGGCAATCTAAGGCAATTCATCATTTTTATGAAATATAGTAACTGTTATTAATTCAGGCATAAAATGTGAAAAATTCAATTTTCACCAAAATCTAAGGTTTATCGGCTGAAATTTGTAAATTCAGAATAAATTACAAATAGAATATTTACCACGAAAAAGTAATATATAAAGTTGAAAATAATTCCTATAGCGGAGTTAACAATACGCGATAAAAATGCAGATTATTATAAATTAAACTCGCAATCTACGCGTACTGGTCCGACGGAAATCAATTAAGGTAAGGGGAAAATGAAAGCCTCGTGCAACACTTAACTAAACGCAGCGAAAGCAGAAATCAGTGTTGAATTGGCCATGAAATCCCGCATTAATCGTCAAGCGGTGTTGTTGACATCGTAATTAGTCGAATCGGCGTTCTACCTTCGCTTCTTGCACAACATCGAAAAATTTCCGATAGCGGTGCAGTATCAGAGCAACGAGTTTCTCGCTGACATTACGATATGACTTCGACGTGAGGTTATCAGAAGCTATTCGATTTTCCTCTACGTTTAAACTGTATTTTAATATTCAATTTTATCTCGATCGATAGTAGTTAGAATTGTTTCTTTTTCCTTTTTTTTATAAAATATCATTCAAGACGTAATTAAAGTAATTTAACGTAACCTGATAAAATAATTTCAAATATATTATGCGATAATTATTATAATAATGTAGTATACAGGGTGGGGCATATAAATATAATTCACTTCGTAATTACTCCAGGACTTTAGCAAGAATTATAATAAACGAATGTTACGCAATTAAAAACGGACTGTTCTATGCTTCTCGTATCTCTTTCCTTGTTATCATTTTTCATTTCCGAGTCATTTTCAATTACGATAAGAGGCAGCCAAATTTTGTTCATAACGAAACTTATGGAGTTAACATACTTAATGAATTGATGCTTCAAATTACAAGTACATATTTTAAGATTTAGGAATCGTCTAAATACTTCTCCCTATTTAACTCCTTTCAAATTTCTTCTTTCTACGGAATTATGTAAAACGCGCAGCTTATAAAGCGCAAACCTGGTTAGTCGTGAGAACATGCGTCAAAGACTCATTAGTGCTTGTGATAAAGGCAGAGGAATTTGCTTTTTACAAAATGTGATATAGAAAAAAACATTTCCCAAGAAGAAATTGGAGAATCAATTAACGTTCAAAGAAAACATTTTGGATATTTTTTATGAAATATTACAATATGAATAAGCGAATATACTACAGACATCCTTGATAGAAAATAGAAAAAGGAAACAATACTTTTCCGTTTTTACTGCTAGAACATGAATCCCCTAAACGATAATTATATACGTATCTGCAGTATAACTTAGATTTCTGTGCGTTGACGTGTTCACCGTGTAAAAATCATAATTTAAAATCATAAAACAAAATCATAAAACATTAAACGAAACTTTCGTTACAATTCATACGAGGTTTATACGTACATAAAATTTTACAACATAGATTTTGCGCGAAAAGTTACGTCGTTAACGTATACCAGAAATAATGAAAATTCGAGCAACAGTAATCATATTAATTAATAGAATTTCTCTCGAGATCGTTTATTATCCTTATCGTACATATATTATAACGCATAATCACATTCGTTGTCAGACCAACTAATAGAATTATCAAATTTCGATGGAAGACAGATTCATTTACTGAAACTTGCATAATATGCCAGCGTGCAACCTGCATCATGTCTACCTTAAATCTATTACGAACTTTAAATTTTCATATCCTAAGTATGAAATTCATATTCACTTTCGTTCCAACAAACGAAAAGAGACAAACATTTGATATATCACTATAGGTTAATATAGCATGTTGGTATATATACGCCCCTATGGACCGCATAATAGTCAACTGAGGTCAAAGGTGAAGGCGATTTTGATCAGGGACAGAGTTTATTTCTGACGACGAGGAGACGCTACGTTGCTACGTTGGTTGCTATCTGTGCTTCATCAAAAGATCACATCAAAATCTGAAATTTGTTTAGGTTAGATTAGAAGATAATTAAAAATTATTTTCATATCCATCCGAGGCTCCAGTTTTTGGCTTTTGATCTGCGAATAATCATAAAATGCATTTTAACAGCTTTTCCTGACCTTTTAAAAACTTCACTTAAGGATCCTATCAGCTTATTTTCATCCGATGATTAATTTTTCTCAACACCTCTCCTCTTTATATAAGTCTCTGTAGAACGTATATTTTTATGCCGATATATCAAACAAGTCCCAGAAAAAGATTTTCAATGTCTTAGGAAAAACAAATACGGTAGAGTTGAAAATGATCAAATTTGTCGTCTTCAATGAAGAACATTGTTATCGAAGTTGCCCAATGAATTCTAATCCTTCGATCGTTTGCAAATATCGAGAGCTTCAATCCCACATCAATCGAAGTCATACACCGGCTACAATAGAATTAATGTTTGTTTATAGAGACAATGTAAATAGTACTTCTAATCAACGAGATATTTATTTTAACGGGTGTAATTTGAACGTTTCTGGACACAGAAGACTATTAATGAAATTCAATGTATACGTAATCAGAGATAATGCAGATGTAAACTAATTGAAAATCGAATAATAAAACAACATAATAAATACAAGAAGAGATTTCAAAGCCATGCGAATCGAGAAAAGAAAGAATTTTCTCATTTCCACGAGATTCTTGCTACAAATAAAAGAAAAATTCTTAATATTTTCTTCTTCTCTTAATAGTATCTCATTTATGCTTAACAAATTAATTAAAAGCATTATCCACCCTTTTATTACACAACTCTCTTTTGATTCTTTACATTAATGAACTTTGAAATTTTACTAGCTTAATATATCCAATATATTATAATATATAATACAAAATTATCTGGTAAAAACTTTGTACGAGAAAAGAATTATTATAAGAAGAATAATTAATCTTCGTTGTACTCGGACTAAACGAAACTATGAACGAAATATATGCATAAATGTTTAAAAACATCTCGTTGGAAGGAAAATTAGCTGGGAGGAAGGAAAGCTTTCTTTTGCTAATATCCCGGTTCAACGTTCTTACAAGGTGGTTACGAAGATATTAGCTATCAATTCAACTTTAGGTGTAAGATCTTTTCCAAGATAAGAATTCTGTTACACGTACATTTATCAGCATGAAGGCTTTCTTATACCAAACAGTGCAATAAGAATAGAAAATCGTGTAATAAAAAGGAAAAGGGAATTAAAAAGATTCGTATACGTATCTACAATTTTATAAAACAACTGTAATCTTTCTTTATCAAAAAGATTTATACAGTCCTTGTCTATACAAATATGCATTCTTTCCTTGTTATAAACGTCGTATATCGAAATGTATGCTGTATACGGTCCTTGTGGGAAGATTCCCTTGCGTAAATTTAAATAGAAGCAATATCCACCTTATAATTCAGACATATCATCATACGATTTTCATGTTTTCCCGAATAATGGAAAGCATGGCTGAGAATTGTTCCAACACGGTTGATAAAGTGAAAGATTCCACATCAAAATAACGTTAGGAAATCGAATGCAAATTCACAAATTAGCTCCTTGTTACGATAAACGTTAGCATATGCTGAGGTACTATGTTAGTTACTTAAAAATGTAACGATCGAATGTAAGGTTACTGTTATACCGCGGTATTAGGATCGAGAAAGGTGAAGATTGCTCGCAAGAAATCGACGATATTTTCTAGGAAAGTGGTCCGGGATCCGAATACAGCGGGTCAGGGTAACGAAGACAAAGATCGAAAACACGGTTTCACATGTACATTTTGAACAACTCAACGAACTCGATGCTCGATGAACAAGTTATACGCTGCACGTGTCTGATAAATATGAGTTACATGATGTTCGATGATTTATGAATGACGAACTCTTTCCAGCGGTCACGCGATGGTTTTCATATTGGTCTTTGGTGTGTGTTTTGGGACAGCGGCTAGCAACGCTGGTAAAGTTTTACTAACCTTGCGAAATGTTATTTAAGGCAGCGCTTTAAAACGAGGCTAGATACGTGCAAATGCTGATATTGCGATATGAAGTGTTCCTAAGTCAATGATATTTCTAGGCCGTACATGTCATTACGTTAACGATAAGAAACCCTTTTTTTTAGCTATTCATACTAGTGTGGCTCGTGAAAATATCTTGAAAACCTTTACGTATATGATTGTGTATGTTATACGCAATATTTTGAAATTTCATTAGCATCGTATGAAGACGCAGGTATCGTGATTACATCGATAAAATTTGAAACTAATCTGAGAATGTATGTGACAGTTACAAGATATTTATTGCAAATACAGGATGTAACAGAACATGTGGCACTCGCTCAGGGAACTGATTGCACACCAATGAAAACAATGAAAGAATTTTATATAAACATAGAGTCTATTGTGTACGGAATACCTATTAAAAATGTTGATATATTCAGAACGGAACAAGTTTTTCAACAAACTTGGGAAACACCAGGAATCATTCAAAGTGTAACCGGATTCATGATAAGACGTTTACAAGCATGCCTTGAAATGCGAGTTGGTAACTTTGAGCACCTTCTCTTAAGGTAATCGCATAACACAAGATCAAAACGTAAAATTCATTGTATCTCACAAACGAAGATAGATAGAACAGGTTTCTAACAATTTTCTTCATTGCTTTCAGGCGTAAAATTGGTCCCGCATGTTCTGTCACGCCCTGCATATATTTAATAAAAACTTAGTTTGCAACACGAATAGTCACTTTAAACGTATAATTAGTGTTAAAGATCAGCCCATTGAATACTGAGTGTTATTAACTTATTATAAATAATATAAGAATATTAAATATTTCATTTCTTTTGCGACGTATGCGAAGCATATACTCGCGCCAAATATTTTGTAATTTCAATGCATATGTCTAAATTTGTTTCAAATTTTATGAGTATAATTATGATGGTGGAGTCTCATTACAGAGATAATAAAATTTCGAAATATTTCATATAACACACGTCATCTCTTCATTAAAAGTTTCTACAGGCGTGTTTAAATACTTCAGTGAGCAACAGTAAATATATTTGGGATATTTATCACCTCACAGGTAAAACGAATTAATAAACAAAAGTTTTATTTAACAAAGTTCTGTTTTTACCTGGTATACATATGTATCTAAGCCAAGCACGAGCCGATGAGAAGAACTTTTGATACCAACTACCGAACAAATACACCTACTTACGTATGTGCATACAGTGTGGGGCAAGTTCAGTCTGGGATTTAGATCAAATCGTCGATCTCGAAGGAAGTTGGAATTAAATTCCGGAAAGTCACAAGTCTCGTACGTTTTCCTCTTATCTACGCTAGATCTGTCTACCACTGAAAAGTATAACACAAGGTAAGAAGTTTCTTTTATCGAATCATCCGCTGTCTGGCACAAACGTTCCAGAGAGGGAAGGCGATAACTATTCTCAGAGTGAACTTCCCTTTTATCAAACATTCGCAAGCGTACTTTTATCCGTTGCTCTGAATATTCCTGTGTCAACTTAGAGATATCTCTCTTACGAACAAAGAGTAGGTACAGACGTGGCAAAAAAGTAAGAAACTGTCTTCCGCTTCTGTTCGGAGGAAGATTTTCATACGGATGTAAAATAAATTGCTATTCAGGTTGAATTGACACGAGAACTTTTTATATTCTTATTTCAGATGTCTTCGAGCTTTTATCTCAAACATTCCCTACGTACTTTCATACGTTTGGATATTCGAACATTGGCTTAGAAATATCTGTTTCGAAGAAGGAAAATAAACGCAAAAGATAGTAAATGTCCTTCTGGTTCTATTTACAGTCGTTACATTACGATGCAAAAGTTTACGTACTATACATGTATAGCGATATAAATTATTATAATGAAAACGTCAACTCTGCGAATTTTGTGAAAACGTTACGACAAAAATAACAGAGAAGTAAAAAAATATAAAATACAGAAATTACATACACCTGTTAACATATACATGAGATGATAAGAAGAATAGGTTTAATATTACTATAATATGTAATGTTAATTATATTTGATAAAATATTAACGCAATATATTTCATTATAATTAATATAATTAGAGCACTTACATAACGTCACGTGTACTTACATGAGCATGATCTAAGTACTGTGTGAGTGTAAGTATTTACTTGGTGTTGGAGAAATTAAGTTTGCAATTTCAGATGTAATTTTCTACAATCTTTTTACAAGTTCAATTCCTCTTAGAAAACTATCAATAATAATTGTATTGATAGGCAGGTGATAAATAATTTTCTGACAAAGTACGTTTCTTGTTTCTATGATAAGTCAGATACAGGAAATTCGACAGATGTACATGTAGACTTTCGTGACTAACTGTATATATGGTAAAATTCTGAAGAACCTGTGCAATTATTTATGATTCACGTAAAATAGACACGAGGTCTTTTTCTATTGATATATCAGCGAACTAATGCTACACACTGGCCGACATAGATTACGTTTGTTAACTCGATACGAAACTTGGACTTCCCTACATTCTATGAAGGATGGAAAAGAATTTTCGCTCGGCTATCGAGCTCTTTACAGTCTCCACCCCTCCCGGGCTATCGATTTCTCTTTAAAATGCAAGAGTACTCTGTATCGGTCGATAATAAACGCGAGTGGAGTGCTTTGAATCACACCAGGGATGGGAAAGCGCGGAAGATGGAATGCAAACAACCTTATTGCCTGAAATTTTAATAGAGAAATTTCCATTACTGCAACTCCCGACTCACCTAAAGTGGTCCCAGGAAAGGCACTGTCAAGCATGGGGACGGTAGTTCGTTCTGAAAGCAAATAAAAAGAAAATGTCTAGTAATAATTAATTCTTCTAGTTCTCTGCTATGAGAAACAACACGCTTCTGTTAATACGTGAATTCTTCGAAATTTTTATCTTCACCCTCGCATTAACGCCTGGAAAATATCGCTTCTTCTTGTAAAATACGTTTGCTTTCCTCTTTATTTTTTATTCCTTTTTTCTTTTGCGCTGTCGACCGTGCTTATGGTTTTTGCGCATTTAGAGACAAATAAAGGAGATCGGTTGGTTCGAGTGACATATTTAATTGACGATACGAAATGGAAGATAAATATGTAGCATCCTCTTTAAATACAGCAGCCATGAAAATGATTTGCATGTGTGTTTTGGTGTCTAAGGATACTGCGTATCAAAATTTGCAACAGTTTCTCATTGCCAGTTTTATTTATATCGCGCCTTTTGTTAGTTCTGTTGTTAATTCGTAAATTATTATTATCTACCATCATAAATAGTTATTTTCTCTTTATTTATTTGTTTATTTAGGAATATTAACAGTAGTTAGATAGTAAGTTTTCTAATGTACGAGAAACCTAAAAAGACGTATTTCTTAAATTTTGATTTCGATGGAGCACGTAGTGACTTCGAACTTTTGACCAGTAGCATACATATTATCAAAAATTAATAAAATTATTCATTATTTATATATATATACATATTACATTGTATAAAACTTAATATTTGTCAAAGATATACGTTTATATAAATACCTAACTATGAAAATAATTACAACACATATAAAAATGCAACTATTTTTCATATTCACTATAGCTATATGTAACAAATATGTATAAACATAGCGAGTTTTAAACATTAATCAAAATTCACGCTTCTATATTCTCTTATGATTCTCGAAATTAATAACTAAATAAGGTATCAAAAATTATGATCGTTGAACTTACCATTGATACAAATTTTAGAATGTTCTTTCGTCTTTGTTATAGAAAAAAAACGCTTTGAGTAATTTCTAAAATATATACTAATAAAGTTACTGGATCACTGGTATTGGAATCACGTATGAATATGCAAAAGTTTCTTCAACAAACACGATACATAACATACATATATATATATATATATATATATATATTTTATCGAACAGTAGAGTAGTAGTGTTCGATTCGAAAGTCATTTGAATACTTCAATCGAATGTGTGCTCAAGAGATTTCAAAAACTAACTTTCTGTAAGGAAAGATATACTTTGTACAGAGGAATTTCATCTTGTTGCTTTATAATTTATTTCTCGCATAAAAATATCTCCCTCGTTTGTTTAAATTATGCTTCTTTAAGCTATGTTTCAAATAAGATATAACGATCAATATGAAGTACATTTTGCTAATATTTTTATATTTTCATAGAATACAATTACAGATATTCCTGAATTCATTATACCAAAAGAAAAAAAAAAGAGAAAATTTCGTTGGTATTTTTTATTTAAGACTTACTGTAACATTATCTTAATTCTCAGGTAATCTACTCCTACTTAATCCTTCTCTTGAAGGGATAAAATGGAGAGATTTCCTTCATTTCCTTACAGGAAATGACACACAAACGTTTGCCTTTTTAAGTGGATTTTACCCAACCAATTATTGATTAATGGATTACATACAATCAGGGAAAGCTTTCTTTCCATTCTATATAATTAATTTTCGAACTACTTTTTAAAAGTTTTTGTTTAAACTTTATACGCATTTTTCAACCCTCTTTTATACTTTAGAGAATAAAATTAGTGTATATGTAATATACCATCTTTTAGATATTTCTAAATATTATTTTATTTTAATTTACTTTCAGAAGAATTTGGTCAATGGCTGGCTTTGTACAATAGAAATGTTTTAGAGTCTGAAAATTTTCCGGATCTCTCTTCAAAACTCATAGCAGTAATAAAAATTGAACGCGAACGTAAGCGATCCAGTTTGTTTACAAAGTACACACGAAGAGATATATACTTTTCGTTATGTAAGGAAAATATTCCATAAACGTATTATGTCGCTATAATGCTATTTCGGGTCAAAATCACTTATGTAGGCTGTGAAGATTTATGAAAATTCAGATTTTTATGACTAAAGCTAAAGTTATATACAAAGTACAAAGCACGAGCTACGAATAAAATTAAAGAAATGGAAACCAAAGACAAATTCGTTATCCTTATAGATATTACGATAAATACATCGAACATCTTGTACATTGTAAAATATCGTATACATTCTACATATTCTTCAACACTACTGTAGCAACTGGAATGAATACTCCGAACACTCGAACCGTAGTATAATAACAAATCTTGATTCAAAACCTGCATGAAGCAACTTTTCATAGAATGATCTAACCGTGACGCAGAATTTTCACAAATTTCCCTTCTCTCTGCCTCCATTCGGTTTTCAATATCCGACATAATGTTTCGTCGTAAACAATGCATAGCAATTATTCGCAATTAACGGGGATTTTCAAACTGCAGCTCCAGCCTCGATTACACACACTGGCGCGATACATATTTAGTAATTGCATGCATTTTCAAAAGCACGTATTATTAAAATCGGTTATTCTTATGGAACAGAAACACGATTTGTACGAGCGCGGGCTGCGTGTATAAAGTGCAAACCACAATAACGCGGTCGCGTAGAACGAAAATGAAAAACGCGGTAACGAGCACGAGGCAGAAATAAAAAAAAAAAAACGAGGGAAACGCGAATAAATTCCTTCGGTAAAGCGTTTCACGTAATGGCATTAACTATTTCATGTTTTATGGAGATTTTTATAATTCATCGGCGGGTACAATGCGCGACATCAACAGCTGCGATATTTCGAGCATTAAAACTTCACGCTGCGTGCATCGATTCACGTTTCCGCGAATCGGCCGCGCAAGGGAAAATCGGATTGCGATTCACGTTCAAGCTTGAAAGCACTTGCACGATTATTATACCGTTGACCGAGTTTTCCTTTACTGCCTGCCTTTTTGGGATTCGTGCGACGACACAAAATATAATTATTAGATTGGGCATGTTTGTATAAATTCATGTTTTTATCAATACAACTAAAGAGACAGTATATAAACAGAGATCTATTTAATCCACTAAATATTGTAGCGAGTACATTTGTATATTTTTTATTGGTATTTTATCGTTATATTTTTTGACCTATATTACTTTTGTTTTTCATTTTTTATATTTTTAAGTTCGTGTACATTTTGTATATTTATGCAACTTTAAATTTCCTATGTAAGCATGGACATCAGCAGTTTGAAAATTTACATTTTTATTGGATGAATTAAAGGAAGAATAAAATGATTCCAGTGGTTGTATATTACTGTTTATACGAAAATTTCACATACGGATCTTTCTTGTTCTACGAACGTTTTTAATAAATAACACCTTTAGCACTGTTCTCTTAAATTATATTTAATGAAAATTCCTATTGATAATTCATATTCAACAAACTCTATTAATAATCTTTAACCCTTAAATAGTATTACTTGTTTTAACCCTCATGTTCTATATTTAAGGCTTCGTATTCTCTTTTTATATTTCTACACTTCTTTTAACGATCTTTCCATGTTCTTGTTAAAACATGAAAAAATTGCTCCAGATGCATATTCTTGAAAAGTGTATACGTTTATAACATTCATAAATTCAAATATTCAAATTATACGCTTTCATTTGTTTGCTCATACACTTTATATCAATAAATAATTATTAATTAAAACTCTGTTAATCTTTTTTGTTAATTTAATTAATTAGTATTAATTAAAGCTCTTGCTCTATGTAATTCTTTCGTAAAGCTTCTGTTTATAATTTACCTAACAACAATCTATGTATTCCATATGGTTATCCGAATATTAAACGAGCGTATAAATTTTAAAACTGCAAAATTTTTTACTTTCCGCGTATATAAATGTTTTTAAAACCAAGATCGATATAAACGTACGAGCTTCAAAAAATGAGAATGATATTTTGATACTTTTATAACAGAAGATATTGTCAAATATAACACGCAAATAAAAATAAAAATAAGTAAAATGTAAATTGTTAAATATAAATATAGAAGTTGATAGCTGATTGTGAGTGCAAGATTTAATTTAAATTGAAAGAAAAGAATATACAATTGGGATATTTTATTCATTATTTTCGAAAATCAACTTTTCCATTTATCAATAATGCTACTGACGTGAACAATACAAATTTTTTCTTTATTATTTAATTTGTACTTTACAATTTGTCCAGCTAGATATTTGGTAAATTTTTCTAACTTAATAACAATACAAAAATGAGTACAATATCGAAGTCACGTAATACTATAACATATCAACCATTTGGATCCTCAAAACTTTATCCAATGCAATACCATACAAACATAACTTAATTGTTTTATTGAATATTCATACTTTGAATAATCTTTAACACAAATTGTTTTTCGTCGTAAAAGCAAACTTGTGCACAGAATAGTTCCAAGTATACCTACGTACATCTGTGTAAGTTAATTAACTTCATTGTGTCATAATTCTATTCACAAACGTATGGAATATTTAAATTATTTAACATTTAATATATATTTTCCTAATAGCGTTCAATACATATCTCTTATAAGAAAAAGGTTAGTTAGAAAAAGAACTCATCGTGTACACTAATCGTTAGCATCAGTAGTATCTTGTACCGTAATTTTAAATTCGAGAAATTAACAATCTATTTCACTTCATCGGATGCTATACTGTGCGTTCATGATCGACATAAACCTCTTATGTATGTCGTTTTGTTCCAAGAATAAAGATAGAAGTAGAAAAATAGAAAAATCATGTTAGCTCCGTTGACCTCTTTCTGGCCGTTACAACAATGACACCTGGGTAAGAACAAAGTCGTATCAGTCAGAACTGTCCAAACTTTACTCGCGAGTTAAATTTCTTTTCTTTCATCCCCACGAATGACTTTCTATTTCAAAATGGAAATGGAGAAAAAGCAGGAAAGGTCACGTTAATCGTGTTATTCTTTTCGGGTCTGTACGAGCAAAAATGAAAATATTATGTCTGAATAGGTATTATTAGAATGCACACGATTTTTAATTATTAAGTTGTCGCAAAATTGTTTTTCTCGAAATCAAATTTGTTACATGAAAATTGCTTTTATAAGGAAATAATAGATGCGCAACATTTTTTGTTCTATATTATTTTATTGAATTACGTATGATCCATTTCGTTCTATTGGAACAATGCATCTGTTGTGCATCTATTATTTCCTTATAAAACGAAAGAAACTTTTGGGACGATCTAATATCTGAATACTTGTAGCAACGTACTGTGAATATGTTATGGGTGTTATTAATTTCGAGAAGAACAACGATGGCAATACGAAATTTGAGGTACATAGAGACAAATAGATTTGGAGAAGAACAGTTTCGAACAAAAGATTGTATAATATCAAGTATAATTATATCACCATATATTATTTCTTTATGAAACGAATGAAACTTTTGGGACAGTCTAATATTTAACTTTAGTGTTCGATATATATTGGCTCACGATGTTTTTTATTTGCACACTTACCATAAAAAACTTTTACGTCCATATTGTGTGTGTTATATAAAACACTTTGAATTTTCATTAACACTGCAATAAGACACGACTGTCATTATGATATATTTGTATAATATTGTATCATGTTTTATTGACAAAATTTGAAACCAGTGTAAAAATGTATATGGAAGTCACAAGATATTTATTAGAAATAGATATCTAGTAAAAAGTTAGTAATGATCACACTGAATACTAAGGCTTATTTATGTAATGGATAATTGACTGCTTAAATACTGTTGTGTTCTCTGCGAAATATAAACTTGTACTAAATATCAATTATAATACACATATATCACAGAGTTCAGGTTGATTTCAAACTTCACTCATATAATCACGATGATCGAGTCTTATAACAGAGCTGATGAAATTTGAAACTCTTTCGTATAACACACACAATGTATTCGTGACAGCTATCTATAAGTAAGTATTCGAATATTTTCGCGATCCTGTGTATTTAAATTCTTTTTATATTCTATACCTGTTATGAATAAAGAACAGTAGAATTCCATGCAACGCCGTGTTCATATCAAAAAATTCTACTATCCTCGTATCAAAGAGAATACCAGATAATATCAAATAGTGAAAATACTACCAAATGAAACATCTGCGAATAAGGAACATACAACTACTGAGAGTGAAGAAAATTCAGCCCATGAACAAAATGTAACTTGTTTCTAAATATTTATAATATATATTTCAGTGGGAAAATCTTAATTTTACGTGCTTCAAGTGATTCTATGCTTACAAAAAAGAAAATCGTAAGTTTCTATTATTTAAAAATAAAATAGACGATACGTTATTTTCTGTCATATTAAAATGAACTTTTTATTTAATGCCGACTGTGTCTTGGATCCCATGCAACACGAAATTCGTATAACGCAGCATGTACCTTCCGTATCATAGAAAGTCTTATTGCATTATAAAATTTGAAGAGAAGAGGGAACACAAGGAGAAATGGAAGAACAGCAGGGCTAAATCTCTTAAAGTCTCCTTCGAACTCTAAACTTTCCTTTTTTTTTTAGAAGAGAGAAAAAGAACAAGATTAAAAACACTGGAAAATATTGGAAAATCGAACGCCTAGCGAAACGTCATACAATGGAAAACAAGACAGAGATATGTGAAACTGAGTGAGACTGGACGAAAACATGGAAAAAGTTACTTCGCGTTCGCAGTTGTGAACCCGAATGCGTGTTGTGTTCACGTATCGAATCGCACAGATTTATTTTCTCCTCGAAATTGTAATTCCTGATCCTGTTCTTGTTTCCTCATTCAGTTAACCTCGACGGTGCTCTGTTCGTGAGCCTTGCACGCTAATTTAATTGTGAGCAACTAGCGTAATCGATAAACTGGTTATCAACAATTGAATTCCACTGACTTATTCGTATCGTGCTGTACGCTTTTTGACCAGAATCGTTCCTCAGCAATGAAACAAGATTTAACGAAGAATGAATTACTTTTTATTCGTTTTTGACAAACGTACAGTTACGGCAACGTCAAATATCAATTTTATCGAAGAAACAAACTTTTCGCGTATATTTATTCAAAGCCAAGTTTAAGAGGAAATTCAAAGAATATTTGTATATTAGAGTTTCCTAGAGTATATCGTTCTTGCCAACATTTTCTGTTTAGTAAATAAGTTTTTGCAAGCTTCCAGTTTCTCGCTTTCCCTGAAAAACTTGTATTCGATAATTCAATTCAATTGTGTATGTATTCAATAGCTAAAGAATCGATCAATCTGTTATTATTAAAAAAACAAACGCAAGAAGACGCTCATTTCCCTTTCGAGTTAACAATTTTCAAACTGTTACATTGTTTCGTAAAATTGATCATTTTTGTCAATCTTTTAGCGAATCTAAATATTCCCACTAAACTTTCCAGTATCGAACAGAATCGTTCAACGAATAAAGTTAATATCCCGTCTTTGATTTCCATTTCTATCCACGCGAGGAGAAGAAGAGAAATCAGCATATACAATGTTTCGTTAATGAATTCAGAAGATTACGCGTACGCAACAGAAACAATGCGTAAGGTAGGAAGATCGGTGCGGTATTCGAAGCGAGTGCGCGGAATCGCGTACGTTTCCTTCGACCCAGCGAAATTCATCAAATGCACGTGATTCAGCACAAATTAACGCGAATTAGACTCCGATACAGAGGATACTAGGTCGATGCAGCGACGCAGCCGCTGACGTTCTGCGATTCGGCAAGTTTATATTTCTAGTAACGGAATCGCGCGCTTATATGTATGCATTTCACCATTGCCAGATCACAAGTGCATCGCGTTGTTTGTATGCAACCGGCCTCACCATTTCAGCTAACTGTGTTACAGCTGAAACTCGTACGACGCTGCGCAGAATGTTGGATCAACGTTGGACAGCGCTGTGCACAACGCTAGTTTACATCTGCTACGATGTTGGCGATTTTGATCTTGATTTCGCCAGACCATTGCATATTACGTAACTAACGTCGTTTATAAGTCTGAAGGAATCTGAAGTTAATTAACTTTTGGAAAACTTAATTTTAAATACTCGGCTTGAGATGACGTCTCTCATTCGCGATTGAAATTTTTGGCGAAAAACGTAGCTGGGAAATAAAGCGTAATTTCTATCGACATTTTCTAGGGTGTACGACTTACACGTATTAGGATACTCATGGAAAACGAGATACATCCGAAGAATCATTAGAAATGTACCGAAGTTTTTATTTAAAAGCTTTACGATAATTATTTGATTTAGAACTGCGGACTACGAAGAGATAAAAGAGTTTATAAGTAAGAATCTCATTAAGAATAAAAATAAATTTCTTCTTTTTTTGGTTGTGTGTCTTTTTTCTCAATCGTTGTTCCAACTAATTTTTCAACCTGTGTTACTACCAGAACATGGATTTTTATACATTTATAAAAAATTAAAAAATGCAGAAATATACAAATTGCTCATAATGTACAAAAATATTGCTATCGATCGTCATAGGATTTAGTAAATCAGATAAATTTCAATTTAGGATCTATTTCTTTAAAATTATGTTGTTCAGGTCGGGTAAGGTATATTGAAAATGGAAAGAGAAATGCGAGATTATTTGGGAAAGAGAGAAACAGGTGTATCTTTATTCTCGTGTCAGTGTCATGAAATTCTATAAGGATCATTTTTCGAGATGACTTATGGCCTTGGTAAACGTCAATCGATACTTCAAGAGGTCATAAGAAATCTTTATGCCTCAATCTATGTAACATTATTCTGACCATAATGAAATCCAGGCTCGTGTCTACACATTCCACCCTTTCAACGTCAACAATATCATAAAAGATATTAAATTACAACAAGCTCTCCTTTATTAGATCACGTGTCACCGAAACGTTCTGTTATCTTCTCTTGGCTGAACGTTTCGTTATTCGAATAGGATATTTTCTACTAAAATATTAGTAAGCAAGCACATACACGCACAATTGATTTCAGTTCATTTTCTTCTATAAAACAAAATCCGCCAATAACGATTCAATATAATTAGTACAATTAACTGAACATTATGCCTCCATTGCGATAGTGGTATCGATTGTGATACAAATAAAAATTATGTTGTTTGTTACCCGTAGGCTGATTTCAAATTATAACGTTATTCCACAAAATTTGCAACATTCATATAACGTAGTCTACGTTACAATTATATTGCAATCGATCTATGTGGTAAAATATACATTCATATTCGAAGTCATATAACAATTTCAAAGAACCATCAAGAGGCAGATTAATTCGATAATGATCTGACAATAATATCTGACGATGAAGGTGTCACAGAGCCATAAATTAGCGGTAGAAAAACCAAGGGGGTCTAACGAACATCTCGCAGGCCATCGAAACAACGACGTAGAGAGTGTTCCAGTGTTAGAAAACAGTAACAACATGGCCATCTCTGACCTGGGCTACGGCGATATTCCCGGCGACACTCCCTTCATAGGTGCCCAACCCATAATATATAAACCTTGCTAAAATCAGCTCTCCACATTCTCTGTTATAACACTATGAACCGTCACTATGTTGGATTAGGAATAAATATCGTAGAATAAAAAGAAAAAAGGAATATAATATCGTAGAATTAACACAAGAACTATCGATTTTTAATATTTACTTAAATATATTGCGATTTATAGCAGTATGACAAAGAGGGATAAGCATAATACTATATCTACTGTATGATAGATATTACTATATGATATAATACTATATGATAGATATTAAATTCCATTTGACATTTAACTAGGAGGTGGAAGAAGATTATACAGCGTAATTTATAAAAGTTGGTGCTAATTTATAAGGTCGGTGCTAACTTTAGCTGTCATCAAAACAAGCAAAAAGATCTTAATAAATGTAGGTTGGAAAACCACTAGTTTCGGAGTTACGAGATGTTTTTGTTACTAGGACATTACCTCTGCAACACATGTTCGATATGTCCTCGTTCATTTTAACACAGATCGGCTCGTTTTCTCATAAAAGCACGTACATGTTGAGTCCCCTTTATTTCTCTTACCCTTTGGCAACAATTTTCGATTCGTTGTATAAACTTATTTAACGAAGCAACTGCTTTACTATACGCTACTTTTATACACTGAACATTTCCCAACTCCGAAACTAATGGTTTTTCAACCTATGTTTATTGATCAATTAACTGGGAAACATAGTTTTAGAAATTAGTTTAGTTTAGGAAGTAAATGAAATCAAGCAATGACGAGTATACACGTCAAAAGCAGGGCAAATGCTGCTATTACAAATTACACAACAAAATTAAAGCAAAACGGTTGATGGCTTACATTTTTATTCGAAAGAATTACCGATTCATTGTCGACAAAATTATCGTTGCACGAAATTTCAAAATTGCAACGAAATAATAAAATTCATAAACTAAAAAAATTAAAAAAACAATATAAGAAATTCAGTTGCTCTTTTCAATGTGGTATTTTTCGAAACAAGATACCGCACAAAGTGGCACTTCACATGTCTCCTTACGAATTCCATTTCTTGAACAGACAGCAAATCTTCGAAATGAATTTACTTTTGATGATACAGCTGGTATAAAATGAAGAAAATTCTTTCCGATGAAACGTGTAGGTTTTGCAACTGAGCTCGTAATTGGTCGACTAACTTTCGAAATTTCTGTTTGTTGAATTGCATATTCCTCAAAAATTTGTTCAACACATTCCATCAAAAAATTTAATCGACTTTCCTGTTTTTTTCTTTTTATATAATACGTATGATTTTATAAGATAGAGAAATATTTTCTTGTAGTATTTCTATTACGATATACAATATACAATTCAGGAATGCCCGATATAATGGGAACATAATCAACTGAGTTTGGAAAAAGAAATACAATATACGGGAAATAACGGGGAATAATATACCGAAGAAAATAATCTAATTTTTCTTCATAAAGCAATAAAAAATAAATGAAAGAGACAATAAGAACAATATAAAGTAAACATACCACTAAATGATACTTTTATTTCTCCTAAATAAAATTTGGACTTTTTATAGTAAATGGTAATTTTTTATTTTACACGACCAGTATACATGTCAAACGCACAGAAAAATAATTCTTCTTCAATGCGTATACTCATCAAACGCGATTAACTGGTTAACACTTTTCTGTTCGTTTTGATGAGTATTACAATATCAGAACTGTTGAAGTTTGACACTAAGTTCTACGGACACCCTGTATGTCATGAATTTCTCATAAACATTAAGATGTCTTAACTTAGACCGCTGTAATTTTTAGTCTGCTAAATACAGCACTTAAACACTTTCTCTTATCACGCGTGAGATTCTTCTGTTGGAAAAATTTCACGCGCATATTTGCTGCGATAACGGTCGTTTACCGCGCCCTACGACATATTTCGTAATTCTTTCGTATATTGCAGAGCCAAATAGCGTTGACGACACGTGTTTTCATCAGAGCAATGCGAAAAACGCGGCCACGTGGAAAGAATGCGAGGAGAAATCACCCAAGTTGCACGATATTGGGAGAGTTCCCAGCACAATACCGTTTAACAAGTTCGGTTTATCCGTCCGGAGGAAACTTTTGTACACTTAATTTTCGTAGCCAGTGCCTTAAAGACAGAAAACTTTAAATTGGAGAAAAATAGTGGTCCCGCGCGTTCCTTCCTAGGGATATATTGCTATTGTGTCGGAGCTAAAAAAGTTTTCCGATACGAACAGGACAACGTTTGCAAATTGAAGTTTAATAACTTCGAAAAGATACCGGTAAACAAACCAGCCAACTTACTTCAACCTTCGTTCCTCTATTTGTTAATTATTGCATTGTATTCGCAATGATTACATTGACAACTGTTTGTTTCAAGGAACAGTTCAGTACGATAAATTCAACGTAAGCGATTCGAAGTCCTTTCGCTATCAAATTATTTAATACCCTGCATTTATTTGTAAATTATATTATGTTTTATTTTCCTTATTTAATTTGTATATCTATTACTGACGAATATTAGATCGATGTATATGAGATATGGTTTTCCTGAAGTTTCAATTGGACAAACCAATACCAGCTATATTATATGTTTTCCCATTATTAATTATCAATTACAACGAAGAAGAAGAAATCTGTTACGTGTATATTCGATATTAAGAAGATTTGTTAGAAAAATATCAAAATTCATCGTTATTATTTCATACGTATACACCAGTTTAACTTATGCCATCCATATAAATATTTTGATATTTTTTCAATATATAAGGATATTTTATAATTTTGACGTAATAATTTTTAACTTATAACTTTCTGAATATGTATATATTCATACTTCAGTAACGAGAGGCATATTTAATAACTATTGTAATTTTTTGCTTAAAAGTATAAAAAGAATTGAATTTTTATCTATAAAATATGTCTGTAGAGGATCTCTCTTAAATAGAAGAAATTGACAAAATTGAAGTTCTAGAAGGAAGCATAGTGTGATAATAGTCACGTAATTGACGATAATCAAATTTGAAAATTCTATAAAACTGTAGCTTTCGTAACAAACGAATAAAAAATGTTATTAAATCTAATCAGAAGATTGAAATTGGAATTTCCACATACGCGCAAACTAATTTCTTATGTTAAAGAAAATATTACTAGTAGAATCCTTTGTTTTATTGCAACTGCTATTAAGATGTAATAATGAACTTTCAGAATGGGACAAAAAATAATCGATTAAGAATGAAATATTAAAAGATACGTTCTCCGTTTAATTTAGGGAATGCTTTCAGTTGATACGATTTCTGTAATGTGCTCCAGGCTAACATTTCCGTAATACTATCCGAAATACGCAGGAAATTCTGTAATATTCACGAGACACTTCACGAAATTCAGATTCTGGCGCAACTATTTCAATTTACAAATGCTATTATTCCATCAGTATTGTTATACCGTTCCTAGAAAGAGATGAAAATGGGTGACTAATATGAAACTCCTGCGGACCTAATGCATCTATCATCTCATCCTTAAACCTCTAAACGTACGAACGATGACCATTAAAGTTTTCGTATATAAATCTCTTTGAACGGATTATCGAACTATGTCGAAAGCAGTTTCTACGTATATTTGTACGTCTTATAGCATATTTATATTCATATGGTTTATAACGTACAAAAATAATTTTTTGTACGCCTTTTTTAAAGTGTTAGATTCCATTATACTATAACGAAGATAACGAACTACGTATTGATTGGAAAGAGGATGCAATGTAAACGATAGAAACGAAATATAAGTTGTTCGTCACCACATACGTGTAGAAACGAAAACAACAATTATATTTATTTATTTTGAAATATCATTTGAGATGTCACGCTAGATTTATCCCAATTCTACGATTTACAATTTTTCTGACAATAAATTTAGAAACTCTATTTACGATCATTATATAGAAAAAAGGTACATAACTATGGCATAGTGCAATATTTATGGACGAAGATTAACTGGACAACCCCAAAGAAGTAAACTTTATTTCTCCAAAGAATATCGCTACATTTTGTAAACTCATAGCGCAGCCAAAAACATTCGACACGTATTTCTTTTATCACAAAATACAAAATTCATCCATTGACACAATTCCATCGCCTCTGATAGTTCTCCAAGTATTCTAGCTGATACATTTTCTTCCGCCAATTTTAAAGGCTACGCTCATCCCTTGATTGTGATCGATTGCCGATAAAAAGGATACGTGTCGAGCATTTTTGACTGACCTACGAATCTGCAAATCTTCACCAAAATCAGTATGACAAATTCACGTATTGTCTCTTGTGGGTATAAGGATGATGATCAAAATAAAAATGATAATCAGTAACCAAATATATTGACATATTCATATACTTATAACTTCTTAGAAAAATTATTTTAATCAACAAAGATAACAAAATTCCTGTAAAAAAATAAGTATTCTCTAACTCTGTTATTCTCTTCGGGTCTATATGATCCGAAATAAAAACTATATTTCGATAGATATTATTAAAATATAGATAGTGTTTAAGTATTTACTTTCACTATGCGATATATCTAAATTCTGCTGCTTTTTCTGTATTCTATACTTTTAAGGACCAAAATATTTCAAAATTTGGAAAGGAAATATCTGAAGAGATATGGTGAACAAGATTGCACCCTCGAATAATTCATACATATTATTTAATAAATCAGAGTGATATTAAACTATGGAATCTGATTACCACGAACGTAGTTTACCTTCCTGACACCACAACAGCGTTATCAACAAACAATTACAGCGTAATTAGCAAAACCAACCGCAAATCGTAACAAGAAACAGTAACCAAAAATCCAGAACTCGGGTAAATATCGTCAGAAAGGGCCACTTGGTTGGACCAGCCAGTTATTCAATTTCCAGCGCAGTTTTATGTTAGCCTAATCAGAAGAACGTCGCAGCGCCGCGTCGTCAGGTGAATGGCTAAAAAGAGGCGTTTCGACGTGGGTTTGAATTTTTGATTAAATTAATTACGCGATCCCTGCCAGTGTAGCAGGCTCAAATCATGAAAGGATAAATTATTGACCATTTGCCCGCGGTAGTGGGTAAGGACCGAATGGACTAGAATTTTCCCGTCAACTTGAAACAGTGAATAAATCCTTGCATGGTCAGCCATGCACGACTGGTTCGTGTAACTTCTGGTCCGTACTTTTTGTCACGGCGTTTTGTCCGTCTTCCCCTTTTGCACGCGCTGAAAGACCAAAAGAACAAACCGTCACTTCATCCGTGTCGTGCATACTTTATGTGGAAACAGGTGGAATTGAGGGTGAAACACGAATGAAGACTCTATTGACAGAGACTCGTAGACGACTCGTTGATCGGCTTCCATACGAGTAAATACAGGCACATGTATATATATGAAGTCACTTCATAAGTAATACGATCGTTTCTCGTATATTAAATGAAAAAGAAAAAAAATGAATTATGTGTTGATAATTAATCAGTGATGAATTTGTCCTTATTTTTTTAACTCTTTATCTTTTTCCATAAAGTTATGTACTGTATATACAAATCTATGTACTAGATTATGTACTGTATACCAATTGTATAAAACTTCGATTGTAATAATTTTTGTGATTTCAAACTCAGCTTTCAAGTCACGCTATTTATGAGATGATCTAACAGTTTAATACGTATTGAGTTGGCAACTAAGTGATTGCGGATTTTGTTATTAGGTGGTATTGACACAATAGATGTTTAATATCGCTCGAACGTCTCCAAATACTTGTTTTTAACATTATATGACTTAATTATACAATTAGAGGTAAAAATTATACGTTGACAAATCCTGAACGCTTTCTGTCTTATTATTTTTTATTATTGTAACGTGATAAAAGTGATTTAAAGATTAATAGATATGTAATTGAGTATTGGCATCTGATAAAGTGGAATAAGTTATGGCAAGATTTGTCAATAAAATTGACAGCAAAACATCCCGGTAAAGACTATCTAGTTTCTAAAATACAGATTACTTTACAGTGTTTAAGTTTAGACAATAATAAGACCGTGAATACATTTTAAATAAATCAAAATATACGTATAAAATATAATATTAACCCTTTGGCAATATTAATAAAGTAACAAAGAACTCGATATGGATTAGAAAATAATTATTTTATTATTGTTGAGATTTTTCCCATTTCTGTTATCCGATACAAGTAATACGTATTTTCAACTTTTTATAAATAGAAAATAGATATTAATGATTGTATGACGTAATGGCCTTAAAGATATGAAATTAAACTGTAAGATTGGATTATGCTATAAAGAGATGAAGTTTATCGGAAAATTAGCGCCGGATTTTGCCTTCATTTACAATCGTATTTTGAAATTCCTGCAAATTCCACATTGTTTAAAATAGCTTTGTCGAATGAAGACAAACAACTTCTTGAAATTACAAGTAGTTGAATTATACATACGTATATATGTATGTTTTACCGTCGAAACAAAAAGTACAAAAAGACAGTATAACATTGCTGGAGAAATTATTTGTTGTCGGAAATTTGATAAACAGATTGCTCTATTAGAAGGTACATCTTAATTACGTATCGCATTTTATTCGGTTGGCAACTAAGTGATTGCGGATTTTGTCATTGCCACCTAATTAGTTGCCAATCCAATATACAAGTGACAGATGAAAAATTTGTAAAGGGGGGAGATTTCGATTCTTTTCTAGAGAGGTTGTTAGATTGTTCAGATCTTTATAAAACTTTGCCATAATAGTAATATTTCATCTTAATATTCGAGAGTTTGCATCTTCAAATTTGTAAGAGTATTAATTGAACAGCAAATAACTATTTGATTTCTAACGTTCTGATAACGAACGTGACTCTGTTCAGACGTTTGTGTTGCGAGCAACTCTCAAAAACAAAAATTTAGTAATTAAAAATTATTACTTGTCTTTTACCTTTTTAAATTTATTTCAGCAATGTTCAAATTAGGCTGTTTAAATCGAGTGTTTTAGTATCGTGACAGATGTACAAAAGTATACGTGTTATATACATACGTAGAATTTGTGAATAATATTGCTTCATTTTGTAAATTGAAGTTTAAGTAACACATGGAACTCTTGTTTGTTACATTTGGAGTACAAGCTGTATTTCTGCGTGTATGATTAAATGTTATAACGGAAGGGGTTAAAGGCATTTCATGTAAGTATACTTGATAACATCGATATATTTGCATGTTTCCTTGGTGTTATCGTATCAGAAGTATAATAACATAGAAATAAAGTTTATTTTTAGGATACGTTGAAACTAGAAATTAGAAAGTCAAATCAGGCGTAAACATATGCGAAAATTCACACAATAAAATTGGATAATAATCAAACCGACGACATATCAAATATATGTAAATAGAACCGTACGAAATTTTTAAGAATATACAGAACAAGGAAACGAGGATAATTAATGAAGTAAATCAAAATTTTAATCTGGTCACATTTTTTTCACAAAACCATCCAACAAATATTTAATATTTTATATTAACTGATATTAATAATTAATAAAGAAATATAACCTTTTCCATGAGATAAGAAAATTCGGTCCCGAAAAAATCCTAAAGTCTCGTTTCTTTATAAATCAGAGCGGACGATTTAAAGTCAGATTTTTTGGATAGACACGTAGTTTAAAAAGTGAACCACATTTAAAGTCAACGATAAGAAAAATTCTCGATCGATTAAAAATACGTAGATAAAATAGGATAAGTTAAAAAAATGATAAAAACTAAAACAGTAACATAGTCGATGTATTTTGATCAATCAGAAATTAAAAATACGGACAGGATATTCTTATCCAAGTTGTACTTTGCCAGTATCAAGTATTTAGGAGCCGATGAAATGTTTATAGTATATTAAACTAAATAATTTATTTTTAACCAAGAATCACGCATAGTAAGGAATAAAAATGGAAAAAAGATGGAAAACAGAGGGAATGTGAAATCGTATCGTATGCATCTATTAACGTAAAAAGCCCGGAGCCAGCTCTCTATACGAAAGAAGTTGAATTATTCATAAATGTTTCTGGTACGTAACGGCATCGATAAAAGAAGAGGAAAGCTGATAAAACAGAAAAGACGTCGACATTTTTCCCCTATTTTCATACCTTATCAACCGACTGTGCCCAACGTAGCTTTGAATACATTTCATCGACTTTGGCTAAGAAGACTGCAACGAGCTTCTGTAATTTGCAAGCTATTCGAATTTTATCATCCCCCCCCTTACGCTTACTGCAAACCTTCGATTAGCTACTGAATATGTATATCGTCTATCTTTTCTACCCATTAGCCAATGCGTCTCTCGAAAATCAAATGATTTCCATCGAATCCCAACGACGAAAAAGTGATATTAACAATTCACATAGCTTAGAAGCGTGACAATTTTAAGATCGGACAAGCAAAGTTCGAATATTAGTTTCGAAGTCTGATTTCATTAGGCATTGTTTTAATTAAATAGGTAATTAATTTGTTTATTAATGTCGCATCAACCTCTAAGGATATTAGCAACACGTGACATAATTTACACGAGTGTCACAATATTTTACATTTTATAACAAAATTACATTGTATCATATATTTGTATTATAAAAAGCTAATTGTATTTCTACCAAAGCAGTCAAAATGACTGGTTTAAAAAAAAATACGTAATAATAGAATATTTGTATACTTATTGATTTATTACTTTCTTACAGAAGGAATTCCATGTCATGTGGTGCATTTTTAGAATTATTAATCCATTTGGGACCATGATCCGTAAACAAAGGTTGACACATTTGTAAAATTATAGAATCAGTCGTTTTGACTGCTCTGGTATTTCTAGTGTTAGCAATGTTAGTGATAACTGATATCGTCATATCGAATGATATGCATTAAATTTGTAAAAACGTGTGGGAAGTTGTAGAAAACGAGGAAACTGGTTAATTGGGGTTTGATAAACAGATTGCAGGACCCTTTTACACTTTGACAAGTACCAATCGTTTTTAATGGTATTGGTATAAGTAGTCTTGATACAAAATTATTTCCAACTTGAATACATAAAAAACAAAATAAAATTCATTATATTATTCTTTTAGTTGCGAAAGTCATTACATCATTACGGAAAAAAAATCTAACATGAAGTAGGAATTTTAAAATAAAATTGCAAAACCAGTCAATTTGACTGATGTGCCAGTTCTAGTGTTAAATAAAAACACGCTTATATTAGATCTTAGAGTATAACGAATTTGTCTTCGAACAGTCAATTAGTTGCTGCATGTGTGCTGGTTTTATCAACGTTTCCCGAATATCAATATCAGTTGCATACCTCGAGTTATCCAATTACGTAATAAATTTCGTAATTGGGATATTGCATTCTTCGCGTACTTTTGGTGATTTGTCCGTTAGGAGCCTATGCGTTACAGTCTAATTAATTCTAAGTCCAGTCATGATCATTTGATCTTTTGTATTTAGTTTATTGCCTTGAATTTTATAATTAAAGTGACGAATTAGTTCGTGCATGCCTGAAGTTTTGGTTTCCCAAATGGAGTCACATTGAAAATTAACAACTCTGTTCATATTGTTTTAATTAAATGATCCATAATTATTACTAAATTGCGAATGTTTATGTAAACTTATTTTTTTCTGGATATAATTAACCTTTGAATACATACAGTGTTTATCAACATATAAATACGTATTTGATTCACAGTTCATTATTACGATAAATTATACATTTCATGCACAGATGTATCGTACCTGCATTTATTACTACAAACTACAATTCATGCTATTAAATATGAAGCATCGCCATTCTATATTTACGTTATAATCTTTGCGTGCTAATCCGAAAATCTCACAGTTAATCGTAGCTATTACTTTCTCTTATATTTCAAATATGATTACAGTACACTAAAATGTGGCGAAAATTGTATACAACTAACAAGCTGAACAATTTATTCTATTTCCACAAGAATTAATTTTCGATTTGCTCATACGCTCTACATATACACATATAGTCATCTGGTAACAAACTATTTTTGCAAATAAAAAGATATAAAGCGAGAATACAAATTTTTGAAACTATTCTTTTATTACTTTATAACACATAAATTGGCAAATTGAAAGGAAGATGTTAAGAAATGACCATTTTCGAAAAATGTCTGCAGGACATTTAAGAGCATCTCTCAAGTAACAAAGAATGTTCTTAGCGTTTATCCGAAATGTGATGGGAAAGTTGAGAAGAACGAGTGCAAAGATGAAAAAGTAGCAGCCGTTAGCCTTATCCATACGTTACACTTAATCTTCGTTCTCTTCAAATTCTGATCCAGCTACAAAATAATTGTCCGTCTGTATCGACATATTAATTCTTCGGAAATTCCGCTGATAAATCACTTGAAGTTCGAAATCGAGTAGATTTGAAGTATCGCCGGATTGTTGCTACGTGAGAACAATAGCCAACAACGATCTTGTGGTACTTGGAATTTGTTCGATTCTAATCTTTCAATCGATTTACCAGCAGAATTTCTACAAATTATTTCACAGATGGATCAGTATCTGAAGAAAATGAAGATTAAGTGTAACGTGTGGGTAAGTTTGACCGCTGCCACTTTTTCATCCTGGCACTCACTTTTTTTCAGCATTCCCATCTCATCTCGGATAAATGCCAGTAACATTTTCTGTTCCTTGAGAGATGTTGTTAAATGCGTGAATTTTTCGCTCGCAAGCAGGCCCAAAAGTGGTCATTTTTTAGCATCCTCCTTTCATAATGTACGTGAGAAAATCATACATTTAAAAGTTGATTGGTTGAGAAAAGATTTCTTCCCACCTGAAGATCTTTTCCGTCTTTCAAAATTAGAAATCTATCAATGTTACAGCTCACAGTAGGAAGTAAAAGTGAATACACGTGCTTTATTAAAACGAAATAATTTTCTTAAGACGACCAAACTTACTTGATTTCTTTCAGAAGTTAGAAGAACTGGCTCAAACATGTGACAAACATTTTGAAAAAAGTGAAATTTATCGAAATCACGAAAAAACAAATAAATCTTACTTTTTTTTACTACATTTTTATCTGGGGCTGTAATAAAAATTAGGACAACGAATTGGTACCAGTTATGTACATATGTTCTGAAAATTTTATCGAAATCAGTTAATGTTGCTACGAACTGCAAACGGTTAAAAACGGATGAAAATTACGGTTTTCGCAACTTCCTGTCTAAAATCTAAAGATTATTATGTCTTTCGTCGCCTGTTTCCGTATCAGCCGATTTCGACAAAACCCTCAGCATATAGCCACATAATTGGCATAAATCAGCAAAATGTGTTGTTTGAATTTTCACTATCGGCCCAGACAAAAATGTTGCAAAAACCAATTGCAGTTCCTTCAACACTTTTCTTGGATATCATCTAGTAAACTGATCCTTGAAATTTCTCAGAACGAATCAAGCGATTGATTTTGATTGAATTTAAAAAAAAGTTATTCTGTCTTGAAGGACGTGTTGTTCACTTTGGCTCGCTGTGAATATTATAATGGACATTTTGCTCTGAATATGGCGAATATTTTTCCATTTTAATGTATTCTAAGCCCTTCAACGCATTTAATATTCTCATAAATACATAAATATCTGCGATTTAATTATGTCACAGTTCATGCGAGACCAGCAAGTGTCCTAATGCTTATGAATGAAGGTAGTTCACAGAGAAAGTTTATCGCATAGATCATCTGGTTAGCAGATATAAATCTTCCCTCGCAGAGCATCGATCAAGCCCGGGACAGAATTTATATCCTAACGATTACACGTGAAGGCGCAAGCTGAACGAATTTATTCTTCGGTTCCCCTGGCTCAAAGATATGCCTCTGATGCATTTTTCAGGAGAAGTGACATAAGTTAGCAATGAAGTCGGTCATTTCTTCCACTTTAATTAATAACCAACGTTAGCTTTTTGGCACAGGTAATTCCTCAAATTTTTTATATCTTTTATATCCAAATTAGAGACTCTGGCATCTTGTGCGTTTATATTGGATTATATTTGTCGCATAAATCAAACTTTTTTTTTTTAATACGAATTACAAACTCTTCTTTTTAAGCACCTTGCAATAATACAATTAGTTGAAATATGCACTATTCTGTTCAATAATCTTCTAGCGTGTACGAGCTGGTGACATTATTCTATCAGTATACAATTTCTGGTATTTCTGAGTAAAAACGTGACCTCGGAAACGTGATTTCGGAGTAAAAACGTGAGTAGAAACGTTTAAGGCTTGATAAAACAATATTTACATATTTATTCAATTATTCAATATTTCTTCGATAAGTGAAGAAATTTTTAAATACGAATATACAGTAAGTTCCTTCATTCTTACGCATTTAATTTTACTATTATGGGACCTTCAAATGCTAAATATTCTAGATTTAAATGTTTTATACAAAGCGTCATCGAATTTGTTGCAAATGCAATATATAAGTTTGTTCTGCGTATTTTATCAAATATCAATTAATCATATTAAGCAGAATAGAATTTGAGAAAGTCAAATGCGCTGTTCCTATAATTGGATTTTTTAGAAAATCGAACGCGCTATTCTAATAATCGAATTTTTCAAGTAACCGAATAACTTCGTTTTCAGATCAGAGTAGATCATTTACTTCAAACTATTTCATAAATATGATCATTAAAATGAAAACGCACGTAATAATGCCTTTCAGCTTTTCTCACAACGACATCATGCCCTAGTCTCTCATTAATTAATGTTCCGATACGCTCGATAATAATTAATATTTTCATAAATGAAGTTGTTCTGTGCAGCTAAACTATTGCCTTAACCATTCTGTTCATTTCATGAAAGCAAAAATGGATGAAGCGTAATTTTTTGTATCGGTCATCTTCATATTTCACACTAATATCCATCTAAAGCACATTAACGTTGAAAGTGCACGTGGCACATCTTACACGGCGACTTCTACACAGATGAAATTTAAATCAATTTCTGTGTATCAAAGAAAATATAAAATTCCCGCAGTATTGTTCTTTAAAAAAGGTATTCGATATTTACGTAATAATTCATGTGAAACCGTGACATAACTACGCCAAGAAAAAAAAACGGTTATCATAATAATTAAATGAACTTTTGTCAGCCATGTTCATTTAACGACGAAATTAAGAAACTTTCGACAGGGTTGGTTATTAACCGAGTAATTAGCTAAATTAGCCGGCTGATGTTATGCCTCTACAATCAGCCTTCTATTGAGAATATGTAGATTTAGATCTTCTGAATTGCAGAACTAATTTCCTAATTAAGGACTGTGAGTTTCAGAAATAGAAAACTAAGAAATCCCAGACTTTGCGAAATTAGCTTAAACGTGATTTGGTTCTGACTTATGGTGAATAATATCGCTGAAAGCTTTTGTATAAAATATTCGCAAGAAAAATTCTGAAGTAAAATACTAGGCATAGAACAGATACGGAAAATAAGACAAAAATATATGCGCGCACAACACGCTTTACATTTCTATTAATAATATATAATATACGTGTAATATACTATATAGGATATATAATGTATGTGTAATATAAGATAATAAATTAGCATGTTAGAAAATATTTATAACCCTGCTGGTTTTGAAAAGAATGAAACAACATAATTAACAGCGAATCAAAACATAATTATAGCACGAGTAGGAAATTCAACATAAACTAATTATTTCAATTAATTGAATTAATCAATTTAAATGCATAATATACGTACATTAATTTATTATCTATCTTTTGACGATGCAAAATTATTTAATAACTTATAAACAACGTGAAAGTTTCCTATTATAATTTATAATATATTTTTGTTTCCTCTGGAATAATTTTGAACCAGTCTATTAATTGTATAATTTTATAGTGACTTTTATCTTAATAAATAAGTTTCAATTCATCATACTTCACATTGCATACATCTCTAAAAATGTAGAAATAACTTAATTTCGACTACGCTACCGCTTCTAAATATGTTTACAAAATTGAAAATTTGCAATCGTATGAAAAATATCTTGGTAGAAAAACTTTTTACTCCTTTTCCTTTAACAACAAAGAGACTAAGAATTTTGAGCGCTATTCAATAAAAATTTACATCCAAAACAAATAAGTAGAATGAATGAACATCTCAGTCTTCTTCTTGCCACTATCATGCAAAGATTATCATATAGAAAACAAAAATAAAGTAATTCGTATCGGACCGCATAAAGCAAACAAGATCAATCCCAAAAACATCTCAAAGTGCAAACCCAAACGTGAATATGAAAAAACGCAGCCTCTTCGCATCTCCTAACATCCAACGATAACGCGTTTTGGCAACAAGTTCCTCCAGAAAGCAATATCCCTCTCGCGCGTGCTGGCAGATCGAACAATCGCCATGTTGATCGAATTGTCATGAAACAAGTGGAATCCCGGCGGAGAATATCATTGAATTACATTAAATTGCTCGGCGAAAAAATTCTCCGACGATCGAACTGGGTGCGCATTTAACAGCTTGCGATTCCTTCGATCGATCGAGAAAGGAGAAAGCAACGCACTTACACAAGTAGCGGTGACACAATGCCATTCGTTATTCAGAGTGCTGCTCCCTCCAGCTCATATTAATTTAAAACGCTCGTTTAAGGTCGTAAGGGATGGTAAATTTACTCTCTGTCTTTTTTCCCCATTTCTCTTTTAGCTCGGTCGACTCCGCTAATAGAGCTGCCTTTCTACACGAGGCACCTAGTAGCTAGAGTCGTATCCAACGTTCGAGTTTTCTCTCTGTTGCACAGCCACAGACAGAAGAGAAAGGGAAACGCAGCGAAAAATCTGAATGCGCGGCCTCACCAAGCTAGAACCAAGGCATAATTACGAAAACGCATTTATGAGCTGACGCGTATGAACGTTATAGAAATACGGGACCAGGGAAAAAACGTTAAAGCCTGGCATCGACATCGGAAAATTATTTTCTCAACGACATTCCGATACATCGAGCATCGACCGTCTCAAAAGTCTCTGGCTGCGCGTTTGAATTTGTATTTCCTAGCGCGAGCAATATTTGATAAAAAATGGAAAATGAAATATGGTTATTTAGAAATAATGCTAGTTTGCTCGTGGAAACGGTGTTTATGCTAAACTATTTAAGTGTACAAATATTGTATATTTATTTAAATATAATAGGTGTACGTAAGAATATTAATGAAAGATGAAACGCATATTTTTATATTGAAATTGGAATGTAGTATTCATATTTGGATAAATGGTGCTTATGTTAAAATATATACATATGTGAGGATTATATATATATTTAATAACACGGGACAATTTTTTATTGACTTCGTTCTCACTTTTATCAAATATTTCTCTTTTATCACTTTTATCAAAATATTTGTCTATTTTGTTACTCGTCAAAGTTTTTCTCCTAACTTATGTTGATTCCATCATCATGTTCATTTAAACTGAATGTATCTATTTAAAAACATATTAGTAACATAAAATGGTAAACGAATTATATTTACTTCTATGTATATAAATTATTATTTAATTTGAATTAGGTGCAATCACCCATGATACTTTCAAATTGTTCTCTTTTCCCGTTTCCAGCCATTGTACCTTTGTAAAATATTTCAATAAATAAATTACCATTCGCTCGATTACCACGGTCAAACTGGATTTAATTAATTTCAGTAATCAATAATTAAATACAAAAGCATGCAATTACTTCTAGATAGGTATATATGTGTTAGAGAAAAAATATATTGTAATGAATGTATGCATTGAAAATGTCAAACATTAATTCCACATACGCTCCTTTATCGTCATCTTTTTATGGCTAGTCCATACATTTGATTTTGAACGAATGAACGTGAAATTATATTTTCTCGATATATTTCTATTCCTTTTAAATATTATTAAAATTGTAATATTAAAAATCAATGATATAATTATTATTATATATAGAGTTTCAATAAACAAATATAAGTATCATTGACTCCTCTACACAACATAATACGACAGATAACATAGAATGTGTAATATAATAATATGAAATGTTTAAATATCACTTGATATTTGTGAATATGAAGATTTACGGAATTTACTTCGATAAACCAGAATTTGATAAAATTATGTTAAATATAAATACAATCCATGAGATAATTCGATAATGAGAAAACCGAAAGAATAGTATCCTCAAGTAAAGTAATCAATATTTTAAAAATTCTCGAATCGTATAGGCTAAATATTCGGCGAACGTTCTTTCATCTTTGGTTTAGTTTCTTTTGCAGAGTTATTTGATCAATGTTTTGCAGAAATATTGTTATTTGATTCATACTGCAGAAAAGAGATACACTGATTATTTTAGACATTATACGTAGATTAATGCTGCATAATGAACTTGCACGAGTTTTGCGAATACTACGAAAGATATATACATATATCACAATGAACATTAATTACAGTAGCATAAATCGTTATCCATATCACAAGATATAATAATTGATATTTTCTATCTCCAACAGTGAAATAGAATTATTAATAACTGCTAAATATAAATCATGATCGTCTGTTAACACTTGATATATAATTAATGTAGTTAGATCAATTATTAAAAAATATTCGTGGAAATAAAATTAAATCGAAATTAATCTCGATAATATTACTCCAGTCGCGGTTCCGAAATGTCAAGTCAATGTTTAACACGATATATTCTTACAACATTCATAAATTTTCGTTAACCAGATTTTATGGGTCGCAGGGATTATAATACCATAATGAAAATATTCGAATGTTACAGTTTGCATGTATGAAATGCGTGGATTTCCAATTTAGCATGAATATTTGTATGATATACGAAACCAGTATAAAATAAAATATAATAAAAATATAACAAGATTCCTGTAATAAATGATCAAATATTTTCGTGTAAACTTCAAACTCAAACGTTATTTTACGAATAAATTGAATAAGAAATCATTCGTTTTGCTATAAAAATACTCTGTTCACCATCGTATAACGAAATGTTCGTATTTAAATTACGAAATGTTCTTAAAAAACGAGAAAATATGAAACTTCGAGTACAAAATTCACGTAGAGGAGTGAATTTGTATTTTTTACTTCAAACCCCTACGTATTCAGTTTCATATATAAAAATTTCCAGGATATATTTACGTAACATATTTTTTTGTTTGAATTTATTGCTAGACAATTTCAAAATCAACAACATCAAGGTTTACAAAGGAATAAAATTGATGGGAAGCGTATGTTTGTTCGATTCATCTTATTTATTTTATCTGATCCAACTTATCGATGAAGTCAATATTAACCTGGTGCACACAATCGTGATATATTACAATGACTTCTGATGGAATCTATTACGTTATGAATCTACGGCGTATATACATGTTCACGATCGCATTTCAATGTTTGTTTCTTCGTAAAATAACGATTCGATGAAATATGAAGTATCCGCGATTTGCTTATACGTATTTGCAAAATTTGCGAAAGTTTAAGTCGTATTGGTAGATCAATTGGTAAGCATCGACGTCAACGAGATTTGTTACTCACAGAATTGTATACTTTTTAATGATTCTTAAATAAAATTATACACGTCAAAGACATATCAAAGTTTGTTGAGGAATTTATCATAATATATTTAATATTTTTCAAACCTTAACAGTCATGTGCATTAATATCAGTTTCTATTACGTTTATGAATTTCATACTCTTCGTGGCAATATCTTTATTTTTATTTGTTATACCCTATTGCATATCGTTGTATATCTCGTGCAGTTTCTTATCTTGTTCTCTATGCTAAATTCAAATATTGATTAGAGTCTAGACTTTTAATAATACGATAGTTTCATAATAGGGTGATAAGGTAACTAGATAAAATACTACATACATTTCTATTTCTGTATTTCCTTCTGTAACGTAAGTTCACGATTTCTGTTGAATTGAAGCAGATGTTTCTTATAAATTCAGACTAATTTCAAAACTAGTCATTTTTATACATTCGTCACATATTTAATAATACTATAACTTTAAAAGTGTATATGCGGTATGAATAATTTATATGCTTTTATCATTTAAAGAAACAAAGAAATTATAACACACGTACAAAGAATCTGTAAAGTATTGTCCTTTTTCAACTATTCCCTTTGCTATTCTTTCTCGGACTGTGTGGACAAAACAAGGATATCAACTTGTGGACAAAAATCGCTATATCCTCTTTGTACAGCAATAAAACACAGAAATACAAATATATCAAGGTATATCGAAATTCAGTTGAACTTTTAACAGTCTTCGTTTGCTTCCAATACTCATTGATTATGAAAGAAAACAACATAAAAAATAAGGTAGTTCATTATCTTTACTTCTTACAATCAGCGATTTCAATATCAGTCGTAACGAGACTGCGAATATTTATGCAAATTCATATTTTTCCGAATACAATTGAAAAACTGAAACTTGGATAACAAGTTATTTCATACGTTAAATACTACAAAAACTATTATACTTTGGATATTTTATATATTTTTACATATTCCGTGGATTTTTTGTATTTCTGTATCTCCAAATTATTGAGATATGTATAATTTTGTGTGCTAGATTAGATTACCCGCGTAGTAGTGATATACGTATGTGAGTATGAGTGTATGACTGTGTGTGTGCACAGCGTCTCAAAAAACAGGTGAATGCAACTGTTCCGTTAGTAGTGTAGTATAGAAGATGGTGAGACAAACAAAGTGCTGAGACGCGTCCAAATGTATATCGACGAAGATTCTATAAATCTATTAATAAATAATAAATAAATCTATTAATAAATAAATTTATTAAATAAATCTAAAACTATCTTAATATAAATTCTAAGTGTAATCTAAGTGTTCCTTTACTTTTATTTCGACGATTAAGATGCACAATTCTTAACACAAATTTCCTACAGACGTAAAAAAATCTACGGTCTTAGTCATAAAACTACATTTCATAAGATTAGAATGTTTCCTCGTACCGCTCGTCGTTTGGAGAACAAGTACATGAACCTATAAAGGCTCTTGGAAAATAAGAATTCTGCTGAATTTTTCACGGGCAGCGTACACAGAGAAACTACTGCATGTAGAATTCCCCAGCTACGCCAACAGGAAACCGTATAAAACAGTACAAAACTCGTGGTCCCAGGAAGCTCATAAATTCAGCCTAGACCAGAATCCAAAAACGAATAGCTCAAAAAGAATCGAACCGCGTATCGTGGCAAAATAAAACGACGTAGCTTCTCCTATCCTTCTATGCTGGATTCCACGGTTGCTACGCGATATCTCCGAAAACTGGTCTACACAGACGACCGTGTGTACCGTGAGAAGGTGCATAAATCCAGCTGGGTGGATGTGTCACGCATAAAACTCTAAACTCGATTGCCAGTGTCGGTGCGTGAATCAATAAAACGTCGCTTTATTCGAAAACGATAAGGCTTCACGACGACAGGTAATCTGTCCAAGTGTCAGCCCGTGTTATTTCCATTTGAAAACATACTCAATTCCACTATTTATATATATATTTCTTGATTTCTTGCTTTCGCTCCTTTTCCTTTTGTTACAGCCCCTTTTAGTTTCTTCACTGACACGAAGCAAGCAGACTTCAAGCATTGATTTTCCACGGCCCCGGAGGGACCGATTTCCCGGTAGTGTGCACGTCGTGTCACGAAGTTATACATGCTCCTGAGAAGAAGAGAAGTCGTGCGGCAGAAACGTGTGCGATGCGGTTTACCCTCGCGCTTGTTATTACTTCCTTCCGCTTGTTGCACTGAATCGATTCTGACTTCGACCACCGAACATCTCCCAGGGATTATCGTTGACTCTTCAACGACCACGGATCTCCGCTAATTTATCAACGAGAACAACGTGGCTGTATAAACTACAGGGTTCGACTGTTTGTGTTTCACGGTCGGCCACGAATCCTGGACCACGATGATACAGTAATACGATGTTGTTCGTAGCTATGCTTTCGGTCATCTCAGGTTAAGGCTCGATCCATTAACCGATCCATTAATCCATCAGAAACAACATTTAATCTGTAACTTTCTCAGTTACATTACATTGTCGAATTTTGCGTTTTAGCATTACGGTTATAGAATCGCAAGTTATAGGATCGCAAGAATTTGCTGAATCTTTTAGCTAAAGCTTTTCTAGTCGCCATTTATTCTTCCACTCGTTCCTTACAATTTAACAAGGTATGAAGAAATTACAAAGATGTACAACATTACGATATTAATTTTCTTTAAATCATCGAATATCTTCGTTATAGCGTAGAACACTTCTGATTTATGCAATGGACTTCTGCGTAGTATCCGCTACTTTAATACATTTTTTATGACATTCAATTCTTTTATAATAATAGGTCGCTCTATATGCGTGCTGGCGACGACGTATTTTTAAGAGACGTCGGTGTCAGTTACACTGGCGTTATTCAGCCTTGTGTATGGCCAGTGAAAATGCAGGAGAAAATAAGCAGATATCCAACGATAGCATATATCTCGAAGTCACGTAACCATCGGGTATCGAGAATGGATGTTTAGAATGAGAGGGTTTAGAGAGGCTCTCCTTTAACCGACCTCTCAGTAGCTACAAAAAACTTTCACAAATATCCTTATTTTCCAGTTAAGCATTTTTTTTTTATTTACGTTCTAAGTTTTACTTTCATAGTATCAAATTCTTATAATCATATTGTATTGATTATAACAAACAGAATACGTGAAAAAATGAAGCAGATGTACTGGTTAATCAATAGAAAATCTAAATTAAGCATAATGAACAAACTAAATATATACAAAACAATAATCAAACCAATTTGGACATACGGAGTCCCACTATGGGGGATGGCAGCAATGAGTCACATAAATAAAATAGAAACGGAGCAAGCAAAAATCTTAAGGACAATAGTTAATGCTCCATGGTACGTCAGAAATGAAGATATACGAAAAGACTTAAAGATTCCAACAGTTAAAGAGGAAATCGCCAAATATGCAAAAAAGTATAAAGAAAGACTTGCAACATACCCAAATCAGCTGGTTGCTGAAACGAATAAAACAATAATAGAAAGAGGACTGAAGAAGAAGCATCCTGCAGACCTCACAATAGAACAATAAACAACCTGGAAGATGGAGTCCCGCTGGGGGTAACCATCCACATGCTGTATTTCATCAAAACCCAAACTATAATATTTTACCAAATGTCCTAATGGACAAATTGTAAAATGATTTATTTAAAAATAAAAAAAAAAATATTGTATTGATTTGGCAACTAAATAATTGCGATAAATAACTCAATAGTATCGTGGTCAGATTGCCTAAAAAATATCGGATAAACTATAAACAACGTTGCGAGAAAGCCTAAGTGCCGACAGGCCGAGAGGGTCGGGAAACTTCAATGGGCCAAGCGGCCAATCAATGCGTCGTTAGTCCTTCAGTCGAATACTTATGTGGAAGAAGGCTTACATGATCATGATCGCGGACGGTTACGGAACGCGTACGTGACGAGGGTATGAGAAAAGACAAAGAAATGCTCAAGGGAAAAAGACGAATTAATAATCAGTCGTTAACTAAGAGTCGAGTTGTGAAGAGTCGAGAGTTGAGTTGCCGAGTTGTTGTGAGTTGTAAGCTATTAGTTGTGATTTGTGAATTACCCATTTAGTCGCCTTAATTATAGCACATTACTGCATTTAATTCACGTTAAATAACCATCGTTTCCTGTTTAATCCATTGTAAATAGATCCATCTATCAATAAACTTATTATTCAGGATAGAAATCATTGGAAGCCCTAATTTCTAATATATCTGAATAAATAAAATCCTATAATTAGAAAGCACTACTGAATGATACGAAATTTACTACACTCGTACTTAGACCTAATTCATTGCTATCTTCGCAAATACTGTAATAAATGCAATGGTGTACAAATACCTTTTGTATATTTTGTGTATCCGATCCATCAAACGAACTCTAATCTCATTTCTTTTTCTTTCTCGCCAAGTAAGTATACGAGAGAGAAACGTATTATCAGGTCCTTATCAAGGCGGAAATATTTACATCTCCTGCGCTGATTTATCGCCCCTGTCCTTCCCAAGACAGTAGACCAGAACATTCTCCAATATAAGAATTGTGCTATAAATATAGGACCCCAAAGAGAAGGACAAGACACAGAAAAAATAGAACGTCAAGCTAATATCGGAACTCTGCAGGATTATTGTATCGTTCCTTGATAAAAGTTTGTACAAAAGAACTTTTAATTTAGATTTCCACGATCCTTCGAAGCACCTCGACGACGACGACAAGCGATCGTTAAAGGCACGCGTGTAAAATGTTGGATCGTGAGCCGAACTGTGCATGTGCGTGCGTGCAATGTAAAGACGATTCACAGTGGATATCTGAATGCGAGTGCGGTTATTGGGTTTATCTATTCGAAGCGTGCAATAGTTTTTTTTTCTCTCTTTTTTTTCATTACTTAATTTGATTTTACAATTTGTCCAGTTGGACATTGGGTAAATTTTTCTAGCTTAATTGCTAAATAACATGTGGATGGCTACCCCCAGTGCGATACCATCTTCGAGTTTGACTATTTTATTTCTTTAGTAAGGTCAGTGGGGTGTTTTCTTTTTAGTCTTCTTTCCTTGTATTTTTCTGCGTACCTGCCGATTTCTTCTTTGATCACTGATATTTTTAAGTCTTACAGCTGCTAACAGAAGTCTACCAAAAGAATGGGAAATAGACCAAATGTTTTATAATTTTATCCAATTAAAGTCAGTTTATATTTGGATTTCTTCGCCTAGCTTCTCTGTTCTAATAACTTGGTATTTATGTGTTCGTTCTGAAGAAGCTATGCGATATATAGGGCGTATAAAGTGTGCATTTTTTTTAAACATGTGAAATATATATGTCGGAGAAGCGCTGGGATCAGGGTTGTGGGCGTTCAATGAATCTTCACGCTGGTTGGCCATCGGTGCGGTACGACACCGGTGAAGTTTATTGTCGCGATGAAAGTGGTACAATATTAGTGACTTATCACGGTGATTGAGCGCTCGCGAAGGTAGTGACAGTGAACCCAGGTCTGATGGCGAATACGCGGTNTTCATCCCTTGACCGCGGCTACGCTGGCGACTGGTTGTCGCCACGATCCCAAGTTCATTGTCACGGATCCCAAATAAGTACACTCAGGTTAAATGGTAATTGTTTAATTACGGTTACGGTAGGATATAAATTGTAATATTACGGGGTTTTCCCAAGGTTCCCAAGGAAGGCTCCGGTGTTCTTTCATCTCCGACATATAAATATAATTTTGTTCGGCATTATAGCCGTGTAACGACTAACGAACAAACAAGATCAGCGCTAGTTATAGAAAATAAAAAAGTGACAATATAGAACCGCGTCTTTTATTACCATCAAATCACCTATATTTTACATTTATTTATTTTACATTTTACTTACAAGTAAATATTTTTGGATTTCTTCGAATAATTTGAATTTAACAGGCTTCATGGTCGAGTAGCCTTAAAAAGTAGGAATATTATTTCTGAAAGAGAGAAATGGTCGCGGAGTGAAGAAAGTAAGGACGCGTTCCGATAAAAGGACTGCGAGGAATAAGAAATTTACTTCAGGACTTTGAAAAAGGACACGTGCCTGAATGATTCGGTCGAGCAATACTTCGTATCGATCCATATAAAAATATAAAAATCCCGAACTTGAATCTTCCAACAGTGTCGTAAAGCTTCCTTATTCCTTGTTCGAAGGATCAAACATTTGTATGAAATAATGAAACCAAGTTGCGTAAGTGCAACAGTATCGAAAGACATAAATGAGGAGACATAAATTATATGTTGTTTTATCAGAGCACAAAAGAACGTATTAAAACAATAGATACTTTCCAGAAGTCCACTATACAAATGCAGATACAAATTGACCGTTCACGATTTAAAGAGTTAATATAAATACTTGCTATAAATACTTGAGTTTCTTCAAATTTCATAAAATTGTGGGATTCCGATGAAAGAAGTAACGATAAAGAAAATATTAAACACATTTTTGGAGTTTTCTTTCATAAGTACGATATTAAAAAACTCACGGTAATATAAATAAAATGGAAATAGATTACAAATGAAATGATGCTGTGTTTTCTACAATGTTAGCTGTTTATTGTCGTAACTGCATGTTCGGTACAAAGTATTGAAACTTATAAAGTATTTCGTGAAATTATTTGGCTTTCGTAGGGATTTAACTTGAATATATTATGTTATGTGTGTTGTAGAAAATATTTTGTACGGCATACGACTGCATGCTAGTGTTTGAAACAAATCCGAAAACATAAAAGTTACAAAATAATAAAACACGAAGTTCATAAAACTATTTAGACAATCAATTATTCATTACTAACAATAAGTCTTAATATTTAATCAGAATATTTAATCAGATTTGGCGCTAATTATATATTCACAGCTACTCGTACTATTATACTATTATAATTTCTTGTTATTATTCTACACATCATTCTACGTGCGAAAGCAGGTAAAGAATGTACAATAAAATATTATATAAATATAACTTTTCGAAAATTTATTATGCCATGTTCAGATTCTATCTTCTTGAAAATAAAGCACAAAACGAACAATTGTATTTTACATTTTTCACTTACTTTCACGCTGGTTCTTCATTCACAGCTAATCCATAATTGATCAAGTTTAAGCAAACGTGACAAACTCGATCTTCTCGCAAATGAATCCTCACATGAACAAATTTTATGTATATTTTCCACTTGCCTTTTTCACGTAGATCCACCCTATTTCCTTTGGGAATCACCCTATTGTCTTCACATTTAAATTATTAGCTGTTTACAAATGAACAGTTCACGTTAAGCATATGTGAATTTTTCAGTTTTTCAATTTTTTCAAAAAATGAACCCATTGCTTTCAGAGTGGTTCATACATGTATTATATAGATAGATAGATAGATGTAGATATTAAAGAGAGAGAAAGCAATGTGGAAATAAGCTGAAGACGATGAACTGATTTATAAGGATAACAAAGTATTTAGATTTCACTAATTTCAAGATTGAATTAGTTTACGGCTTTGAAACAACTAACTGTTGACTTCATAAAGGACAATTATGCGACCATTATTTTGATTTCATTCGTCAAAGGAGATAATTAAGACGGTGACTTGCCCGTGATGGAAGATCGAAATTTAATATTCGTTATTGAATGTTTAGTTGATGGTTCATAAATCTCCGGAATATTAAATTCCCGTCGAGCTTGCAAGGACTAAATTAACTTTCGACAACTTTAACAGGTATTCGACGGATGCAATTACCGACAAACTAATTCTGCAGGATCGTCGTGTTAATTACGAATATAATTTACATTTAAGAAATATAAAGTTAGTCTGGATAAATTTAAAAATTACGGAACAGATTACATCTATAGGAAGTTACCAACGCAGTTTATGAAGTAGAAAATTCAGTTTGTAAGTGTCGATAATAACTTACAAACGAACGATCCCCAAGAATTCTGAAGACATTCCTCTATACTCATAAATTCGGAAATAGAGTGTAGAAATATTTCATTGAAATTATTATTACTCTATCGTTATCAGTACACTGTATATAGATAAACAAACAAATTCTAATTTCTCCAAATGATATCATCTGTTTGTTAAAAGAGCGATGCAACAGAAAGAAGCAAATTTAGGAAATTTGAAGCAGGTAGTTTAAGATATGGAAAATTATCAATGAGAAAATAAAAATATTTCACTAAAATTAAAATTATTATACTATCTGTGCAACTAAGAACAGTGTTAGTTTTCTAATAAAAAAATTTCTAATAAAATAATACCATCAGTTTGAAATAGATCTTTTTAAAAATCGATTGGAAATAAGGAGTTTGAAGTAGGAAAATATTCATAATTCAACGATTTAACGATAAAGACTTTGTTGATTATTAAGGATTACGTTTTAAGGATTTCGAATGAAATATACTTTACGTGTAATAATTTCAAATTTCAATCGATTATCATAATCTTCGTGTATAATATTACTTTACAATTTAAAAGAGGGCCAATGTTGTTGGAATTGTAATATTCTTCTTATTAAATAATATAATTTTATCAGATAAAATAATGACAGATTTAATGACAGATCTCCAAATTCACGATTTTTATTACGACATTACGACAATAATATGCACTGAAAATATAATATATTCACAATTAAAACTGGAAGTATAATGTATTTCTGTTTACTTGCTCCTTTTCCACCATTTCGCGAATAATATGAAATTATAATTTATTATCATCGATATTTACCTACACGCTTTCCTCGTACATTATGCGACATATGGAGGATATTATCAACAAACATCTATTATTTTTTCTTAACATAATACACACACGAAATACACAACATGTTATCAATTAATAATACTAAACGTTTCTTATGTAATTCAATATGATTTATTTACTGGCTATTTCGTATTTATGACACAATCTTATATCTCATTATTTATATACCACATATCGATATCATATATATTTAAATGTATTCAGAGTTCCTAATAAATCTTAATAAACGAATCATGTAATTTAAATAAATGGTTCTTTGAAATTCAACAGACCAGTAATACAATTCACAGGAAATTTTACGATGATATTTAGAAAGATAAATTTTCCTTCATAAAAATCACTTTGCTCACAATTAACATTCTACCTGTTCCGGACAAACAAATTTCATCCTATTACATCCCGTTGAAGCGATTGTTAACAGAAATGAAAAACGACGTACACTCGGAACAAGCGACTTTTTACATTCAACAATTGCATTTCATTTTTTCCAATGTTCATCCGTCAAACGAGCTTTTTGTACACGACCATTCGACTAATTAAAAGGCGCATTAAATGCAAATGCAGGTTACGTTCCCGTTCTACAGCAAGAAAGACTCGAATTTAAAGAGCAATCTTTTCCGCGTCAACTTTACAACAATGCAGTAACAACGGTTCGTTCTGACGAAATAAATTGCACTTGAGCAAAAGCCGGCACAAATGAAATACTAATAACTAGTCCGCGAATATTTATGCCCGTTAAATGCGCAAGAAACATATCGTTCATTTCCTGCAACAACCAAACAACTCAAGAATCATAATTCCAGAGAAAACGAGTTTAGATGTTTCGAATTGTTGTGATTCTCTGCGAACATCAAACCAGCAAATTGCTACGATAAGATGTCGAACTTGTGTAAAACTATCGCAACATTGTCGTTTAGATTAATAAATTCGCGATTCAAAATTCACTTAACGTTCTTTAAAAAACGATTTTAAAGAGTAGCTAAAGCTATGCGTATTATTTCGTCGAGAAAATTACATTAATAAAAATATTTAATAAACTAAAATTAATAAATAAGAGATGATATTTCTATGTTATTTTTATGTTATTAGGTAGGTGAAATTAAGCTGAGAATAATTATATACAATAACTACTATACAATAACTCATAAAGTGTTAAAAGATAAATTTGCGTTGTTTCGGAATTGACGACCTCAATCGAAAGGCTTAAGTCCCATAAAACTTTTTAGTGCCGCGAGATTAAACATGTTAGAGGCTTGCGAACACAGCTTGTGGAAATTTATTATTTAATTTTTATGATTTTATAATTATTTTCTAAAAAATAATCGTGAATCTGTACAGATAGAGCAGTAGAGAGTGAAAGTTTCTCAAATTTGTCAATAGACGATATAAAATTCTAATTCTACGAAAATACATAAATTACAAATTTTTCCCAAATTTCGCTACGAACATTTCGAACAACTCAACAATCATTACATTTAGTGGATGAAACAAATTCCTGCGTAAGCTTCATTTTGTTATTCTATTCGTCAAAATATGCATTTACACGAACACTCGTAGTCCAACGATACTCAATGAAACGAGAACAATTCTAAAAATTCTTGACGATTGCCAAGCAACACAAATCTCACATATTTTTTGCGCCCAAAAGTCATTTAAATCATCGAGCACCATCCGACCTTTCGAACGAAAGAAAGAGGGTAGCAATAAGGTGGCAATGAGAAGTCAAATATTTCCTGCGAACACGAATTTTCCATGTTATTTCTGGAATATTGTGCGCCCTGAAAAGATGAAAAGGGAAACGATTCGAGGCAATATGACGAGACTGACCATCGCGGATATTATTTTCTTCCGCTTGTTGCATCGAATCGATCTCAAGCTCGTTCATAATATCGTCGATCCTTCAAGGTTCCCGCCGCTTTTTGAAGACGTGACCTGGACATAATTCAACCACCAAAGACGGCTCCCTTTTCTTTTCCACGAGTGGGACATCGTGCTGTCTTGTACAAGGCGAACTGTTATTTCGCAGAAGTCTACAGGCAGTAAGAAAGAAGAATATTTTATGGGTCAAGTATCGAAACAAAATGCACTTTGTATGGAAGAATATTAAACGATAAGAGCAGAATATTTCTTATGATCTTTCTTTCCTTCCCCTTTTTTCTTCTCTTCATATTTTTAGCAGCAGAACTGGCGACATAGATCCTAAAGGAAGCTTATATATCACCTACCAGGTACTATAACGAGTACTATCTTTTGAATATTTTATATATTTTTGCATATTACATATATACACTTCGCGCATTTCTGAATTTTTAAACTTCCATAAATACGTAAATATGCGCCATTAGTAGACTGCAGATTTTTATACAATTTCATACATCCACTAATTATACACATAATTAAGGAAGTGGAACCTACGTAAAAATTTTGAATGTTATAACAAGTATTGAGTTGGCAACTAAGTGATTGCCGATTTTGTCATTACCACCTAATAATAAAACCGGCAATCACTTAATTGTTAATGCAATACTTCACTTCGAATATTTCTTTATATTTCCGTATATGGCGCGTGCTTTTACAATTCTGCACTTTTAAATTTCCCATAAATGTATAAAAATTCGCAGTCTATTTGCGAAATTATATGGTATTACGGACATAAGGTGTCCCAAATTCTTCTGCAACGCGATGGTAACATATTTTGTGACTAAAACGAACAAAATATGGGATCATAAACTCCTTACTAATTACTATTAACTAGCACTAATGACAGTGGATACGTAATCGCTTTTAAAATATCATCACACCAGTGAATAACGATGGATTGAAATTTTCTGATCCGATATTTCGATATTCACGATTCAATATTTTATCACTGTATTTTCGCGCGACTGAAACAAGATTTCATCGGAAAGCAATATTTACTAAGCAATTATGTTTTGCAGAAATTAACTTCGCGAGCGATAACAAACATGAGTTTGTTGTTCTTAAACAGAATGAGATGATTTTCATGGAAAAAAGAAATGTTTATTATTGAGAACACGTATATCTGAAGTTTTATTTCGATACTAGATATATGCGATTACGTGAACATCGCATTTCTGAAAATTATGTTGCTTGGATATATCTTAATCGTTGTTTCTTGCTATTATTTAATTATACTGTCGAAGAGATTTAAAACGAAGTAATTAAATTTAGAAACGCAGCTGTTTTTAATAATTACGTTGTAACTAATTAAATGATCGTAACTGAACAATATTACGTGCAAAAATTCAAGTGGAAAGTAATGCAATTTTCCTGATCCTCTAAGGCCAAAAAGTCGGAAAATTATATTATTGTTAATATTCCTTCTATTGTTAATTATTAGATTATTACGTGGAAATGTATTCACAGCTTTTATATATATAAACAAATAAATATGTACGTATTCGTGTACAAGAAGAAAGGAAACAGGAAACGAAGATAATTACAAATGTGTCTCATTAATACATTTCCGCGATTGTTACATTTTCACAAGTTATTCGTAAATTCTTTTCGCCTAGCACATTTAGATACATTTAATCGTATGTATAACAAGCATTAATCGAATATTAATCATTATGAAACGTTCATCACTGATTTGTCTCTAAATACCTAAAATAATATTTGCTAACAAGTAGACTTCACAGAAAATTTATTAAAAACTTTATTAAATTCAATTAAATCAAACTAAATTAGTAATATTAATAAATGAATATATGATATAATATATTAATAAATTAATTAATTTAAACTTATTTAACTAAATGAAATTCTGGAAACCTTCTCAAATTTCCTGAGTCTTAACTTACGTCTTATAAATTACAAACTATATAAATAGCCGGGCTCATATTGGGACGTAACCTGATTTTATAAAAGATGCGACAATTAACCCAAATTACTAAAGCAACAATTAATCCAAGATCTTGTAAAAAGATTTATGAAAACTATAAGAAGAGTATAACAAGTTAGGAATTACGTGAATACAAACGCACGGAGATTGTACGCAGTTAAAAGCCATAACATAGAAGAACAGCAAAATAATTTTGGTAAAACAAAATTGCTCTGCTTTGTATTGTATCCTAGAACCATGTACTCTTCCTCAGCAAAAATATCACCTATCATATTGCGGTGTTGTGGCCTTCATACCATAAAAGTACGTGCCAACTGAGAACCCAAACGTATGCACGTAGTAAATGTGTTAATAAACAAGAAGCTGCAATTACATTTTAGCACAGAATTCGCCGCAAAACCAAGCACGATTCTAATATAGGTCACCACTGACACCATTCTACTGTCTGACACAGTCTCTCACTACACACGTGATTTTAGATTTAAAACACTCGGAACTGTAACTCCCAAAATCAATAGAATCCGATACCACGACAAAGTGAAATAAAATCTCGTGTACATCGTACGTGTAATTTCGAGAATACCCGTCTACTGTCAATCCGAGAGAATCCCTATGAAATTAAAAGGCTCGGAGTAAAAACGAGCATCGTTCGTGTTCATTGTTCTTCCCAAGAAAGCGAAAAGAATATCTTAAAATAATTACGTATTAGGTACTTTATTTATACCAGCAAACGATCTTTCTTGAAACTGTTTTATTATTTGACTATCGAATGAAGTAATTTATTTCATTTACTGTTATGTATTCGCATTATATAATAATAATTATATTTTATACAAGGAATTGTGTAAATTTGGTAGACGCTTTCTAATATAATCGATATTCCTACGTTACGTCACGTTAGAAGTATAGATTTCCTGACAAAGTTGAAATAATTGATTATCTCAAATGAAACTCAGGATTTTTAACATTCGTCTCAATTATCCAAGATAATTATCAGAATAGATTTCAATAGAATATTTTATCCGTATGATAATTATTCAGGAATAGTAATTATACAGATAAAAAACTATTTTCCTTATTTGCTCCAACAATGTTCGAATAATAATAAGAATGACTATTGGTCTACGCGACAATAAATAAATAATAATAAAATAATATTGTTTCCTTACTTAGTAATATTAAAATAGTTGTCTATTTCCACTTAATTTTGTGCGAGTTTACATGAATACATTCAGTCACATGCTCACGATCAGTACAACTTCCACTATGAATGTACCAAATGATTAATTCATCGAAGAGCGATGAAGTTTTCTGATCTAACATTTGAAGAAGAATTAATTTCAGAAGTCAATGTTACAACAGCTGAACAATGGATCTTGAAATTATACTTCACATTCAATACTTCGTTGATTCTCCAAATAAGATACAGTAGTTCACGAAGGTATTGTATTTCAACATTTATCATAGAGAACATTTATGTCCATATTGCACGTATTATATGAACCATATTGAAATTTCATTAGCGTTGTAACGAGACATGGCTATCATGATTGCATTAATAACAGATGCAATTTGAAATCAATCTGGAAATATATATAGAAATTACACGATACGTATTGCAAACATATATTTAGTAAAAAAATAAGAAAGTACATAACAAATGGTAAATATAATCCCAATGAATATTGAGGCTTATTAATTAGTATACATATATATTGTTACGTCGCGTGGGACATCTGCACTCCATCCCTCGCTACGTGGCACCCAACGGCCAACCTACAGTCTTTCCGATCCTCAATAGACCCAAGGACCCACCATAAAACGTTAACTTTTAACTTCTTTGCTTTCACTCATGTTTGCCAGTCAAACTGCTTGTCTTGAAGAATTTGCTAATCCTATAAGTGTTTTCGGTTTATGGCTGGGTCCTGGAAAAGTCCTTGGGTTTATTCGGCGCTCTTAAAAAGCGGGCAGTCACCGAATGGGAAAAACGAACATATGTCCACCGAAATAGGCTGTTTTTTCCCCAGAAACGAAGTCACCCCCGCTCTACGTTGGTAGGAGACTTCCTCATATCTTTTTTCATTAGCATGGGTCATAACCCATCGGCATCGCGGATCGTTACCCTCACTTCCCTGACGAAAAGTGTGAACAATGAATCCGCGTCTTCTGTCAAAGAGCACACCCATACCAAGCTTTCCTCCGAGACACCTTAAGAGCAAAACAGTCAGTCTCTATCATATCGAGTCAAAGAATAGTCAGTCACTATCATCTCGAGCCAACGGACAGTTCAAGAAACCTCAAGCAGTCAACAAGTCGAATACAGTCAGTCGACAAAATACATCATCATACGCAACGATACGAAAGGAGTCTCAGGTCGCACTCAATCGTCGTTGTCCTTTCAAACGTTCATTCTTGTATAACACCGAAGTTGTTGGATCGTTTAAATATACATAATAACCTGTTAATCGCAGCGTTATATTCAATTAATCACCCTTATTATCCCACAAGAAATAAGGGATCGTACGATGCGTGGCATCGAATAGTCAATCGTAACGGGAATTTACGACTCCCGTTGGCGCGCTTCTTCGAGATCGTCTCCCCGCGAACGTGCGAAAGTTCATGGTCCTTCGAGCCGGATTACGTGCCAGTGAAAAGTGAACTTACCAGTGATCACACAGTACCACGTGTCCACGTCGAATCCAGCAGCAGAAGTGTATCACTCTATCGAAGTCAGTGACGTCAGGAGCGTCACCTTTAAAGAGGTATAGCCCATTGGTCGAGGCACGCAACCAAGTATCGTCACGACGTAGCTGAACACTCAGCCAATGGAAGGTTCTACCCACGTAAGTCTGCCTACACCAGCAATCATGCCGACCCCAGCAAAGGTTAACTTTATGCGCCAAAAACGCGATAAATACATCGGCAACATCAAGGCCATAGAGAGCGACATCGATCAGTATAAACAGGCTGAAGAGCATGACGGTTGCCTCTTGGAAAAATATCAAATATCAAACTCGAGGAAGAGTGGAGACGATTCCGACTAGCCCAAGAGGAGTTAGAAGATCATAGCGAAGGAGATCCCACGTTGGAAAGAGAGACGTTACGCACCTACGTATCCCTGGGAGTTTGCTTGAAGAAGCTGATACTGGCTGAGCGACACCTGTAAGTATCCCGAGTGGTGAGTCATCCGCGACCTCAAATCTAATAGCGATAAAACTACCCGATGTTCGGCTCCCCACTTTCGACGGAAATTTCGAAAAATGGAGCACATTTTACGACACGTTTTGCTCAACTGTAGATCAGAATCCTCTCCTCACGGACGTACAAAAATTTCATTACCTACGGTCCGCTCTCCAAAGAGACGCGACGAATTGCCTAGAGGCGTTACCTCTCAACAACACAAATTACGATGAGCCTCTCAAAGAGAGCTTCGAATGCCCACGAGACACCACCGTGAGCCACTGCACGGCCTTAATCGAAACTTACCAAAGACTCGTCAGAGGAATTGAGCCACTTGGTCCATGCGTTCAAACAAGACATCTGTGCATTGATCAAGTTAGGCGAATCCTATTCCGAGACAAGTGCCATGACATACAGCCTTTTACTTTCAAAGATATCATCGAACATCCGGAGTCAGTGGGAAATGACTCTCCCGAACAAAGAATTGCCTAAATATGTTCAATTCCTGAATTTCCTCGAATGTTTGGCACGAAGTAACAGACCGACCACCATCGTCAAACAGACAAGATCACAGGAATCAATCACGCATTCACCGCATCCCAGGCTCAGCCAACCTGTCATACTTGTCGAGGACAACACACCATTTGGCGATGCGATGTATTCAAATCAAAAACCGTAAATAAACGCTTGAAGGACGCTAAAAAGGCATCCTTATGCTTGAATTGCCCGAAGAAGGGGCACACAGCGCGTGATTGTTACGCCGGTTCATGTCGGGTGTGCGGAGGACGACACCACACGATGTTACATCAGGAAAGACAGCCGTCGAGGTCGAATTCCTCCACCTCTGACCGAAGTTTCTCCTCGTCAAGCAGAAGAACAGCATCGCCCCCGTTACCCACAGGTAAACGGAAAACCTCGGAAAAGCACAATTCGGAGACAACACGAATGAATTCGCCCCCAAGTCCACCCGGTAGTCCGAGACGGACACATGCTCACAGGAAATGACGCCAGAAATCCAGAACTCCGACAAGGACCGAAAATACCAGACCGGCAGTTTCCGAGGTATTGTGCAATGATTTAGTAATTACACCTTAAGTTCACATACTAACCGACAAACAGCAACCGATCCAGTGCCGTGCGCTTCTCGACACCGGATCCAGCATGAATTTCATCACAGAAAAGCTTGAAAATTCCCTTGGAATAAAGCAAAAGAAATGTTCGGTCCCAATTGAAGTCCTCGATACTTTAACGACGACGTCAAGGCGATTCATAACGATGACGATCACCTCCACAGATGGCAAGTACGAACGCACATTAACGTTCCTCATCATTCCAGCCATATCGACCCCGATCCCAAGCCAACACATCGATCGCTCAGCGCTTGATATACCCAGAAATATCAAGCTAGCCGATCCACGATTTCATATACCGTCCCCGATCGATGTCTTATTAAGCTCGGGTGCAACACTTGCGTCGATATGCGTCAGACAAATCAATCTGACGCGACCGAACGAGGGGGAGTCCAACTTCCCAAACCGGAACAACCACATTCCATGCATCCACAACGGCTCTTCAAGCAGATCTCACGCGGTTTTGGGAAAGCAACGAAGGACCTCCGATCCAACACATATCCAAAGCAGAGCGACGATTCGAAAAACACTTCAGAGCTCACGTCCGACGCACCAGTAAAGGACGATATATCGTCGCCCTCCCATTTAACGACCGGCTCCCGTCGCTTGGATCCTCCAAGACGCTAGCGATGAAACGACTCGCATCACTCAACCGCCGATTCCAACGCAACAGACGTTTTGAAGCCGAGTATCGAGCGGTATTACAAGATTACTTGGATCGGGGACACATGACAAGAACCAGTACCGATAAAGCCGACGATAACGGGTATTGTCTACCACACCACGACGTGATCAAGGCATCGAGCGAAACGACCAAACTCCGTGTCGTGTTTGACAGATCAGCGGCGAGCAGCACCGGAGTTTCATTAAACGATGCACTCTATACAGGTCCCAAAACTACAAGAGGATCTATTCAATATCCTTCTTAGATTCCGCCTACACCAATATGTACTCACTGGGGACATTGAGAAGATGTACAGGCAATTCCTAGTGCGACCAGAGGACCGACAATATCAAAAAATCGTATGGCGTAACGAGAATGGGGAAATCTAAAGCTTCCAACTTAACACCGTAACGTTCGGGTTATCGGGTTATCCATACCTGGCTCTACGGTGTCTCAAGCAGTTGGCAGACGACGAAGGACACCGATGCCGATGAGCGTCATCGGCCTTGCAACAAGATTTCTACATCGATGACGCCCTCACCGGAGCGGACACGAAGAAAGAGGTACTGTCTCTCAGAAAGGAACTTACCGACCTTCTCCAATCAGCCGGCTTAAACATTCGAGAATGGGCTTCCAACGACCAGAGCATACTCCAAGGGTTATCTGAACAAGATAAAAGCCGAAGGTTACAATTAGGTGAGTCTCAAACCCTAAAAACACTCGACATCAATCAAAATACATCATCATACGCAACGATACGAAAGGAGTCTCAGGTTGCACTCACTCGTCGTTGTCCTTTCAAACATTCATTCTTGTATAACACCGAAGTTGTTGGATCGTTTAAATATACATAACAACCTGTTAGCGTTATATTCAATTAATCACCCTTATTATCCCACAAGAAATAAGGGATTGTACGATTCGTGGCGCCGATTAGTCAATCTTAACGGGAATTTACGACTCCCGTTGGCGCGCTTCTTCGAGATCGCGTCTCCCCGCGAACGTGCGAAAGTTCATATATACATACATACATACGTTATGACGTATGCTAAATATATGTGTTGAAATATGTATAATTTTCTGTGCTGGACTAGGTTAAACGCGCAGTAAGAGAACTTGTATGCGAGTATCAGTGTGTGGGAGTATGTGTGTGCGCGGCGTCTCAAAAACAGATGGATGTAAATTGTTCAGTCGTTAGAACCATCTGGAAGGGTCGTCGGTTAACAGTCGGGTATAGAAGAAAGTGTTGAGACGCGTGCAAATATGTATCGATAAATATAATAGAGATCGTCCATTAAATAAATGTATAATTATTTAAACATTAATTAAAAGTGTAAATTTTGTGTTCCCGTAACATTATTTCGGCTTCAAAGATCCAAAATTCTCAACATGGTAGCAAAAATCGTGGTTGCCGAGATTTAAGGTTATAGAACCACGTGTAATCGGGAGTGAATAGATAAAAGTCGATTTTTAAAAAATTGGAAATAAGTTCTGAAGAGATAAAAAGGCTATTGACAGAACAAATAAAAGGAATCTGGATAATAAAGAGAATTATTTTTGAGAAAGAAAAAGAAAAGATGTGAAAATAAAAAACGAATCAAGATGCCAAGGGACGACGAATTTAAACTTCAAATATTCGATGGACGTGATTACGTAATGTGGTAGAAAAGAATATTGATGTATTTAAAGTGTAAGAAATGTTATGAACCGGCTACACGAGAGAAAATGGACACGGATGCGCAAGATAACTGGGATGAAAAGAATCAATGGGCGATGAACTACATCTATGGTAGTATAATAAATGAACAATTAGAATTTGTTGGTGATCAAGACACTGCTTTAAAAATAATGAAAAAATTTGACGAAATGTATATGAAGGAATCAACAGCATTGCAAATTTGTATAAAAAGGAGACTAGACATGATGAAGCTGAAAGACTTTGAGGAATCAAATTCATTTTTCGCGGAATTTGAAAAAACGATAAATGAATTAAAGAGTGCTGATGCAAACGTGAGTGAACGAGAAAAACTCGACTACATGATCAAAACACTACCAGAATCATTGAGCTATATTGATGACTTACTCGACTCATTGAAAGAAAGTGATCGAACTTGTAAATTCTTAAAAAATAAAATTACAATGTGGGAAACGCATAGCGACGGGGAAAGTGAAAGAAAAAGGTCAAGTATATTCAAAGTTGAAAAAAAGGATATAAAGTGCCATGGCTGTGGAAAGTACGACCACGTGGTAAGAAATTATACAAACACGTGCAGAGGTGGAAAAAATGGCGGAGACAATGGAGGAGCGCAATGACAAGGAGGTGCGTACCAGCCGCAGCAGAATAGGGGTCGCGGCGGACGAAGTTTTGGCCAAAGAGGACGAGGATACGGCCAACGAGGATTTGGCCAACGAGGACGAAGCAGAGGCTGGTAACAACGCTACAACGGGGCAAGTCAACACGACGCAAATTACTCATACAACGAGGGTTACGACGACGAAGAAATTGGATCCTTCCTAACGCGAGTAGAGAGCGAAGATAGTAAGAACAATATTACGGTATACACTAGCGATACGCGAAAGATAGATTGGATATTGGATAGTGGATGTTCAGATCACATTGTAAATGATTTTTTTGTATTTATTATTAACTTACGATCAATTCTCCATTGAGAATTTTCAGTAATTTTCTCTGGCGTGGCGCAATGATATGGCTAATTATTTATAATAAGTTAATACTTATTATAGATAATTATAAATAAGTATTATAAATAAGTAATTATTACTTAATATAAATATCTAATTAAATCTTGTGCTTAGGTCTAACGGGTAGTATTTTTTTAGCCTGCGGATCTGGTCCGATGTGTTAAGTAATTTAGTAATTAGGGGGTTCCGATGTTTGTTGACTCTTTTGCTATATCTGTTGCTATATTTAGTTATTTCTTCTTTGACTGTGAGTATATTGAGGTCACGATATATTACTTCGTTGGTGACATACTTAACGTTTCGATTCGGATCTTAACGTTTTCGATTGGAAGCGTTGAAGTATTCCAATGTTGCAATTACTTGCTGTTCCCCATAGTTGGATCGCGTAGGTCCAGACAGGTTTTATTACGGTCTTATAGAGGGTAATTTTGTTCTGCGTGCTTAGGTTGAAGCGTCGGCCAATGAGCCAATAAAATTTTTTGAGTTTATCCTTGAGTTGCTTCGTTTTTTCTGTGGTGTGTTTTTTCCATGTTAATCTCATGTCCAGGGTCATGCCCAGATATCTGACTGTATCCTTGCTAGGAATTGTTGTGTCGTTAATGGTGACCTGAGGGCAGGTTTGTTTTCGCAACGTGAAGGTTACCTGTGTGGATTTTTTTTCATTAATTTTGAAGCCCCATTTATGAAACCACTTTTCCATAGAGTCAAGACATCACTGGAGAGTGGATGAAGCAATTATCGGGTCTGCGTGGGAAGCTAATAGCGCTGTGTCGTCAGCAAATGTTGCTATAGTTATCTCTGTTGATATTGGTAAATCGGCAGTGTAGATGAAGAACAGCAGGGGTCCAAGAACACTACCTTGGGATATGCCAGCTTCTATTGGGAATGTTGTGGTCGTGGCGTCTAAGTATTTAACCGTGAATTGTCTTTTGGTTAGGTAGGATTTAAAAATGGTGTAGTAGGTGTGTGATAGGATTTTTTTAAGTTTGTATAGAAGCCCTTCATGCCATACTTTGTCGAATGCCTGTTGAATGTCAAGGAATACCGCTGAGCAATATTTTTTCTTTTCTAAGGTTTTGTCTGATATTGTGCGTTATGCGATGGATTTGCTCTATTGTAAAATGTTGTTTCCGAAAACCGAATTGATGATCTGGCAGTGTTTTCGAATCCTCTAGAAGTGGAAGAAGTCGTTTCGTTAGCATTTTCTCGAATAGTTTTGACAAGATAGGTAGAAGATTAATTGGGCGATATGAGTTAGTTTCATATATTGGTTTTCCGGGTTTAGGGATGAGAGTAATCAGTGAAATTTTCCAGGTCTTAGGATAGTATTCAAGGCAAAGAATTGCGTTAAAAATTAATGTGATGAGCGCAATCCCTTTAGAGAAGGGAAGTTCCTTGATTGCTTTATTGCATATTAGGTCATGCCCTACTGCTTTCCTGGGATTTAGGCGACGGATTAATTCTATAATTTCTACAGAAGTGAAGGTTTTAGTAGGAGGGCACATTTGGAAGGGAGAGTGCAGGTATTCAGTAATATCCGCGGCAGAGGAATGGGGTTTAAATACTTTAGATAGGTGATTAGCAAACAGTTTGGCTTTTTCTATAGGGCTACGCGCCCATCCACCTTGCGGACGGCGGATTGGAGGAATTATTTGCGGGGGCGCGTGAATTTCCTGGAAGCCTTCCATAGTGAGTAATTGGAGTCAGCTGTGGAGGTCAAATTGGCGAGATATTTTTGAAAACAGTCATTTTTATAATTTTTGATGACTTTGGTTAACTTCCTAGTTACGTTGTTTAGTTTGCGTTTGTCATCCGGTGTTCTATGGGTTTGCCATACTCTCTTCTTAGTCTACGTTTTTCTGCTATTTTTTTTAATATGTAATGGGGACATTCACGTTTGCTGATAGAAGTCTTAATAGGTATGGAGGAGCAGATAGCGTTTATTATGCTCGTGTTTAAGTATTCCGTGGCTGTATCGATATCTTCATCAGTTTTTAGTGAAATTAAGGCTGAAGTTGAGTGATTAAAGACTTCTGTGAAGAGCTGCCAGTTGGTGAGTTGGTTATGAATAAAGCCATTAGGTGGATTCTCGATAATTGTTGAACTGAATGTTGCTATAACGGGAGAATGGTAAGAAGAGAGATCCGCCGAGGAATTGATTTGGACATATCTTGGCGAGATATTTTTAGTTATGAAGAAGTCAAGTAAGTCAGGTATTTTGTTAGTGTCAGTGGGCCAGTATGTGGGTTCATATGTGGTGACGTAGTTGAGGTTATTGGTGATTATGCTATTTAAGAGATTTTTGCCTCTGACCAGTCTGCTGCCCCATTGGGTACGTTTGACGTTATAGTATCCTCCAGCTATGAATCTATTGCCCAGAGTGTCCAGGAAGTTATCAAAGTCTTCTTTGGCAATGGAGTGTCTGGGAGGGCAATATACTGCTGAAGTGGTCATTGTACCATGGCAGTCTTCTATTGCTACGTTTGTTGGTTGGAGGTAGTCTTTCTGGAATGATGGAAGTTCGTAATGCTTAATGTTGGATTTGATAATGATTCCGGTGCCGCCATGGGCCTTTCCATTGGGGTGTTGGGTATGATAGAAGTTATAACCATTTATTTTCAGATAGTTTTTGTCGGTGAAGTGAGTTTCAGATATGAGCATTACGTCGATTTGCTGTTGTTTTAGGAAGAGTTCTAGTTAGAATTTGTGTTGAGCTAGACCGTTGGCATTCCAAAGAGCTATGCGTCTTGGTTTTATTTTGCTTTTGTGCGTATTAATTTATCCATGAAGAGTGTTAATAATGATAATAAGTTGTTAATTTGCTCTGATTGTTTCTCGATTAGTTTTTCGAGTCTAGTGAAGTTTTTGTGAGCTGGGAACACTATTTTGAGAACGTTCACTATGGATTTTCGTTTGATTTCCTTGAGTGTGTGGAGAATTTTTGTGGGCTGAGTACTTGGTTGGTTGACTCCTTGGCTCTGTGTTTGGGATACTTACTATTGTGCAAGGTCTTGTAGGCTGAGCAACCTAAGGATGCTCTCCTTAGCAGAGGATGGACTTCGCCGGGGTTTCCGGAGATTTAGTGCATTGGTCACTGCCTGCACATTTAACGCAGCGGAAGTTATAGTTGCAGTATTTCTATGTGTGACCGTACCTTTGGCACCTTTTACATTGCACTATCTCTTTTTTCACAAAAGGTGGTTCAAATTTTACTATTGAGTTCATTAATCGATTGACGTTATAAATATCTTTATTGTTAGGCTTTTGTTTTATGTCAATAAAAAATAAAGATAGCGGGTTTTTCGAGATTCTATGCCTTATGTTACTAATGTTGATTACTTCGTGGCCGTATTTTAAAAGTTCGAATTTCATTTCATCTAAGTTTGCTGAGTGGTGAATGTTGCGTAGTATCACTCGAAAAGGTTTTTCTTGTTTAAGTTGGTAGGTGTGATAGCTAGCATTCAAGGTTTTTAATAGTTTTGTTATCTTTCTATATGAGTCTGGGTTAGCCGACAGAATTTTGACTTGGTTATTATTTATTTTTAGTTTGTATTCCTCTTTACTGATTTCTTTCTCAATGGACTTTACCATTGTTTGTATATCGATGACATCAACAACAAAGATAGGTGGAGGAGGGGAATTTTTTTGCGTATGTTGGTTAGTTGGTGAATCTGCAACGTCCATGGAGTCGTTTGTGGATTCTAGTATTGAGTATCTATTGTACGTGGTTACACAGCTTATTGACTGTTCGTTCTAATTAGCGTTTGCGTTTGTTTTAGCTGTTTCTAGTTTACGCTTTTTAATGTTTTTGGTGTCAATAGTATGGAGGGATATATTGCTCTTTTGCCACGGAGGAGGTAGCGCGGTGCAATTATGGTTTTGCTCAAAAGAACCTGGTCGCGATTCTTGGGCCATCATCGAGCTAGTTAATTCAAGTTGAATAACTAGTCGAGAGGCTATGAGGCTATGATTCGGGTAGAGATTAGGAGCGTTGGAATTTTTCGCTAATAAGATAGGAAACACTTGGCTATGTTTGTTTCGATTCACTTTCGACAGATGGGCGTCACGTGTTGCTTTACGAACTTCACAGAACACTAGACACACACTCAACTCGAGACTCCCATTGTAAATGATGGCTCTCATTTTGTCGAGTACGAAAATTTAAAAAAACCCGACAAACGTAAAAGTAGGAAACGGTAGAATTCTAAAAGGAACAAAAGTCGGAAAAATTTTAACTTACTTTGAAGTAAACAAAAGGAGGATTAAAATTGCAATGTCTAATGTATTTTACGTGAAAGAAATGGATAATAACTTGATTAGCTATGCGATAGTAACCAATGAAAATAAAATAGTCTTAGCAGGAAATACTTCAAAGATATATAACAAATACAGAAAGTTGATAGGGATAGCATTCAAAGATCATGGTTTATATAAAATAGGTAGTTACATTGAAAGGCAAGAATGTGTAAGAAAGGCAATGTGTAAGAAAAAATTACTTGAGGGAATGCCAGAAAAATTTGAACAAGTACAATTAAAATGTGGTACATGTATCCAAAATAAAATGCACAATTTACCCTTTCAAAAGTAGTACCGTAGTAGAGCGCGCGAGATTTTAGAATTAGTACATACCGATTTAAATGGACTATATAAAAATACCGGATTTGATGGATCTAAATATTTCTTAACATTTATAGACGACTACAGTAAGTGCGCATTGATTTATACTTTTTTTCTCTTTTTTTTTTATTTATTGTTTGTTTAAATTTTACAATTTGTCCATTAGGACATTTGGTAAAATATTATAATGATTTATACTTTGAAATCAAAAGGTGAAGTTTACAATTGCTTGATTATATAAACAAAGTTGAGAATCTTACTGGTAAAAAGATAAAGAGACTAAGATGCGATAACGGAAAAGAATACATGAACAAAGACATGTACAAGCTAATTAGGGAAAAGAGAATTTTCGTAGAATCATGCCCACCTTATGTTCGTGAGTTAAATGGAACAGCTGAGCGCTACAATAGAACAATCATGAATTCCGCTAGATGCTTATTACATGATTCAAAGTTGAATATTAAATATTGACCGGAAATAGTTAGAGCCGCGGCGTACTTAAAAAATAGAACCATTGCGAGTACATATGAAAATAAAACATCATTTGAATTATTTTTTAAAAGGAAACCAAATATAAATAATTTAAGATTGTACGGAAGTAGAGTTTTCGTAATAATACCTGAAATTAAAAGAAATTCGAAATGGGACGAAAAAGCAGACACTGGAATACTTGTAGGTTATGAAAACGTTGGATATAGGATCTTAGTTAATAATAAAGTCATAATTGCAAGACACGTAGAATTTATAGGTGAAGATGATAAGTTAGTAGGATTTCAAGGAGAAGATGAATCAGACAATGAAACGAAAAAAGATTTTGACGAACATTCGGATTCAAACGAAATTAATGAAAGTGAAATAAATAACGAGAAGGTCGAGTAGGTTGTAATAAAAAAGAAGAGAAATTTAAGTAACGAATCAGAAGAAGACCTTGAGGACATAGAAAATAATTTGAGAAGGTCAACACGGCAAAGAAAGAAACCTCAAAGATATGGCCAAACGAGCTCATATTTCATTTATGTAAATGTAGTTAGCGCAGACAGTCCTCAAACCTATGAAGAAGCCTTAAGTGGCGATGACAGCGGTTCATGGAAAGAAGCAATGGATCGAGAAATTAATAGTTTAATCAAAAATAAGACCTGGCAATTAGTAGAGAAACCAAAAGACAAAAAAGTATTAGATTTGAAATGGATATATACGAATAAATCTGATAATCGTAAGAAAGCGCGACTAGTTGTTCGAGGCTTCCAACAAAAGGAAATACTGGGAGATTTATACTCTCCAGTGGGAAAAATGCAAACGTTGAAGTTATTGCTATCTTATTGTTGTGAATGTGGTTTGATGATTATGCAAATGGATGTAGAAACAGCATTCTTAAACGAAACTATAAAGTCGGAAGTATTTGTAAAACAACCTATGGGTTACAACGATAAAAGCGGGAAAGTATGTAAATTATCAAAGGCGTTATATGGATTGCGTGAAAGTTCAAAAGCTTGGTACGAATGTTTCGATGAGTACATGAAAAAATTAGGATTTCAAAGAAGTGAGAGTGATTATTGTCTGTATATGAAGTATGAGAGCGATGATGTTATATACTTAATTCTATTCGTAGACGACTTATTAATATTTGGAAAAAACAAAAGGAAAATCGATAAAATTAAAAACAAATTGTCAAACAAATTTGCGATGAAGAACTAAAGTAAAGACTTACTTAGAAATAAACATCGAATACGATGATAAGAAATGTGAGATGAAATTAGATCAAAGTAATTATACAGAGTCATTAGCGAAACAATATAATATAGAAAATAGTAAACTATATTCTAGACCAATGGAACAAAACTTAAGTTTAGAACCCGCACAATCAGCATCAGACGATATAAGATATAGAAATCTCATAGGAGTTTTATTATATATTAGTACTGGAACAAGATTAGACGTTAGATATAGTGTAACTTATTTAAGTCGATTTCAAAACAGTTACGACGGGACCCATTATAAACATGCATTGAGAATTCTGAAATATTTCTTGTATTTAACTAGGAAATTAAAATTAACTTATAAAAGAAATTTAAATGCTGAAGCTATCGATTGTTTTGTTGACGCTGATTGAGCTGGAGATAAAGTAGATAGAAAATCCACTACGGGATTTATCATAAGATCTTTCGGAAACGCAATTTACTGGAAATCGAGAAAGCAAAGTAGCGTGACAATATCATCAACAGCCGCCGAGTATGTAGCTTTATCAGAAGCTGTGAACGAAATTAAATTTGTAAGAAAATTGTTAAAAGATTTCAAAATAATGATAGAGACACCATTAAAAATTTACGAAGATAATTCTGGAGCGATTGCCATATCAAAATTTGGAAACTTAACAAAAAATTCTAAGTACATTGAAGTTCACTTCCATTTTGTGAATGAAAGTTACGAAAATAAAGAGATTGACATTATAAAAGTTATGCTCTAGGGAGAAACAAATTTGAAAATTTTTAATTACTTTTAAGAATGGTTTGATTGACTTATAAAAGGAAATGAATGTGCAGCACAAAAATTAAAGAGGTGTGTTGAGATATATATAATTTTCTGTGCTGGACTAGGTTAAACGAGCAGTAAGAATACTTGTATGTGAGTATCAGTATGTGGAAGTATGTGTGTGCGCAGCGTCTCAAAAACAGATGGATGTAAACATCTGGAAGGATCGTCGGTTAACAGTCGGGTATAGAAGAAAGCGCTGAGACGCGTGCAAATATATATCGATAAATATAATAGATATCGTCCATTAAATAAATGTATAACTATTTAAACATTAATTAAAAGTGTAAATTTTGTGTTCCCATAACATTATTTCGGCTTCAAAGATCCAAAATTCTCAACAATATGTATACTTGTACTATTATCTTGCAACTTCTATATATATTTCCAGATTTGTTTCGAATTTGATCAATATAAATCATGATAACGTCGTCTTATCAGAACGCCAATGGAAAATGTCTAAAACACATAATATATTCATAAAAGAAGTTTACGCATGTTCGAATATTTTCGTTATCTTACAAGAATCAATTATTCGAAAAAAGTTTTATCAAGGTCAGTTCACACACGAGTAATTTCTTATATGAACATATTCTTCTTCGGATAAATTGAAGGGAAGACACATGGGTATAGTATTCGTCGTAATTTTGGTGCGAGAACTATACAAAAAAGCGCTTGGAAAATCTCTTAATAGGAATATTATTGTTGTAAATAAAAAGCAGCTATCCATTTCGAAATATACGGAACTGCAAAATTGCGGGACGTAATGGTATTTGCCGAACACTATGTACATGCTAGTGACAAGTAGCATTACAACAACGTATCCAGACATTCAACTGAGAATGGAATCATGAGTGGATAATGACAGTAGCAACAATAGTGGACAGACAAACATTCGTACCTACTTAAAATTTCTGTAACCTACGATTGGAGTAATGTGATATTTGTAACGTCATATTCCTTGTGTGATATACTCGTTTAAAATATTAATAAATATAGAATACATTGAAACACGGAAGGCAAATGATTGCAGAAAATCGGGTATTAATCAAATTTGCAAGAACCAGCTGGCTCTACCTGAAGTCTGTTGCTCTATGAGCACGAAAAATTGAAAATTTTCCTACAAAACAGAATACACTTGTATAACGGATAAGCTACGATTAATATATTTAATATATTGAGAAGATATCTTGTAATATCATTTTGTAACTTCTTAAACAACTTTCTCTGAAATACGTGTTCCTGTAAAATTAGTAAAAACGGGGGTAAATTGCTTTTACATCTAACCCTTCGATCCTTATTCGATTGGATCATTATTGTTCATTATTGGATTGTTCGTTAGAATTGGCAAATAGAATGGCCAATAGAATTTTATTCCTTATTTTTATTCGCCTTCTGTTATCCGAATAAAGATATCGCTCAGCTCTGTCCTAAATGCGTTACTTACGAGTCCGCACGCGAGCTGCAAGGAGAACGAACGTTTAGCCGAAAATTATAACGGGGTTTCCCTAACGAATCACCCTCTTAAGTTGAAGGTAGTAGCGCGCCGGAGTCGCTTTCACGCCCCCATGAGAATCGCTGTTTTAACGTCGGTCTACCGAGAGAGCCGGTTTAAACATACGGTTATACGTCCATGGATTATTTTATCCGCCGTTGAGGGGTCCATTTAAGCCTGTGCAGACGGATATAAAACCCGCGATTCGCTTTTTAAGCCTGCTGATCCCACTTTGCTCAGAAACAAGAGAGGGCTTCGCTGAGCCTGCGGTCCGTTGTTACTTCCTGAATTTACGATCCTATTACTGTACTATATCCTAATTCACAGGTTCATAATAAAAAAAAAACCCGCGTCAATATTTCGTACTTTCAACATAAATGTCACATGCCTGTTAGTCAAAACCTTACAACATACTGAAATCTATATTATAAACAATGATCTACGATGAATTCACGAAAAAATTTGAACGTTGATCATAGAAAGCTTTTACGAATATGTTGTGTGATATTGCACTAACTGTTACCTAGTTTGAAATTTTATTTTGTTTTGTTGTATCTTTGTTTGATGACAAAGCTATCGAGGACTTGGAAATAAAACTAAAAATGTACGTCGTAGAGGAAGCCATACGATACGAGTTTAATGTAAATACCAGGTGTTCGCGGATTTACTGACCGACCAGTTTTACTCGTAAACGATAAGTATGTATAGCGATGTGAGAAAGTTTACGTAGTTTCATTTTATCTTACAATAAATAAAGAAATGAGAAACATTTAGATATGTAGAGTGATTTTTCATGTATCTGTATCTCAGTGTTAGTCGCCCTCGCTCGATATAGCGATCAGTTATGATCGTTTCTAAAAGTGTTACACTGCAATATCGATAATTTAATGATAAGTTTAGAATTATGGAAAAATATTGAGATAACGGAAGTGACAATTCCTAAATACGTGTATGCATCAACCATGATAAGAACCGAGTTTATCTCAAAGGCGTGGCTCCTTTGTGAACTGGGATTTAATGTCTTTCTTGGGATATCGCGCGATTCTTTATGGGCAATGAAAATTTCATATATCAAGAGATATAGTACACATACGTATGAATATTCGAAGCTTGAAATATCTTGCTGATATTTTGAAATAAAAAGATGTTGTTAGATTCAAACAGATCCACAAAACGAGTAGATTTCTTAGATAATACACATTATTTTACAGTTTTTGTAATTTACGAGCATGTACCAATTTTATATCTTTTATCATATTTTATGTTTGAAGAGAATTGTCCAAACATACCTGCTACCTGTAGTACCTATTTAAAATTTCACGTTCAATTTGATAATAAAAATTGAAATATTTTCTTTATGCATTAGCTTCGGAAGGTAAAACTTGAATTATTACTGTCAATAATTGAAGACGAAAATTAATACCAATACTCGTAATTATGCATAAGTTGCTTGAACGTAATGTAAACGTTAATTGATTACCATCAAACATTATCGCTTCGATTAATTGTTAATCGAGAAAAACGAATTAATTCGTTACTCGCGTTACCAATCTCTTGGACATAATAATTTCTTTATTTAGAAATCTCCTACCTTTTTATATTTCGTTTCATTTCCGTTAACAACAAATTATATCACATTTACGTTTGCAAGAATTGAAATCAATTTAACTAACATTGGTTGAATTTTATTGACTTTTGATTCGGTGATTATACAAATTTGGTAGTGCATTAAATTATTAGAAATCGAAATATACAAGCATTTCTTCGTGTTTCATACATAATTTTATCTACCATTTCTAACGCACCTATTGAACATTTACATTTTCATCTGTCACTTTAATATATCAAATTAAACTTGACTGGCAGACATTATCGTTAGCAACGTTAAAATATGAATTGCAGTAACTCCATTATTTGAATACCCATTATCTAAACGTTCCATTATTGGAATATCGTGCTACCTGAACGTTCTATTATATGAATGTCTGTACATGTATCTCTCCTTCGCCATTTTATTAACGTACGTATTTTAATTATATTATCGTTATTATAATTATTATTACTAATATTGTATATCGATATTATTATTAATATTCTACTATATATGTAGAATTTGTGGAAATACCGTAGAAATCAGTACTGTAAAAATTTTAACACATTTTATATGTAAAATATATATAATGACATCAAAGAGGAGACCTATGATACTGTGAAAGCGAAGCAAAATATTTTAAGAGCTAGGAAACGATACAAATGTCATAGAGGTTGTGTAAATATACAACATTGAAATATACAAGCATTTTCACCTTCAACCATTTATGGTACCAAGGGACGATCATTTAGATGGTTTAAAGTGTAAATAAATGTATTAGATTCAGTAGAATATTTCACCAGAGATATGCAAATGTTCTCATGAAATATTCCTAAAGATAAATCTATAAAATTAAGTGAGGTGGATACATCAAAAACTTTTCATCTTTCTTTATATGACATACACAAATATTATTTAGGACACCTGCTGGTTTCATATCGAACGTGATGTATAATCGAATTAAATTACTTGAAAAATAATTAATAGTTATAAAAAGTATCTATAGGATTTTTGCAGTATAATAGTGAATTATTTATTGTAGTGACGAGCAAATTTGTTCACACAGTTTTTAAAATAAAATAACTTTTTAATAATTGAACCAAACGACTTGATTTTCTCTTTTTTTTTTTTGTTGGAAGTTACAAAGATTATTTATTGGATAACGTATAAAATAATTTTGAAAAAATTGCGATTGGTCGGAATAGCGAAGAAAAAAGTATACATACTGAAAATTCCACCGAAATCGGTTAACATTGCTACGAGTTACAAATATCAAAAAGTGATGAAAGTCACAATTTTCACGACTTTCGATCTAAAATCTACAAATTCTTACATCTTTCGACGCTTTTGACTTTTGAATTTTAAATTATTTGAAAATTTCCGAACAAAAATTATTACTTCTATAGCACGATCATCAAAGTCGAATTTAAAAAATTAGAAAAGCTTTCCTTCGTTGCTCTTTTTTCAAAAAAATAAATTTCTTTTGTGATCACTTTTACTTTTATTTATTAATAATTAATCAGAGAACAGAATATTCAATAGATTTAGAATGTTAGAATAATCCCGTTGAATAGCTCAAGAGATAATATTTGACATATTAAACAGTTTGCGGAAATCTAATATGTTGCTGATATTATTATTTCTGCGGTATAAAATAATTATCGTAAAAAAATGAATATTTTTCCTATAATTCCGTATACCGAACGATCATCCTTATTATTCATATTCTAAACCCAGACGGGCTTCTTTTTCGTTTATTATTTTCAGATTCAAATATTTCCAAAGTTGATGATATTTATTAACATCGTCTACTCATGCAGATTTTATTATCCAGTACACGTTTTAGGCAAACGTGTAGGAGAACGAAAGTCTAGTTGACTTCAATCATTAAAACATAGTAAATCCTATTTAGAAACGTTTTTAGCATTTCAATGTCTACACGCATTATTAGCACAATTGTTTCGTAATAAAAATGAACAGGGTGGTAAACAGTAAAACAAACAAACGTTAGATGGAAGAGAAGCTTAGAAAACTTTCAAATTAGTTTGACGTTGTTACTATTGCTATCCTTTGCGCTCGTATGTTTTATGGCATTACGCAATAAACATAAAAATTTTGCCTTTACTTCTCCATGCGCAGACCATAAATTTTAACATGCATTTTTTAATAAAATTATTAATACGTTAGTAGCGTATACTTTTTTTAACACATCAAGTATCAAGTGAAGTGAATTATTAGAATATAATTCATTCGAAATTTCTTTCGATTTCGGAGCAAATGTAATAATCTTTGACCAAGATCCTTGAACGGAGCTGTATATACATATGCAGATTAGATTCTATTAGAAACGAGTTTCAGGTGGTTTGGAGCACAAAGGGAGAGTGCGGGTGCTGAAATAATAACATTAAAGCAAATGGCCCAATAGCAGCTGAGAAAAATTGAGAGACAAAAACTCAGAGACAAAGACACTGAAGAAAATTATTCAACTTTGACCGAAAAGCTTCTCTATTTGTATACTGTAATACTAATGTACATGTACGTGTCTTTTTCTTAAATTATTTGTAATTTATTGTAATATATAGAGTTGTCCGAAAAGTGTCTTTCTTTTACAGACACGTCTTTTACAACGACACATCTTTATACAAACATGAAACCTAATCTGTCGAACGTTGTGATCTTTATTTTAATAGAACAAAATGGATCATACGTAATTCGATAAAATAATATAAAACGGAAAATGTGCATCCATTATTTCCTTATAAAACGAAAGAAACTTTTCGGATCACCTAATATCATCACACAATGATAATTAGCATAGACTGTGATGACTCAAATTGACATGAATGTGAGTACACCACATGGTGTTTTTTATATTATTTAAGTTATGTCGCTAAATCTGTAGATGTAAAGAGAGAACTGTTTAATTTTTCGCATTCTTCTGTGGCGTCCAGTAATTTTCTGACCGGTTTGTTCAGATCTGTACGCATCTACGAAATATTTCACAATATATTTTTATGATATTCTTCTTTGAAACAAATTATACAGAATTATTCGATTATTCGAAAATCCGTATTTCGGTCCGGATAATCGAAGTTTTGCTATACTTTTCATCAAAATATGTAAAAATATGTATTCTGACTTTCCTCAAACAAGTTTTATCAGGCACATTCTACGAAATGTATACACTCGTGATAGTCGAACGAATTTATTACTCGACCAAATATCTAAAAAAGCGAAGATTTCTGCTCAAAAGTCTTCGGACATCTCGAACGTATCTCTAATAGGACTTCAATATTTAACTTAATAATATTATATTATGCCCTTTGAACAGTATGAATTGTTTGAATGAATTTTTAATATATCAGCAGCGTACTCTTTCTTTAACATACAAAATATCGATTCGAATGAATTATTAAATTAATCATTAGTATAATTTATCTGTGACGTGAATCAATCTCGTTTCGTAGCCGCAAGGCAAAATTTAATGAAATACATATGCACATTAACATAATTGGTTCATGTTAATAACAATTCGTTTATACAGAGATGAACAAACGTATTCATATAATTGGAATCTAGAAATATATATTAGTTTATTTATCTATATTATATCTACATTATTATTATAATTGCCTATATTATTAAATATGTTCAGGTACACATACGTAATTGTATATTATAACAAATACTATAGCTGTACAGAGACATTCATATTACTGATAATTGAGTATACTTAACAAGGCAGAAAATCTTTTATTTCCACAATTTCAAACTGTGCAAATACCTTCACCCCTAACTGTACACAATTTTGTACAATTTTTCAGCAAACATAGTAATCGTCCTAAGACTTTTGAACGGTGATTATATCAATTCCAGACGAACAATTAGAAAATCCAAAAGTATCACGTTGAAAATACACTGTGTTCTATTTTGCGAGCTTGTCTCTTGAATTTTCACTGTAACGTCAATTCGTCGGGCAGTAACGTGTAATTACAGTAAACTGCATGCAGGCGACAGAGCGCGCGGTTAATTCGAAAAATTCGGATTTCCCGTAAAACGCTTCGAATGCGCGACGTAAATCAAACGGACGCGACAGCGGAAGCAGAGAAAAGAGAAAGAAGAGAAAAGGTGGGAAAGGGGCGAGAACGCACGCGTGAAAATCAGCATTAATAACCCGGAAATGCACGGGACGCAGGCTGCATTTCATAAATTCTTTCCCAAATATCATCTGTCACCATTTATTTACGCCTCGAGCGTGTTTCAAGAGAAGCTTAACGTGGGCAAAACGCACGCGCGTGCGTCCGCTTTGTTCCTGTATTACGTCCTTTAAAGCCCAAATTATACCACCAGCACCGGCCACGTACAATTTGCAATTAGCATCGAGGACGGGGGAACGACAGCTGGAAAATCCTCGTTTTCGCGAAAATTCGCGCGAGTAGGAAAATCAACGACCACCCACTCGTTCGCGATAAAAACCGAAACATGTAAATTGTTGTAATGAAAAGAACCGCCTGGTAGTTGGGAAATTGTATTGCTCGTGCGGTGCACGAGGTGTGGCTGGTCTTATTTCGTTAAATGATGCTTGCATATTTTGCAAGTAAAAGTAGCAAGAGAATTTTGAAAAGAGTATAATAAAAGTACTATATATAACAATGGAATATAATGGATTGATTTTTCGTTCGATAAAGCGTAAAAATAGATCGGCTACATTTACCGGTATATCACATAGCTTTATTTTAAGATGTTACTTACACGTGGGCCTTCTTGCAAAATTTTCAACCGTATAATATTATTAAACAAATTTTGTACAAGTCTCGAGATATATTTTTATCGGCACACTATACATGTCCTGTATTATCTCCCAATATTTTCTAATTAAACTACTGAATACCTTTGCGTAATATTAACAAGTTTGGCGATAAAACGATGAACATTTTTCAAACAGAATTTACACATTACAAGCTACCCCGTTCAACCGACTATTTCCAAGTCAACTCGATCTAACATATCGTTCTCACCTCTTGAACTTGCCATGGGAATAAAAAAAGACAAAGATAATCGTTCTTCACGATTTGTCGTCTAATAAATTATTCAACGACCTCGATACAGAATTATTCATTGCACGACTCCATCTGCTTTAATGCGTTTATCTAGACAAAAATATCAACATTCATTATCCATCGTTCTACGTTCAGGTTGGCAAGTATTGATAGGTCTTATTTCGTTTTGTTCTCGAGGATCTGCTCCGACACAGGACGATGTTTAGTAAACCGAATGATAATGATGAATTAAGGAAGGCACTCGAGGATCATTTGTCACGGGACGGAAAACAATAAAGCTCATGGCACAGCTGGAAATTTATCGTCCCCCTAGTTGTTCTTCCACGCTACTTTCTGCGGATGCCCAACGTTTCGCCCCTGTGAAAATGAAAACGACAAAAGGGAGCACGAGAAGGACGCGAACCTAAGCGTCGCACCATAGTGCGACCTTTCGTGGCCAAAATCCAATTTTTCAACATCGCATTGAAAAGGCGAATTGTTCTTCTATAAGCTGACGAACCTCAAAAGCTTCGAAATTCACGCGTACTTCTCTTTTCGGACGATTATGCGACCAAATGTACGTAGTATTACGAAAATAAAGTCACGAAATTTTCATATTTTAATTATTCATTGTAGAACATCAGAATACAGGTTTTGTATTACACAGATTTAACGTTTGAATTTCAGTTTTATGAGTATAATTAAACGCAAAATGTTGTATAAACAGATCGCTTAAAGTTTCATGAAAATGTTCGAATAGGAACAGTAAGAACTTACGTTTACTATGCCAGATACACGACAGGTGTTCTTTTCTTGGTTTAATTCAACATAATCGTTAACAGAAACCTGCAACAAGTTCACAATCAACGTAACTATCAGCTGTTAATGTTCCATTTCAATAAAGAAAAAAATTGGTTTCGTTTCTGTAGGTAAGTTTATTTTGACTTTGTTTATTTTGACTCGATGCACCGATTTACTCTTTGAATGAATTCATCGCACATTTTCACGGCATATGCATAATTTGATATATCTTTCTTTCACAAAATTTTGCGCATTTAAAACTCCAATGACACGAATTAAAGACGAGAGTGCAGCTTTTGTTCACTTTCATTACAACTTTTTAACCCTTTCCAGCCTACATACGCGCGAGTACACTTGCTATATATGAAAAAGTTGCCACTGTTTTTGCACATACAATGAGATATATATAGTCTTATAAAACAATTAAATAAATGTTTAGTATCTTTTGTTTCCAAAGAAAACAAGCTAAGCTTAAACCTTTAAAAACAGATATATCAATCACCGATTTCTTTCCAGTTCTCTCAACAGTCTGGAAAAGATCTTTTACTATAATTGTTTTATAATACCTAAAAGATTGAGTGGCGCAGCGAGTTCGAAGAAGGAAGTGTAAAGAATTGATGAGATTTTAAGCGATAAGAGTTCAAAGAGAGGACAGAATGGCTGAGCATGTCGAATGGAGGAAGGAAAAAGAGCCAGAGATACCTGAGTCAGTTGCAGGCGATAGTTAGAATTAAAGCTGCTGTTATTGAGCTTGGGAAGGGGAGGAATAACAGGCAGAAGTAGGCAGGTGCAATGGGGCGGGATGGCAATAAATAAGCATTAGTTTTAGGCTCCGTGTAATTTTCTCGTCGGTTTAAATTTAGTTCCATGAAACAAACCAACCAAGTTTCTTTTTCAAAGCCGTTGCATCGAAAAATAAAAATATAACAATAGTAACAAAAGATTGATGCTTCTATTCTTGTTAGAATGCTCATTGCTACAGTGCTGCACGTAAGGAGATACGTAAGAACCGTTGTTTTAATATCTACATATGGAACAATGTGTAAAAACGGTTATTGCGATTATGGTGCAAAATACCAAGATCCGACTAGTGTTAAGAAGAAAATTCCAGTTAACACTACAACTACCGATAGTTAAAACGAAGCTATTTCTACCAAAACCAGTCAAAATGACTGGTCTTTAAAAAATACGTAGTAATAGAATATTTGTATATTTATTGATTTATTGCTTTCCTACAGAAGGAATTCCATGTCATGTGGTACATTTTTGGTATTATTAATCCAGCTGGGATTATGATCCCTAAACGAGTGTTGACACATTTGTAAAATTGTAGAACCAGTCACTTTGACTGGTCTGGTACTTTTAGTGTTAGCATCTAGCGATCTACCGATCAATCCGGAATTTTCCTAATAACTGATATCGTCATATCGAATGATACGCAGTAAAAATTGTAAAAACGTGTGGGAAGTTGTAGAAAACGAGGAAACTGGTTAATTGGGGTTTGATAAACAGATTGCAGGACCCTTTTACACTTTGACAAGTACCAATCGTTTTTAATGGTATTGGTATAAGTAGTCTTGATGCAAAATTATTTTTAGTTTAAATACATAAAAAATAAAATACAATTCATTATATTATTCTTTTGGTTATCGTTGCGAAAGTCATTACATCATTGCGGAAAAAAATATAACATGAAGTAGGAATTTTAAAATAAAATTGTAAAACCAGACAATTTGACTGATGTGGTTGAAGCTTTAAATGACTTATGTGTATATAACAGCTTCTTATTGAATTATTTGGCTGTTAAACCTCGAAACACTCTGCTGCATTGCAGGTACATTTCAGTTATTTACATATGATAAACAGTTTTTAATTCGTATATAAAGTTTATAACGATTTATATTCAAATTCGAAAGATTTATGAAAAGAAAATGATTAAGAGTAATATACAGGGTGTCCTATATGTAATTTGTGGTATAATCCGTTAAGGTGTGATTTAATTTATATGAAAGATCGATCGATTTGATATATACCAATGTTTAACGACGAGGACGTGAATTTTACGTACAGCTTTCTCTAATATTTAACTGTATGCCGCCGATTCTTACGAACAGACGCCCGATTTTCACCATAAAGCTCCTTTCCTTCGTGAACAATAATCGTGCTGTTTTTAACGATTTACGGCAAACAGTCGATACAAACAAGCTTTTGTATCGAAGAAAAGAAAAATCGATACATAGATGTTTTTAATTCTGAACAGAAAATGTTATTTCTTCGACAATCGCCAGGCTACTGAACGTTTGCGTTATTGTCCGAGGACAACTTTGTTATTTTCCATCCAACTATCTCCCATTGTGACGTTCACGACACAAACGCAAGGGGAAAAGCGACGAGATTCGTCCGCGAATGAAAGAAGGAAAGTTTTCAATAGGAATTCTATACGCATCGTTCGAAAGAAAAAGGAAATATAAGGTGGATGCCTGTCGCCTTTTGCGCTTCCAAGTTCCTCGAGGAATAGTTTGATAGAAAGTGAGACTTTCCCAAAGAGATTCTTGCACTCGAGCTCGCTTTTTAAACGTTTAAGTGGGAGTACCATTATTTAACTTGTCTAACGTTCAGACTTTTCTAGAACACAGCGCTACTATGATTTTCGGTTAGCACAATTAATCTAATCTTTAAGCAAATTGTATGGACACACTGGTTATATATTAGGTTGTCCGAAAAGTGTCTTTCTTTTACAGACACGTCTTTTACAACCACGCATCTTTATACAAACATGAAACCTAATCTGTCGAACGTTGTGATCTTTATTTTGATAGAACAAAATGGATCATACGTAATTCGATAAAATAAAATAAAACGGAAAATGTCGTGCATCTATTATTTCCTTATAAAATGAAAGAAACTTTTCGAACGACCTAATAGATTCGATAGATTCTGGAACGCAGAAACTTGTGATATCTTAGATACACTACACTTTTGATATTTTAGATACTTTTACCTATGACGTGCATTTCGTGCGTTGTTGCTGCTTTAAATTCTCCATAAATGCATAAACATCCACTAATTATGACAAATATATTTTATTAAATATACTTGGTGAAGTATAAATGAAATGTAAATGAATTAAATTTTATTAAATGAAATGAAATTAAATGAAAGGTAAAGTAGCTCACAAGAGTATTTGAGATCGGTCGAAGACGATAGTCAGCGAACGTGTTTACCAATAAATGTGCATGAAGTGAACGCGACCACCGTACATTCGGTTAAACGAATTCGTTTTATTTATGAGGGTTTATGCAACTGTGAAGCCCATATGAATACATACCGTGGCTCACGAAAGTATTCGAACGCTTACACTTACAAATTTCAATTAATAAAATGGGCTGTACTAAACTAATTTGTTAAAACAATTTGGTATCCACAGTGACGGGAAAGTTTGAAGATTACAGCAGTAAAATTTGAAAACGATTCAATAATATAGACAGGAGTTATGATACATTTATTCGAAACATTCATAATAAGTGTCTTACAAAAGTATTCGAACGCCGTAACACTGTTGATAGTTTTTCATCTCCCTTTACACCGAATGTAAACATTATTCCTAAATGAAAATATTGGTACGTTCACTTGATGTTAGGATATCGTTTCAGTAACAGTAATGTAAAAGTGTGCACAATAGTATTTAAAATGAACACCAAAAAGTCTGAAACAAAAGTGTGAAAGAGATGTAATATTCCGATTACATGAGGACTGGAAATCATATAACGGAACAGAAGTAAGTCCACAATACATTATATCATAAAAAAGTCAAAGAATGAAGGAACACTTGCAAACAAAGCTGGCTCAGGTCGACCAAAGAAATTGACTGGAAGAGAGGAGAAAGTTATCGTTCGAGAATTAAGAAAGATCCTACTACATCCGCTTCTCAACTCGCAAGTATGGTAGCTGATATATTTCATAAAGAAGCTCACCCGGAATTATGTCGACGAATCTTACGAAACAATGATTTTCATGGCAGAGCGACACCGCGAAACAAGCCATATATTAATGCGGTAAATCATAAAAAAAGATTGACTTTTGCAAAAACCTATATTAATAAAGATAATTCTTTTTGGGACAAAGTCATCTTTTCGAACGAGTCAAAGTTTAACATTTTTGGCTCAGATGGTCAAAATTATGCATGGAGAAAACCAAATACAAAATTGGAAATTCGATATTTACATGAAACATGGCTGCCAGTGGCACTGGAAATTTGCTATTTATTGATGGAATACTAGATAAATAAAGGTATTTAAATATTTAAAAAAATAATCTTAGAGAAAGTGCCCGTAAATTAGAATTATTGGGAGATTTCCACTTCCAACATGATAATGATCCTAAGCATACTGCTAGAATTGCGAATGAATGAATCGTATATAACACACCGCACATGTTAATTACTCCACTACAAAGTTCAGACATAAATCCGATTGAAAATTTATCAGCTGAAATTGAAAAAAGATGAAATAAATTTCAGATAATCTCAAAGCAAATATTAAGAGGTAAAATTACAGAAATATGGAATTCCGTTGAGTGTAGTTTCACAAAATCATTGGTTTACAGTATGGAACGTCGATTGAGACACACTATTGCTGCTAAAGGTGGTCCAACAAAATATTAATATTAAATAATTTAATAATATATGTAGCGTTCAAATACTTTTGTCAGTCACTTATAATACGTGTTTCTAATAAATGTATCATAAACTCCTACCTACGTTGTTGAATCCTTTTCAAATTTTACTGACATAATCTTAAGACTTCCATCTTCCTACTTCCATGTTCCTTCTGACATCTGCTTGTCTAAGCAAATTACTTTAATGTACATTATTTCGGCCATTCAAGTTTGCATATGTAAGTGTTCGAATACTTTCCTGAGCCACTGTATATAGCGAATATTAGTGAATTACAGCAATCTACCATCTTTTGACATAAGTTATCCCCTTCGGTTCACCGAAATGACCTTTGAATATGAAAATCATGTAGGTCAGTCTCGTCCATATCTAATACTGATAACACAGACGTGCCAAAAGAAACAGAAATCGCTATGAAGTGCAACGAGATAATTAAAAGTACGGATACTGAGATCTCGCGTAAGTCGATAAAACGCGTAAGATCGGAAATAACCGACGACTGAAGCCACAGCACAGGTGTAATCGAAGACCCAAGCTATACTATAGAAACCCCCTAGAAACTTAATTAGGCAAACCTTAATTAGGGAGCCGAGATATAAACGGAGAAAGAAAAAAATTAAATTAATTCAAAAAATTACTAAAGCACAAAAAACAACGAAAGAAACATAGAATATGTAGTGCAAGCAGCTAAACATAGACCAATCAGGTCAAATGTTAAAAGTTTCCTTGCATAATTATGTGTATCTTCCAATGCCAAAGAGATTGCCACAAAGTATACAGAGGACGTAGAATGTCTAGCACTCCTCAATCTCTAGCTCACAGGTCGTATCATCAAGAATAGAGAAAATTAATAAAAAATTTAAAGTGACGAGAAATTACAAAGTTAAACCTACTAATGCTGATCTTTCAACGAGCTCTTCGGCTCCTTCAGAATGCTCTGATAATCGCCAGTGCTCAGCAGACGAATGTACAAAGTGAACATAAATACAGCACTGTTCTGAGTAATCTTTAAAGCGAAGCAGAATTTTACAGTGGAATACGAATAGCCTTAAAGCACAGTTTGAAATCTTACGTAAATTACTCCAAGATCACTGACCATGTATACCATGTCTGCAAGAAGCAAATTTCGAAGCAAACGAATTCATGAAAACGTTAAAAGTTTCAACGTAGCTCGAATAAATAGAACGAGTGCTCTGATTGTAAGTGACAGAATTGCAATCTGTTTGAAGCAAAAAATCAATTGCACAGAAATTAAATTAAATCCGCTTAACACCGATATTGAAGCAATTAACGTTTCGGTTATCTCGCATCAACGAGAAATTTGTATCTGCAATGCCCATATCCCCGGCAATCATCAACTCGAAGAAGCTGAGCTAGTCGACCTGATATAGTAACTTTCTAAATCATTTTTATTAGTAAAAAATTTCAGTAATACGATGCGGAGTTGCACAAATACAGATACCAGAGGGAAAATAATTGAAAACATACTACTCAAATCAAAGATCAGCTTGTTAAACACTATGGAATACACTCATTTCGACATGGCAAATGGCTCTTACAGCTCAATGGATTTAGCCTTTTGTAACCCCAGTCTTCTCGACATCATTGAATACACAACTTTAACCGATTTACACAATAGAAATCACTTTGCCAGATTTTATAATCCAGCCGAGAGGGCAATTTAAAAGAGGTGATTGATACTATGCCGCTACGAATTATTCAAGATCTTTCAATGTTACAGTACCCTAACTCCTCGAATTGTAGGAAAGCGAATCAAATACCGGAAGAGTTCGAGGAATTAGTAATCGATGTTGCAACAAAAATTTCTTTCTAAAGCGCCAAATAACTTGAAGAAAAACAGCCTTCCATGGTGAAAAGAAGAATGTCAGAACGCGATAAAAGAAAAGAAACACACTTTCAACGTATGTAAAGAGCATAAGAGCGATACAAATTTAGCAGAATTGAAACGGAGAAAAGCCATAACCAAGGTAAAAGAAACTCGCGAATTAACAATATCTCTCCGTTAAGAGAAAACACTCCATGAGATGAAACGTGGAATGGATTAAAGAAAATCAACGACTAAAGAACAAGTTCTCAAATTCCTGTGATTAAAGGCCCCAATAATTCAACTGTTACGGTTTCCATAGAAATTGCCAACCTATTTTGCCAATAATTTTGCAAGTAATTCGAGTAATGAAAATTTCGACCCAAGATTTCTCCAAATTAAAGCAGGTGTAGAAGAAGCGTTCAAAATACAAAGTTACGACACCCTCAGATGATAATCGCCGTTGATTTTGAGGAAAAGCCTAATTTACAGAAACCTTTAAACTTGCATAAACTATTTAAACCGGTAAACTAAAAAAAAAAACTTCAAAATTGAAAATTCTACTACACAAAGAAGACAATAGCAACTCGTATCATGAACAGCAAATATTCCTTGCAAAATCGATAGGTTCCTAGAAATAGATAAAGATAACGACCCTAATGTTTCCAGAACTTTATACGCTGAATTATCTAACGAATATCCAAACCACAAAGAAACTCAAAGCAATTGAACTGGATACGCGGTATGTACTCCAGAAAATAAGCTGCTATTCCCACTTCCACAAACATTTACTGTTCCCACCACTGAAGCATTTGTCGTTTTACGAGTTTTCAAGTACGTAGAAAAATCGATAGACGACGAATTTATTGGGTTAACAATTAAGTGATTGCGGATTTTGTCAATAGGTGGTATTGACAAAATCCGCAATCACTTAGTTTCCAACCCAATATTACTCTCTCTCTCTCTCTGATCGCAAAAGCGTCGTGTTAGCTTTATCAAATTTGAAAACCACTATGATATGGAAGATTGATGAAATAGATATGCAATACTCAAGTGTGCCAAGAAAGATATTTCATATTTTTGGATCCCACCACATGTTAATGTCACTGGTAACGAGGAAGCTGACTCAACAGCTAACCTGGCTATCTCGAGTATATCTACGTTAAATGATGAATCTACATTCTAGAAAGATTTTCAAAAATATCAGATTAAAGTGAGAAATGAAAAATGGAAAAGTTCAAGATCTACACTGCATCTAAACATGATCCAATTAATTCGTTCAACGTGCTGCAAAAGGAAGATTTCGGGAAGAAAGCTCTAGATTTCCTGAGAGACATTCATTTATACAACTCGCTATAAGTTTCGTGTTGCCACGTTGATCATTCTTTAACGTGGTCACTGATAAACAAATTAACATTTACACAATTTACACAATTTAACAAATTAAACAAATAATTAACAAAAAAAAACATTTGAACATTTACCATAGAAAACCTTTATGTACGTATTGTAAGAATTATACAAAACATTTTGAAATTTCATTAGCACCGTAATGCTAACATGACATAACAAGTATATATGATTCCAATTAATATTGAGGATTATTAATGTAATGGATAGCGGATTGTTTAAATGCTGTTGTAATCTCTGCGAAATATATATACACTTCCACTAAATATCTTGTAATTTCCATATACATTTTTAGATTTCTTTCGAACTTTAGCAGTAGCTGTAGTAATAAGCGAGTCTCGTGACAGAGTTAATAAAATTTCAAGATATTTTGTATAACACATGTAATATATTCATGGAAGCTTTTTACAAGTGTTTCAACGTACTTACCTTCGTGAGTGACTGTATAAAGAGCAGATACAGGTATGTAAATAGAAAAGTATAGAAAAGTATAGAAAGTTGCTATCAATGTTTGAAAATGTTGTCATGTTTTTACAGTAGCTAAACTTATAGAAATAAATACTTGCATCTTGAGGATACTAAAGTGTAGTTATCTAATGAAATTGAGAAACTAAGAATAACATGTAATTTGATCATACAGTGGTTACCAACAATTTCCAGCCAGATATGGTTGTACCTTGGAGTAACCTATACGGTAGTAAATTTCTTTTTACAAACATTTTTACAATATTGTACTTTAGAAGACGCATAAGATGGCCATACTTGTCCGAAAATTAGGTTGTCCGAAAAGTGTCTTTCTTTTACAGACACGTCTTTTACAACCACGCATCTTTATACAAACATGAAACCTAATCTGTCGAACGTTGTGATCTTTATTTTGATAGAACAAAATGGATCATACGTAATTCGATAAAATAATATAAAATGAAAAATGTTGTGCATCCATTATTTCCTTATAAAACGAAAGAAACTTTTCGAACGACCTAATATGTCAGATTTTTATTTTTGGATATGCTTTTTCTATTTGAACGATATAGTAAAATTATACTTTGGACGAAAGCTTCTGACAACCACTGTATCTAATTGAATAGTACGTATAGTTTAAATCGTTATTTAAATTATGAGACGAACGTAAGACTGTGAGTTTATTATTAATATCGAGCTGATAAGTCAAAATTTAATGCAAATTCATTATTAATTTCATATTAAGACAGTTGAATCACTAAATACAAGCATTTGAATGATATTTAAATTGTTTGATAAAAATATCTAAGAAACTATGTATATGCATATCAACGAGAAGAAGAAGAAGAAGAAATCTTTTTGTAAAAATAAAAGTTTATAAAAGTAATTGTAAAAATGCATCTGAAAACAGAGATGTAATATTATCTTTTTCATTCTTCTTTACTCTCAAATAAAATTAAAACTCGCGACATAAAATATGAAAATATTCATTTTCAATGAAATGAACGTAACTTGTAATATTAATATTAAAAGATTATGTTGCACCGAATATAAAATTAGCCTTGAAAATGTACCAAATATTTTCAAAAATGTACAAATACAACAATCACTGCCATATGCGATTATTTATGATATAGAAACTATTCTCTGAAAATAATAGATAGTATAGTTATAGGGTGTTTGATAAATTTCTTTAACTATATAAAATTTAAATTATTTTTGTAAATACTTGATTGCACAACGAAATGAAACTTGCGTTTGTGAATTAAATGAAAAGAAAGTGAATAGAAAATTTACCAAATTCTAAATTTGATTGGATTTGCGCGGAATTATAAATTGAAATTACTTTTATACAAAAGTCACTCTTTCCACGAAACAACTTTCTTAAAGATTAAACTAACAAAAAAACAGAACAAACGCCAATCGTTCAAACGCGAACTAATTTACTACAATGTTCGAAACGTTCGCTTCCGGCTCGTGTCACGGAATTAAAGTCTCGAACAAATTCGCAGCAGTGTCCTACATGGCGCAAGTATTGCAGAATAGAAAGCAAAAAAGAAATAACAGAGCAGAATAATCCTCATGTTACAAATGAAATTTAAAAAAAGATTAAATGCCGAATTTTTTTAAAACACTTGAAAATTATTTTTCCGAGTACGATTCTTATTGCTGAAATAAAAAACTACCTGTATTTGATTCGTTTGTTTGATAATAGTAGAATTGATTAATAACAATAGATGTGTAATAAATTTGATGATAAGTGATTTTCTATACGTAATCTTTTAAATTTTGACTTGGCCAATGAAATAAAAATAATAACTTTTACCAACTATGCAAATTAATTTCAATTAACCTTCCTCTCTCATACTAATGTAAACATCGTTAATATAAATATTAAATGCAGAAAAAATCAAGAGAACATAAGTGTACTTTATGGTTAGCTGTTAGAAAGTTAAAATAAAAAATTAAAGCAAACAACTAGTCGACATAATATGCTCTTAACCATAAATTAATACAAGTATATTCAACAGGAAAGTTAGTGCAAGTTATTTAATTAGCATCTACCTCTCTTTAAAGGACCCTATACCTAAAGCAATAGAATTCAGCAGCAAGAAGTTATAATACAAGTTCTAGGAACACTCTTCTAACCAAGTTTACATCATATTTGTATGCTGCTATTTAATCAACCTAATGAGTCATTTACACACATACGGGTACATGCGTGCAATGTACGGTACTGCTAGAAAAACGTATTCGAGAATGAAATAAAAAAGCTGGAAAATATTCATATTCCATGTTATTACATATATTGCACCTGGCAGTGTATAGACTGAACTATTTCGTACGTCTTTTAACGTTAACTAGTGGGCGTCTCTTAATTCTCCTATCTTCAAGGTTATCAGATATACATTTGCACATATACTCGATCGCTTCTCATTAAAATTAATATAGTTAAAGAAAAAAAAGAAACGATTATCGAACGATCGAGCAACGATCGTCATCTGATTCATTTTTTTCTCTTTTCTAGCTTTGAAGGAATCAAATGGAAAAAAACGAAATGAATCATAATCGTCAGTGATTGAATTGCGTAGCAAGCATGTACGTAGGAATATTTTAAAAAATTGTTAAATAACGTTGTTTTAAAATTACTTTTTGAAGTTATTCGTAAAAAAATATATATAGTGTCAAACAAAAGTATCAGTACTGGAGATCTTCGTATAGAATTCTTTGCAAATCTCTAAAGTATGTGATTCTCTATTTAAATCTTTAAGATATAATTTTAAAATTATATAAAATGTATTTATGTAAAATATAAAAATATATTTACGTAAAATATAATTTTTGTTTCACTAAAAATGCAGCTTCATATCTAGTTCATTGCTTTTTCTTTGTTATAACTACTCTTAAAATTCATGGTATACTTACATTTTAGAGTCGACAATTATATTTTACAAAAAAATTAAATAGAAAATGGAGAAAATAGAGAATACGTTTCTTACAGATCGGCAATGAATTTTACACGATGATCTTAGCTGTGCAAATACTCAGGACTCTACTTAGACACACAACTTACATGGAAACAACGTATTAAATCAATTATAGACAAAATACGGATAAAAAGGAGACAGATGTACTGACCAACTAGTCGAAACTCTAAACTCAGCATAGGAAATAAACTAAAAATCTACAAAACGATAATAAAACCAATTTGAACGTACGGAATACCGCTATGGGGGAAAGACCTAAAAATACCAACGGTCAAAGAAGAAATCAACAGGTACGCAGAAAAATACAAGAAAAGAAGACTAAAAAGAAATTACTAAAGAAATAAAATAGTCAAACTCGAAGATGGTATCCTGCTGGGGGTAGCCATCCACATGTTATTTAGCAATTAAGCTAGAAAAATTTACCCAATGTCCAACTGGATAAAGTGTAAAGTACAAATTAAGTAATAAAAAAAAAATACTTTCGTCTGGCACTATGTATTTTTAAAATATCATAAATGTTCCGTGCTATATTTTATTCGAAATTATTTGAAACTGATTTATTTGTCAGTCGGTGAAATAAATTATTTACTATTTAAGAGTATGTGTATTTGTTGATCGATTTTGATGGAAATAATAGATTTACTATATACAGTGAGCTTGTTTCATATTAATATCATTATACGTTTATACACTACGTCTGTTAGTTGCGTTTTTTTCCATTAATGTACACCACTCCTTTTAGATGTTATCTGAAAAAGAAACTTTTGGTTAACAAGTAAACGTTATTTCATAAAATAATCGGCTCCTCAATTTATCCTACTCAAAATTATTCGTCTATCATTAACCGGATAAAAAACGTAGCATTAATTGAAACATATGTACATGATATTTATCATATAGTAGTTTGAAACATTTATTATTAAGAAATTATTATTTCAAATACAGTTTTCCCGAGTTTATTCTGCATTATGAAACAAATATGAAAATCAGTATACGAAAATGTTCTAAATGAATATTATTATATTATGAACTTAAATATACGAAAACTGGAATACATATGTATTCAAGTAATAGCTTTTCACGTAAAAATATGTCATATATGAACAGAAAATAATTAGAATTAAATTCTTAGATCTATCAGATCTAAGTAATATTTGCAAAGTTTCTAACATTTTGTGAATATTTACGAGACAAAAATATAATACTTTTAATCTTGAATCTAAAAGGAGATAAATTCGACTCAATGTATAATAAAAAAAAAAAGAAAAATACGAAAGGAAGACAAAAAATGAGTGATAAATGAGACAGACAACGTAAACAGAAAACCATACTAAATCGAACCGAGAACGTATGAAGTTTGCAATAACCACAAATTGAAAAGTAAAAATTACAAGTTACGGACTTGAAACGCGAATTGATAATTAAAAACTGAAAAATCGAAGAACTGAATCGAATGCAGCTAAAAAAGTATTAATTTCCAACTGGTATCATTGAATCGTAGACAATATACGAAAGTTCGAATTAAATCACTTAATTGTAAAATATTTAGTTCTAATTTGTGTCTTATATGATTTTGTATTTTATATGATGAAACACTGTCAATGATATTTCTGACATAAAATACAGAACTAGAGATAAATGCCTGTTAGAGTTAGTCGCCTGTGATGCCCAGTTGAAGGTTCAAATTATAAATACGAAAATCACATACTAAGAATTATTAAAAATTCAGGGTCAGAGTTCTATTGTACATTATGGTTTTTAATTATTTTAATTATAGATTTCAAGTTCTCGTTTCGTTAAGAACACGAAGCACGATAGATGCACCGACATTGATAAATGATTTATCGTCATTTTTAAAACCTCGAGGGCGTAGGATAATAAAGAACTCAAGTGGATTATTCACGCTGTGATTAACAGCGGAAGACTTTTCACCACCGACAGAATCATTAACAGGCAGCGAAGATTCATAGCCGAAAAGTCATTCAAGCTACGTGATGTCTAATTCGAGAAAGCAATTCCCTTGTTGTATATCTAACAGTTCAACGATAAGCCGGTGATTTAATGCTTCTAATCATAGATGAACGTGGAAGATCTGTAAGAAGAAACAAATGTGTAGTCATTCATCGCGAAGGCTATTCTTATAGTACGAACTCTTCATACATTAATTCATGTGCTATATAGATACCTATTAATTAACGCGTACGTGAACATATAATTTGCATTTGAAATTTATTAAGCCAGCAGATATTAAATATACCAGGCTATTAACTTATTTGTATTAAGCGAAAGTAAATTTGTTAAATTTGCATTAAGGTTAAATTTGCATTCCGGAGAGCATCGATCACTTCTGCAGTCAGTCTGTGATATTTTATCGGAATTGAAATATATCGTAATTCACATAAAAATAGTGGGAGTATGAGCTAATATTTTACTACCATCGAAATTATCTAGAAAATACAGACCTTTAAACTTACCAATTTTTAACCATTTTTACGATTCCTTCGCAATATCATTTGTTTTTTCATTTCTTTACGAGCAAATTTTTATCCTCGCGACTATTTTATTTTCTCTTGGTTTTAATTGTAAAAAAAGCTATCCGTCTTAACTGTACTTTTCTCTTATTCGTAAAGTGGTTTTTGCAATATAAAAGTTATTAAAAATATATAATTTATTTTATTTCGGAAGGTATAAAGTAAGTATTGAGTTGGCAACTAAGTGATTGCGGATTTTGTCATTAGGTGGTATTGAGAAAATCCGCAATCACTTAGTTGCCAACCCAATATGAAGAAATGTAAACAATAAAATGTTCTTCTTTTACCTATGAATATATCCCTTATGATTAATTTGATATAACGAAGCAACGACAAATTTTTCCTTTTCAATTTCCTTAAATTTATCATGTTAGAATTTATAAATAATATTTGTAGATAGCAGAGCATCAGAAAAATTTTTGAATAAAAGTATAATAGAGAAGAAGATAATGTAATGCAGAATAAAAACTGACGTGCTTAACATCAATTTTAAATCGCTTTTACGTTACATGCATAAGCACACGGCAAAAAATCATTTTTTATTTTCTGAGAAAGTGTAAACTATAAGTACGCGATAAGAAATACCTTTCCATTGGTATGCGAGGAAATAAAACGTTTGTCGTATAATAAAACGTCGATCATGTTTAAAAGCTTTTTCTGAAACGAGCTTACTCTCCGGCAAATAAAATATCACACGTTTCCAATAGTGAGAACGAAATGAAAAAATTTCCCCTATTTTTATACTCAATTTCGACATTTTCACGACTTTCACGCCAACATACAACATATATATGTAATTTATCAACCACGACGATTCGTCATTGGAATTGCTTTGAAAAAAAAAAAAAAATGGAGGAAACTACGATTATTATTCACTGTTATCTAAAAAAAAAAGAAAGAAATTTAAACATATCTTCTCAAAAATTGATACTTTCTAAATTAATCCACTTTTATCGTACGTGATTAATATACGAAACTACATGCTCCGAATAAACCATCGATCATTCTGAATAAACATCGAAGTCCAAATGGAATTAGAAACTAATACGCGATTATGATTAATGCCACTAAATATGATGCAATTCGAGGAAACCCATATTATCTAATTAAGTCACGCATAACTTTATGATGGATTACATTTATAACTAATTTATATTTACTACGATCATTTTTAATTCTATTCAAACGTAGCATCGTGCAAAAGATTCACTTTATATTTTACAAGAATTTTCACCTTATATTCTACTATTTCAAAAGCGACATGTAACAGAATTTTGGCTAACGTCGGGTATAAGGACATAGCAAGCAAACGAAAGCAGCACAATAAAAAAAAAACATCGTTGTACATATAGTTACTATGTATATGGTATTACTTCAAATTCTTGAAAATATTTTTCGAACAGCAAGCGAAGAATTTCTCTGGATGGGAAGTTTCGCGCGACACTGTACCACAAGATTCCAATCGTACAAACCTTGCTACACCTTCGCACACTATTTCCAACAACACACAAATATTTGAGTTTAGGTATCGGTATTGGATTCTGTGATATCTATCAAGGAGAAATTTTCTTTATAAATAAAACGTATGTGTATGTGTTTTCACGTTTTAAATAGGTATTATACCCAAAAATGTAAATGAAAGTAATAAAAGAAATCTGAAATACGCGGTAATTGAGGATACGTTGCAACGATAAAATTGCAATGATCTATAAACATTTTTCCTGTATTAGCCATAATACATTGATAATAAACCATTATCAGTTAAAATAAATTTATAATTCCATGTTGTATTTATAGTTCCATATCACATGATGAGAGTATATGCAAATTTGCTGCAGAACTACTGTTCCATTTTTTGTTAGTTTTTCAGTAACTTTGCTTTTAAAAATCAGAATACCATTTCAAAATTACTTTTTATTTAATTTAATTTCGGCTATATTCGTTAAATTCTTTTCGGCTAATGGCTCTCTCGAAACGGCTAATAACATTTGCTTAATCTGACAATTTGTATATTTCAGTAAATTCAAACATGCAGTGCATATACTTTTCAATGATCTATTAGAAAAATCATGCGAAATATGCAAAACTATGTGAAATAAATAAGTGGTTAAAATCTGCTAAGGGTAAAATTTTATTTTATTACTAATCTTCCATAAAAGTATGGTTGTGCATAAATAAACGTACAGAATGAATTTGGAAACTTGCAGCAAGTAGTAAGATTCATATAATGGTAATCCTTACATAACGAACCAGCTAGATGCAGCAATTAAAAACAAATTTGTCGAATGAATCAACGTTGTTTCTCAACAAGACAAACACGCTACATCTCATGCATTGATGAAGAGCCAACAAGGATTTTCGATCTTTGGCTTCAACGAATCTATTCACTGAACGTAATACAGCTCGTTCATCCTGGTTTTTGCTAAACTTCAGTAGCCACTGGATACTTGCGATGTACACTGAATATCTAAAAAAAACTATTTAGAAAAATGTACTACGAGAAAGCGGACCTCGAAGAAAGAGAATCTTGAAAAAAGTATTTATGCTATCCGACACAAAACGAAAAATCGGGGAAATAAGATGTTGATTATAGCAAACGAATTCCTTAAGGATGTTTATTTAACATAGAAATTTCGTTATTATTATCACTTTTATTATACTTTACACAATCATCCACGAATATTAATTAAATTTACGCAATAAAGACATCGGTTTACTTCGATATTTTACAGTATTAAGCCACCAGTTACCAAAAAAGTAAAGAGCTTACATACATTAAAACGCCGAAATTGATCATTTCTTTAGCTTTTTATATATACTATTGGGTTGGCAACTAAATGATCGCGGATTTTGTTATTAGGTGGTATTGACAAAATCCGCAATCACTTAGTTGCCAAACCAATATATGTTAGATAATTTCTTTAATAGCTTTTCGAACGCTGAGAACAATCTTACGAAAGGAATTCACCGCATAATAAAGTTATAGAAGAATCATCGACGAGATGACGAGTGCGGGAATTCACTAAGGACAGGGAAACTGTACGCGATCGTAAGCATTCGATTCGTTACGGAGGAGTTGAAGAACGTGTCTGCGATTTCATTGCAAATGATAAACGCATCGAATGAACCAGATTGCCATTTTTTGCAAAACTTGAGTTGTTTGGTCGATAACGCTTCGCAAGAAACGATGATTTAAGAAACTACGTGAGACAATGGTTGTATGAACTGGCGAGTGTATGACAAAGATATACAAAAATTGAATGAGTGTTTAAATAGGGCTGATGATTGTATTGGAAAATAACTTAGTACATATACTGAAGTTACGAATAAAGAAAATGCATTTTTAAAATAGAAATTTGCATTCTTGTTATTTCAAAACTGGTACCATTTTCTGAAAGACCTTCGAGATATTAAAAATAGCTAATGAATTAAGAATTCTGCACGAGCATGTTATTTATAAGATTGCCATAAATTTCGTTGAAAATTTTGCTAATAAACGCTCCGATATTACGCAACGTATGAAGGAGGCATATATACCGGGTGTGACGACATAAAAGATAAAATTATGAACAGCCATACATTTAATGAAGATGACTGCGCGAATAAACTGAACATTCTAATTCGCCCTATATAGAAAATTTAATCTTCCGCTTGTAATGGCGCAAATGCATCAACAATACATTTATAAGTTTATATTTACACGTTTACAGGGATATTTAACCCGAGCGGAAGCAAAATTGATAACAAAAGATTAGCCTCGATTACCCGTACACATTATGAATCGTTAATTCCTCGATCATGGTCCGACAGTCATTAAAATGCGCGCAAAGTTACAGCTAAAATATTAATAACACGTACTGAATATACAGCCGACTGATTAAAACCTTTGGGTTTATTAATAATTCAACAGAGATACGTCATTAACGTAATAATTTCGTAATAGCGTTCATCCAAATCCTACCGTCGTGTGTGTTTTCTCTTTTTGCGTTCAAGTATTATTATTAAGTATAATTAGCATAATACAATAGGAAAAGAGCGCATCTAACAAGCTAACAGCACAATAAACGAAGAGAATGTAAAATCGTGTTAAAGAATTACACGTATCGTCATCAACAAATCAGCGTGATCAACGAAAATGATCAAAAAACACACATGGACCAGATTATTTTGTAGAACACTAATTTCTCAACAATATTTCTATTTTAGAATATATTTACATTATCTATTCGTCAATAAGTTGATAATATTAAATTTCTTTAAATCTAAACCCAGACTAGAAATATAATTGTTTTTTAGACGCGTTTGTCTGGAAGTAATTTATATTAATATTTCAATAATTTTTCTTGAGATAGCAATAAACGCTTGAGCTACGTTTGCAATCGGTTTGAACAGAAAGATACAAGTATCGATTGATCGACAAATTTGTAGTATAATAAGATTTTCTCAATGTAATCTAAAAAACAAAGTCAAAGAAACAATATAGAATAAGAAATAATTACGATGTAAAATGATACAAGCTAATATAAAAATTATCGACGAAACTTTCTTTTATATCGATTTTCATAACTCGTGTGTACGATCATTTTACCAATAAAAAACCAATAAAACCAAAAAAAAAAGATTAATAATTGACAATTGAAGTCCTACGAACTTAAAAGCTTAGGAATTAGATAATTCTCAATCTCTCAACAGGAATTCAAAATAAAAATACTACGTCATAACATTGGGTTGGCAACTAAATGATTGCGGATTTTATCATTAGGTAGTATTGATCACTTAGATGCCAATCCAATATATTCAATTTGAATAAAAATGTATTTTCTATACGTATACGTTAAAAATTAATAGATACTTTGTGCAAAGAGCTAAGAAACATAATGATGCAGGTTAATCCACTGTTATCTTTAATGAAATAGCGTTCTACGTTTGTTATTACAAAAATGTAATTATATCTTTCGAACTATGGAAACGTATCCCGCCAAAGGATATCGTTGTAACTTAATTAATTACGAAACTTTCATGATAAAATGGTGCCTGGTGAGATGATGATTTTAAAAGTTGAAATACTAACTGACTAAAGTAACTAAATTAAAATGCTCGATATCTTGACCTACACCGCTATGATATTCAACCCGTGTTATGCACCCTAATACTCAAATAAAAAGAAATTTCGTACGAGCAAATTTTAGCCCGCACTTGTAACCTGCGCTGGACAAATCAAATATTAATTGAACTTGAGTCGCAACGCGTGCATACTGGGCGAGCCCGGAATTAAATTCCGTGGAAAAAGGAAGCGAACTACGGTGAAATTTTATCCCCACACACCTTCAACTTGTTTCCACTGTCCGAATCGTCCCGTTTACGAGTTGCATCGTGAATTCCACGTGCCAATCCGCATTCCTTTGAAACAGTTCGTTTGATACACTTTCGTGAATAATATATAACCGTGTGCTGCGCTGCAACACGCATGTTTGCGTAGCCGACGATAAGCATAAAAGCAAGTTTGATACGAGTGATGTCGGTAATCAATCGGAAATTGCTAACAAAGTTTCAATGGGAATGTAAGGTGCGCCGAATCGAAACCGAAACATTTCTCTGCTCGTATCGGAACACGTTGAACGTCTCTAAGCGGAATGTTCTTTGCTTCGATGCGAAAAATGATTGATTAAAACTAGTAATCAAATTTATTAATTGAATGATTTCTCTGCAAGCAAAAACACGATGAGTGAAATTTCCTATTTTTTGAAGGGGGCAATTTTAAAATCCACTACATTATCGATCTATCTCATATTAGCAAAATTATCTGTACGTTGTACTTCACTTTCGAGCTAAATATATGTTCCTTTCAAAGTTTTCAAAATATTACTCGTTATAGCATTACGATATTAAATATATCGAAATATTGTCTGCCTTAATCACACTCGCTAATTACACCTTTGGCTTCTATAAAACTTCTTCAATTTGTCGACTATTTTTAAAAGACTTAGAATCTTGGCTCTGATAGCCTATTTTAATTTTCTTGCAGGCTATTTTAAAGATAAATAAATATTGCATGTATCTATTACAAAGGAGTGGTACTATGAGTAAAATCTGAAATAGTGAGACCTACTTACACAGCTTAATTTCGTTTCTTTTTTCCTTTGTGTCGTGACAAATAAGAGAATAATTCAGAAAATAATTAGGTGAGACTCTCTGTACAATATAATATAATTGAATTAATAGGTTTTTTGAATATGATTTAAAAAATAGAAAATACTAACTAACTGCTGTATATAAACGATTTGATACTAACATAATAACATGTGTATTGAATTATTAAGATAATAATGTAAAGTTGTAAGTGTCTTAAGGTAAGTCGTATCAAATTAGGTATGTTCTGTACACCACAAATTTGGGCTACCATCTTTGCCGAGTTTTATAAAATTATTTATGCAAAAAAAAACGTTATTTCGTAAAAATCTAATGATGCATAAATTTTCATCAATCAAAATCAAATCTGTCTGTATTAATTCCATTAATTACTATTTTTTATATAGCGCTGCAAATGTATATTATAATTTGTATATTATTATTTATTTATAATATTACTCTGTTATTATTTTTTAATATTTATTTAAATCGCAATCGAGAATTTAATTTTCTAATTGAAACGTTATTCTCCAAGGATACAAGATAAATCACAAGTAACAATACGCAATTCCTTTTCATTTAACTTAACAAACCAATTACTATTTTAAATTACTTTCAAGATGAAATTCTACAAACATTTAATTTTCAACCTCTTCATAGACGATGGGAATTATTTTTCCTGTCAATTAAATTCACATATATAAATAATACAAAAATATATTTCTATTTCTGCAGCTTGATCCAGTGAATACAGCCAGCGGAAATCGTAGCACTTACTACATACATCCTCCCATTTGTAAGGGATGATACAAAGAAGAAATACATTGATTTCTGTTTAAAAAAATGTCTACTAAAAGGATATTATGTAGTTAACTGTATTCTATTTAATATCTCGTGTACTGGAATTTTTGTTTTGTCACAAAAATATAAATTGTATTCATAAAAGTTATATAATATAAGTTACATAATATAAAATATAAAGAACTGTGTTCTATTTAATATCTTGTGTACTAGAATTTTTGTTTTGACATAAAAATATAAATTGTATTCATAAAAGTTATATATATATATATATATATATATATTATGAATAGAATTTATATTTTTGTGACAAAATTAAAATTCCAGTACACAAGGTATGAAATAGAACATAGTTACCTACATATATACTATATATGTATATTACTATATATATATATTACTATGTAATATTATTATATATAACTATATATAACGTATTTAGTGTATATGTATATTTGATATATAATATCTAGTATATACTATTTATTATAATAAGTAGTATAGTATAGTAACAGTAGTCTAGTATATACTATTTATGATTAAATAAGATTAATAATATAATATGTATATAAATTGATTTTCTTCTTGATTTTTTACTTTTCACAAGATCCATAGAAAACGCTATTACTTTCTTACCTACACGACACCGATGAAATACAACAGAGTATAGTAATGGCTAAAGCAAAAAAATGTTGAGAGACGTAGACACATAAATATATAGTTTTTAACACGGGGTTATAGAAAATTCAACAAAACTCACTTAACTGTACGCAAGGAGCTGTGAATCAATAAGAATCAATATGAGAAAAGTTAGTGCGCGTGAAATTGGGAATCAAAATACGTATGTTCTACGTAATCTTTTAAATGAATCGGCGAAAATTTATTTTGCAACAAATAATGAAAGAAATACAATTGTTTCGGATTATATATTAACGCGTGTAGAATAAATGTTTTGTAATAAATGCGCTTTCTTCCTTTTTTTATTTACAGGAAAATTTCCCAAAAACCTTAACTCTCGCGTGAAATATCTTATGTTCTATGTATTTCTTTCGAAATTAGAACTTGGTGTTCAAAATATTATTACTCGTATATCTAACTCTTATACACATAAATATTTTCTAACAAGTACAATTTAAAAAAAGTATGTAAAACGACTACTGAATATGAAATTTTGTTACTTGGATTATTTTTTCGTTACGTCGTTACAAATTGAAATTTTGTTATTTTTGTTGCAAATAAAACATTCGATGTAAAGTATATGTTTTCTATAGTAAACGTATTTTTATAAATGTTTTCATAAAAAAGCATTACAAAAATATTATTATCTACATAAATAAATGAATAATTTTTCATCGGACGTTCCTGATTCCTTAAAATATTTCAAACCAAACAAATTATTTGTATTGCAAAATCTCCAAGATATTTACTTCAATTTGCACAATTTAACATAAGTTATAACTCTATTTATTTTAGATTAGCTTGAACTCCTTTCTGAATTTGTTAATTTTAAGACGTGCATAATCTCACTATTACGTAGAAGCTATGACAAATTTAAATTGTCTATTTGATCCAAGATATTGCTTGTACAAAATAGTGAAAAAATATTAAAAAATCTATTCATGACATTGTGTATAAAAAATAGCTGACGAAAATATGAAATTCCTTTTTATCTTTGCTACAAACATTTATGATAAAAAATACTGAGAAAGTAGCATAACCATCTTCTGTAATAAAATATATAAACAAATCAAACTAATATAATTATTTATAACAACCTTTTGGTATTGAAGCTATATATTACGTATTTATTGATACATAGAAAATTTATCTACATTGAAATTATATCAAAGAGATATTAGCTATTAACATTAATATTCATAAAGAATATTGATATTATCAAGTAATAACATATGAACTACTGTAAAATTATATTTGAATTATCGTAAATTAATATTTTAAATTAGATATTACTGTTCAATACTAATACATGAAAAAAAACAACTGTTCTATGTAATTCTTACAATTAAGGTTCTTTAGATTTTATAGTTACCGCAGGCTACTTGACGTAACTAAAACAGGATAACTAAGAACCTGAAAACTATTTCACATTGAACAAAATCTCTAAAGTGTTACTTTGAAGGATTTTTCAGGGACGAAACTCGAAACAGTTAAGCTATCTATTCAAATTAGATGTATCTTTCAACCAAGTACGTAGTAAGATTTTATTTTCCTATATTTATTTAAAAATTTTTTTTTACAATAAACCATAGGAACTTTTGTATATCATATGTTCTCATAATAACTTAAAATTGACACGAATTTTTTTCTTACCATTGTATTCTCCCAATTATCGTCTAAATAGGTTTTAATTTTATTGTGTAGAAACAATTATTTGTTACTTACCAAATATGCTATATAAAGAATAGAATAAACGTAATGTAGAGGTTTCAGTTTATTTAAAAAGTAAAAGTAAGATAATAAATCTGTATTAATTATATCTACTAACATAATAAAACTAAAAATACTAAAAATTATACTGTTCTATTCAACATATATATAGTAATATGTATATGATATGAACTAATAAAATAGAAAACTGATTGAACAATAATTAGAATGATTCATCCAATTTCTCAATAATTTCCATTAAACTATTAAATGATGAATTTCACTCTGTTCAGTACCACCATATTAAATGCGGGGCATCAACCTCATTTCCAGCATTTAATTAATTCGCCAAAATTATCTAGAAATCTAATGAACTTCTAATTATAGGTATCCTAATTACGGTGCATTATTGTGCGTCATTTCTTTACGATATAATAAATGTTCATCCATTACACTAAACATTAAATTGTCCATTATAGAAATTTCTATCTGACTTCAATTTTAAAATTAATACGTTGAAAATATTTTTAATTTTTAAAATGAAACTTATCCAATTACAGTGTAGAATTTTTAAAATTGAGACTTTACAAGCAAATGAATCAAGGGGATTTTTTATATGGCTTAAGAAGGGACATCGAGAGCACCTGTTTGTACGTGATTAAAAAGTCTACAAGCATCTTTATTTTCTATTTAATAATTTCAATTACATGATATGAACAAAATTGTTAAGTAAAAATTAAATAAAGCTACATTGATTCTAATTACGATTTTTAATATTTGTAATTAATATTTCTAATTTTCATTAATTTCTTCTTTAATTAATAATCTAATATAATTTCGTTTATATTTTTATAAGTCATTCAAAATTCATGAATATAAATATAAAATTCATGAATTTCCTCTCCATATCTTGTTACTTACCAAAATATTAATTATAATTCCATTTATACTTTTCCAATTTTTATAATTCGTTTTATAAAATATTTCAAATAATATACAAATAGAAAATCTTCACACATCTCTAATTTCTTTTTGTTTAAAAATACTTTTCAACAACTATATATTTTAAATGAATGGAACACGGTTGATAATTATGCACGAGGTCGGCAAGATCGTTCGATTAAATTAAAATTTGTCCTGGCTACTCTTGTCATTCATTAAGTGGTATACACATACGTACATAAGTATGTCAGCAGTATGTTGACTTCCGTTGTCACAATGTATATAATCAAAAATTGGTATCTGAACTGCACGTAGTCTACACAAAAGTTTGTTATTGCCTGTTACGTCTTTTCAGTTGATTTGTATTAATAGATGTCTTGTTTTTCCCATTAATATATCATCACGATAAGTGAAACTAATAAATTAAAAATAATATAAAATTTTTTATGTATTTCTACGATATATAACATTCTACGATTCTATCAGATACTATGTAAATAATAAGCAATATTATTAAATTAAAACTGTCACATAATTTTTTATGACTAAAATACAGCCTTTATTTCGTATTTTTAATAAAAACGATATCACCTGTACTCCAATTAGAATTATTTCAATTTTTAAACGTACGAAATTATAACAGTGATTGGTGCAAGAAAATTTATCCAACAATTTCTAATCACAAGGAAAATATTTTTGAAACAAATTCCAATCGATATTTACACTTAACCTACTAAAATCGAAAAGGAGAATCAATTTCTAATTCTAAAATATCAAAGAGAATTGTTAATCGATTCGAATGACAGAAGATTAAAAAATGAAACAAGAGGATACAAAATAAACTAAAAGTCCAAAGAAAATACAGAAAGTTGGTTTGATCTGAAGGTTAGATCGACTATGGACATCCGAATCGTGACACACATGTACGATTCCACGAGACAACCTTTCGTCCTCGTATATCGGTTAATCGTGACAGAAATTGGACTGTCAAGTACATTAACCTTTATAGGAAAGTGTTTGGCACGAGTTCGAATTACGTCCCGGTAATCACATTTCGCGGAATGACATTGACAAATAAAATTCAAAAATTACTCACGATTACGCAGCAACACTCTCCAGCTGGCCCGCATTTCCCGTGTTCAATCGGTGTACCGGCATCTTTTTGACAGTCGTCGTTACTCGTGATCTTTTAGCTCATTGCTTCATCGCGATCGCATTGACGGTCGCCTCGTCGTAAACAAAAAATATAACAACACCGACAAGCGATGATTCACCGGAACCGGGGATCTTGTTCCCTACGAATTGACGCGAACGAACCCGCGCGAGGAAACACAACCGAATGCGAAAGCGGACGTACTAGGACAACGTCCTCAACTTGCCTGTCGTTGAGGGCGCCGCGACGCTTATCGCGTTGTAAACGGTCGCCCACTGGCGCACACTCCTAGGGCGAGTGCATCGATCGAAGCACCCTCTACTATCCAGCTTCCTTATTGGTCGATCATCGATGCGCGCGCAACTATGAACGTGAGATATTTTTTGCGCATGCGTACTCGCGCGGGGAAAAAAGGGCGCGGAAGCACCCTCGCGCGATATATTTTTAACTTTTATATTTTAATACCATTGAATCATGTCAAATCAGTCGATAATTTATATTGATGTAAGAAAAAGAAATGAGAAATCTATTTTCAAATAGTAGAAAGAGGATGTTCCACAGTTATTAACGAAAAATTTAGTTATACTCTATCCGCGTCGTTTTTTAATTGAATGATAACATGGCATGAAAATAAAAGAATTATTGCAATAATTTAAACAATCAGCTTTAAAACAATACGCAATTTTACTGCTTCGTATTTATGTATTTGTACATATGTTTGTATTTGTACATGTATTTGTGCATATATGTAATAAACTGAATTTTGATAAATGATATAATGAAACAAAGAAGTATAATGTTAAATAATAGCTTAATTTAACTATTGTACGTACACAGTAGATAATCTCGATATTTTTGTTGCGCAATCAGTGTGAAAATGATGCAGAATGTCAAAGAAGAAGAACATTTAGTTCGAAGGGGTAAACGTGATGACAGGTAAAAACTTTCCTGAAGGTCATTTTTCTTGAGGTTTCAAGGTCATCGCAGGTTTTTAAATGGGTCTACGTATATTTTGCCATTACGATATGATACGTAAGATCAAGGCAAATCCAACGATCTGTAATAGTATGAATTTCACGTGACCTTGAGTACAAAAAGTATATGTAAGAGTATAGAAATATTTCATAATAAAAATACTATTATATTTCTATTGCAGGTACAATATCATTTTGTTTCAATTATACTGAACTAAACTCGGAAATGTGATTGCTATTTAAAAGATTCACGTTAAAGGTTTAGAGTAGAATTATATTCCAACGTAATACCAAATTAAAAATATGAATAATAATTATCCAGATATAGTTACAATTTGATATTCCAGATCTTTCTGTTTAAACTTTTTTCTAAATTAGAAGCGCATTTCTAAACATTATCATATAAAGATTGCGCGAATTACTAATTGATAATGTTAAATTTCTGAAAGAAGCTACTCAAACATAATCTCAAATGTAACGCATACGTTACCACTCAAAAATATCCGAACATTTGCTTAGTTTCGACAAAATGTATATTAATCACAAAATTATCGAATAAATCGAATTGCAATGATTTTGTTCTGTATAATCACCATACATACATTCAGCTATGTATGATAAAATATTGTGATTATAACTTGCAATAAAGTTAATTTTCAAAAACCAATATGCAATAATAAAATTGATATTTGTAATTGTCCAGTATTGTAGAACTGTTTCGTCACTTGACAAATTCTTAATCTCCAGTTTCTTGAATCTTTACGTTATGGAATAAATAAAAGTGGGACTTTCAAACTGTAAAAAAAATGTCTTCTGACGTTAATATAACTGGCTGCAGTATTTAAATGATAAATACATGAGGTAGTATATAATAAAATCTATTAGAGTAGTAAATAATAATATACATATATTTTTGCTATGTTTAACAGGTAATTTGGATTTCCAGACTGATAACTCCACAGGAAACATAATGGGTGTTGCTTCAAATTGTTAATTTATTATTAATTTGAACATACTGACAAAACATATATTTCTGTTACAAAACGGCTAAAGTTCTTAATAACTTATACCGAATAACAAATAAAATTGGATCTCGTCGTTTGATTCAATTCAACCGATACTCTCATGCACATCTGGAAAGATTAATTTTACACGTACATACAAAATAGTAGAACCATATGTAAATGCTCGCAATTCTCCGTCAGGATCATATAGTCACGATGAAAATTTCTCGTATGAAACCTTCTGCTGATTATTCATGGAAACATTCGAATAAAGTTTCATTTTCCGAGCAAAGCATTTCCGTCAATTGGCATCGCGCGGTTACGCAAACGTTATTTATAGGTGAAACGAATCGAAATCCTTCAATACTTTCAATACTGAATCCTATATTTACACGATTCAACGTTAATCCTTAAAAACTATTATAAGTGAAATTGCACCCTCTATGAATAATTTTATTTTAATATTACCATCCTGTAATAATATTACCGCAACGTTATCGTTTGTATCTGTTGCAAACAATAATTCTCTCCTCTTCATCTAATATCGAATAATAGTAAAACATTTAATTCGACACGTTCAACTGTATTAATTGTTCAATTTTTTAAATATACAATACGGAAGACTTTCACACATGATAGTTAGGGATTAAAAAATCTATCTTTATCGTGGTTGAGCGCAAAATAACACGCGATCACGACTATTTCGCAATAATTGAAGGAAAATTGAAAAAGATTACATCTAGTTGTAAATTGGAAAAACATGATTATAGTTCGTGTTTTCCCGTCTGAAGCGTAAAATTAGATAAATTAGGAAGATAAGAATAAAAAAACGTGTATTATCTTGAAATAAACGTAGCGTTTAAAATAATGGCTAGAATTGTGATTTTACGAAATATGGCAGAAATTTTCACTATTTTTCCACGGAATAATTAAGTAACCATTTGCGGAATTAATTTTAATATGAGTGCAGGTAATTTTCTTAAAGCAAACGTTATCAGAGTTATTCGTCTTCTTTCGTAAGCCAATGTCAGATGAAATAGTATTCCTCTCTCATATTCTATCTCTATCGTTAAATAGAAAAAGAAAACAAGTCAATTTTAGAGTACTGTAAATATTACGATATAACTACGTATAGATCTAACACCGTTTAACTCGTAATCGCAATCGAATATTTTACAGAAAACAATTAGAAATATTTAAATAGCGCGTTCGGTCAAGCCAAATGCTGTACAAATGTTTCGCGATAAAGAAAATTATTTCTTCATACGAATGATTAAATACGTTTCCTCTTTTTACATGCATATAAAAGCGTGGCACCTTTATTCCATCGGATTTTTCATCGAATAACGAGAAGCACGATTTCTTTATCATCTTCTCATAAAATGATTGGTCAAGATGCTGTTTGAAATGACACCTTCGGCGCGGTTCGTGGAGTTTCAATAGATGTTGGTGCATCGAAAGGCAAATTGAAGGTGACTGAAGTTGCACGAAGAACTAATCTTGGCCGAGACGTGTTCCATCGTTAAATAAAATACCTTCAGCGTTTCGTGAGGCTTCGTTAAACGCGAACAGGTTGAAAAGAGAAGAGCAGCTCTCGTTAGACGAAGCTTAGGAAGATTTCAGAGGCAAGTGTCCCGTGCATTCGTTAGATTCAAAATTTCACTCGCGTGGAACATGAGGTAACGCGATTCTACCTGAAAATATTTGAGCTATGCTGCCGGAACTTCTGAAGGACATCGTGAGAGAAGCATCGTAGCTTATCAAAGTTCTCTTGGCTTCCTCGCACCAATTCCAGAACACCAGCTTCTGGTCCCTGGTTTCCAAGTCGGCCAGCAGCAAAGCGAGGTTCTTGGCGACGGTTGCATCGATTCTAAGCACGTGACGACCTTCCACTACCACGGGAATAGTCCCTACTCTGGCATCACACCTAAAGAACAATAATGTCAGGTTACTCGAGGTAAATAAAACGAACGGTCTGACAGAAGGCTCGCGAAACCGCCGATTTATGATCCAATTACAAAGCCAGTGAAACGCGATTATGGTGACTTTACTCACCACGACATCACCCGTTCACGAAGATATTCCGCAGCTGGGTAGCTCAACGATTGTTTCGGCGATACAAACAGAATCGTCAGCCCATCGACAACACGTTCCTCGATCAATAATCCAGGTCTGGCCGCGAAATAGAGCAGGAGAATTAGATTTACCGCGATCCCGGCAATCATGCCGTATTCTGGACCAATTGCCAAGCAGCTCAACAAAGTCACCGTCAAAGGTATCAAATCGGTCTCTACGAGTAGAGACAAACGCTAAATTACTACGGTCCTACGACACAGCCGATTGTCGTATGAATAGAATTCCCATGAGGCAAGTGAACTATCATTGCGACTAGACAAGAGGACCGATGATATCGTAAAATAGCATTCTACATGACAGATGTTGCCAGTTCGCGCGTGAAAGTAAATTATACAATGAATCGAAGATCACAGGGAAAATACGATAAATCATATTTTTCTCTTTTTGTAGCGGGGCAATTTTTAAATTCACTATGCTGTCGACTGTCTCCGTGTACTAAAGTTGTTTATTCCGTTCCTTTGAACCTTTCAACAATTAATATTTATTATTATTTTTCCGATGTTTATAAATATATTTATCGCTTATTTCGGAGGTGTAATCTTTAGGGTAAAGTGGCAACCTTCGTTAAACTATATTGCGTTAAAATGTTCTATTTGAGTTAACAAATAATATGATAAATAGCGTTGTTGTGATTAACTTTGCTACGCTCGACAATGTTGAAACATGAAAATTAACGATCTTCATATATTATATTACTATATAACAAATTAACGTAGAAAGTAAAAAATAAATAGAAATGGATTTATCGCGTTTTACCGTGTGAACTTTGATCAAGATGAGTAACAATCGTGTTTAAATAATATGAAGAGCCGTTTTTTTTCTTTTTTTGTTAGGTTTCACACTATGTCTGTCAGAAATAGGCGATAAATCTATGAACCGACCACAACCCACAAACCAAACACAGTGACCATTTTGATAGCGTAGAGGTGATTAATGTTGATACAATCGAATATTGAATTTTAAGATCGCTCACGTTCTCGTCCTGTGGTCTTCGATTATATCGTATCAGGATTCAGCTGGTTTAATTGTAAAATGGCATTAAAATCGGAATATCAAGAAAAATGTACTTGTCATGTTTTTCTCCCGTGATCTTCGTGTTTAAATTAATTATAAAAAGTTCAAAACCTTCCGATTTGTAAAATTTTTTAATTATACCTCAGTCTTCAATCGTAACTTATTACTCTATCACGTAATATCATCGTAAACTATGAAAATGTATCAAGCGTTTCCTTAATCCCAGTTTCGTATAGTTGATGCATCTCAACGTATCTTACAAGGCTGTTGTTAAACTTATTAACATTACAACTACCAATCTTCATTTTACCAAATAGAATTAAAACAGTATGACGAAAATACATAAGTATATGTCATCGTGTTTGCGATAAAAATAAACATCGATATTGTTGTTAAAAACTTTCGCCCGTTTAGTAATTACAAGGACAAGGAGACCAGTACCGATGGTTTTGGCTGGCTTGATAGTTCTAATATTGGATAACTAACTGCAAAAGCTTTTTCGATACTTTCCACGACTTTTATGCAAAGCTTTAGCGAAGCTTAACAGTGATCCTGTTAACGAGCATATTCTTTTTAAGAAATAAATTCACCACGAGACGTGTCTCGGTTGAACTTTCACGTTGAAGGGCTAAATAAACGAAAGAATATTACGTGTAATATTTTTCCGCCAGAGTATACGCATAGAGAAACTTTTGAAAGACTTTTCAATTTCTTAGGGATAAAAAGCTGAGACGAAGCCGGGTACGATGCGTTGAACGTAATTTTTTTCCTCTTAATCGGATCTTTACTTTTCGTTCTCCAAAGTACGGTGAAAATATGAAGTTCAAGCATGTAGTACATGGCGACTATAATGACTGCAGCGAGTGTTGCCTTCGGGATGAATTGAAAAGTCGAGGTCAGAAGGCCGCACGCTAAAAGCACCAGGCATCCAGTAATTACACCGCCCATCGGTGTTTTTACACCCGAAGCGTTGTTTACGGCGGTCCTTGTGAAGCTCCCTGTGGTTGGCATTGATCGAGAAAAGCTGCCGAAAAGGTTGCACAGTCCCAAAGCCAGCATCTCTTGATTAGCATCAACGGTCTTCCCTTTGGCTACAAGACACAGATTTTACCATACAAACTAATGTAGGATCTTTTTATTTATTTCGAAATATGAAAAATTAGAGTTTCCAATGATTAAAACGTTTCTACTAGTTGCAATACAATTTCGAATAAATATAATCGTAGAAATCAAGGATCGTTCGTACTATCAAAATATAATCATTTTGTTACACGTAAGGAGCATTTAATACTTTGACTGCCACTGTGCTTGAACTTCTTACAATTGTATGAAAATTGACAGTTAGGGCATTTTTAATATAACCGATAAATAGAAGATATTTTGAAACAAAAAGTGCCCCACTGAACAATTAAACATTTTTATTAGAACATCAATAAAAAAAAACGGTGCACTGTGTTTGCATCCATATCTTTGATATCTACAAATCTACAAATCTACAAATATTATTATAAACACAGCTTAGAAAATAGTCGTAAATGCTGCTTTATAATCATATATGTAATTGAAGTTAGAAGTGTGCACATACCTTACTATTATGTATAGAATGAGCAAGTACTGTTTACTAATATCATCTACACGTTTCAATAATATATTCTGGACGTTTTGCTTACGACGAAATGACGAATGCGAATGATTTGTTGAAACAAACGAAGACTTGTTATAATACGTCGCCATCAATTGTTACCAAGGCGCCACGGTGACCACCAATAAGACAAACGGTCCATTGGAAAAGAATGTTGTCTTACATCATCAATTTATTATTATTTTACCATTATATGCTTCGAATAATAAAAATACTCCCGTGTCTTCCTGAGCGAAACGTGTGATTTCGGCGTGGCAATCAAAGTGTTAAATACGCGAAAGAGATAGCGCGGTATCGATAAAAATCATTTGAAAGAATAATTGTGAAAGATGAAAATATTAAACGTGGAATTATGAAATATAATTAGCGAAATCAGTGAGTCTGATATACGTACAAGTAAGATAAACTAGTAGAGAAGGAAGCATTTTTTATTAAATTATTGAATATATTTGATGTATCTGCTGTTGCGTTACGTTATAATACGCACAAAGGGATATTATAATTAATTTTGTTTTCAAATACTCGTTACTGAAACTTCCATGCGAAGTTGAAACAATATAATTTAACGTAGCAACTTCGGACCTTTGAAAGTACGAGCTTTGTTTCCTCTTAATTTAACTTCCATTTCGTTTGAATTTTAATTTAATGTTTTAACGTTGCTGCCGAGTTATTTGTAATCTTTAGATATAAATACAACTGAGAAATTCTTCGTTTCTGCGCTAAGATACGACGAATGAAACGAGGATTAAACAAAGAAAATAAAAATGATAAACAATCGTATTTATATATTCAGTAATTTATATAGATAAAAAATATATATAGCGTAAAGAAATTATTAAATTAATATTTTCATTTAACTCTGAACGACGTACCAAAAGCTTTAGCAATGGCAATGCTCTCCAAAATGGCAATCAGCGGGACTGAAATGACAGTGCTTCCGAGTTCACCAATTAACTCCTCAAAGTTATACGTATGGTTTCCTTTCACAAGAGAAAATGGTGGCGGAGAGAACGGCGGTAAACCTTCCGTTATATGTCCAGTAATTTTAAAGGGTTTAATACCGTAAGAGTATAACGAATAGCTTAATATTATTCCAACAATGACGACTACAGCGTTCCTCGCCAACGATGTTACCCACATGAATTTTTGCAACGCCGTGCCGCTTTTCTTTGCAGGTAATTTCTGTTTCGCGATAGTTAAGCAAACGTGTTATTTAAGAGAGTGAAGTTCAGTTCTTAAATATAATTCATTTTTACAGGATAATTTTAATACAACGTCGTTAACACGTTGACTGCCATGGGGGCCACCGGTGACCAGCGACGCAGCAAATATTAAAAGTACATAGCACGATTGTTTGAAAAAAGGACAATCGTAATAATTGTCTACAACGCTGTGGGGGTCACCGGTGGCCCTCACCACGAAAAATGCTTCAAGCATGACTGCACTTTATAACTCATTTTATTTGCTGCAAATATTATTTCAACATAATATTCGTCTGGCAGTCAACGTGTTAATGATTTCAAATATCGCGTTCTCGTTCCACGAACTTTCGACGATTAGTATTAAACATGTTCTGCGGTGAATCATTTTCCTTTCCGAAATTTCTATAATTATGTTTTTTGTGATTTTGTTACTTTTCGATAGAAATATAATTAAAAGAAATAGACGAAGTATAATTTTCATCAATCGCTGATCAAGAAATATCAACCCAGTCGTAAATAGATAAATTCCAATAATTAAAAGTACTAAATTTATGTTTAACGTGGTCACTTTATGGAGAATATTTCATAATCAAAATATTCGCAGAATTAAAATCTCTAAAAATTAAAACACGCATTAAGGTGGAATTTACGCTAAAAATATTTTCGTGTCTTTCAGCTACCTCCATCCATATACTACTGAATCACGAATTCGAAATTACAATAAAACATATATATATATATATATATATATATATATATATATATATATATATATATTTTATTGTAATTATATTTATTTATTGTAATATATATATATATAATATATTAAAAGCATATATTAAAATAGTGAAAAAGAATAATCTTACTTTAAGACAAACGAGTAAGATCATCGAACAGACTCCTAATATCGGGTCCCAGAAAGTAATTTCATTTATGTGATTGACAACTTTGGTAACTGCGTCGATAAAGGAATCGCTTCTGCCACTCAAACCAAGCAACGTGCCCAACTGAGATGTTCCAATTATTATTGCAGCTGCGTTAGTAAATCCAGAGATCACTGGCATGCTAACAAACTGGACAAGAAATCCCAAGCGGAACAATCCCATAAACGTAATCACGCAGCCTGTCAGGAAACATAGAAGCACCTGAGAAAGTAAAAGATTCGCTCGTTGCAATTTCAGCAAATTATCGCATTTACTTTAGATTCTATTTAACAATTATTCCATTTACTTTGTAATAGAAATCAGATATGATCAACGATGTTTTTAGCAACATACGTACACATATACGTTCTTAGATTTAGATAAGTTATGAGATTTTGTATGCGATACTTTTATGTACTCCGCGAAATGTTTAGAAAGGTACATTGAAAGCTTTATGAAACAACGAGATTGTAATCTGCGACGCGAGAAACTGGCCTTGTACGAATTTGACGAGCTTCTTTCAAATGGAATTTCCGCTCTTTCCCGGTTAATCAGACGCTTTTCTTTAAGAAAGTTAGCCAGACTTCTAAATATTGTAGATGGCAATCTAAAAGAGAAAGGTCTGGCGAGCAAAACGGACGAGGAAAAACTTTGTAACCCAGTAGCACCTACAATTTCTTAAAAAGTCGCTATTTCCGTCTCAAATATATCAGCTATCTCGCACACTATCCTTCACTTCAAATTTACTATATCATTCTTTCTCAAAACTTTGTTTCATATTTTAAATACAATCCCTTTTTTTCACATTATTTAAACATACTGTTGATAAATACCGCTCAATTAAAAAATACATAATTACAAAATATTGCAAATAAACAAGCTATTTATTTAAAGAAATATCTATTTAAACGAAGAGACAACTATTTTACTTATTTGTAGAGTTTAGATAACAAGCTGGCCAATATCTGAACGATACAACTCTTATCCTTTGAATAGCGATAAATTTGTTTATCGTGTTATTTCGTAAAAGTTCTGAAAAACAAAGCGTATGTACTTGGAAAGAGCAATATTAAAGTTGCTTACAAAGTCTGCTTCTAAAGTTTTTTATTTTTTTATTACCAAGCGTGTTTGATTTTCTCGCAGAAATTTTCGATTCGAAAATAGAGATAGCTTAGTCTTATGAGAAACGCGAAGCTGCACTTACCGCGATATCATCTCCCAGTCTTATAACATGATTTTGCGACAGTAATGCCATTATTGCCGTAGGACCCACAGTGATGTCCTTGCAGCTACCGAACACCAAGTAAACCAAGCATCCCATGAAACTGCTGTAGAGGCCGTACTGAAGTTTTCAAAAGTTTATCTAACGAGAACCGCCTTTCCGGCTACCATTCCATCGAACTGTTCGTTTTTATCAATATTTTTTTTCCGATCGTCGAGAAACAACAACACGCGATTACATTCGCAAGGTAAACTAAACGTCACGCTACAGTCTTCCTTTTATGTTTTATCCACACGTTCCATCTCTTCCCTCTTTCATTTTCATTTTATTCAAAATGTAAAATTTGCAATTTGAACAGCTTCGACTCGTGAAAGATTCGTTTATATCGGATGATCAATACGTTTACCTTGATTTTCTCGCGCTGTGAAACGAACACCGTTTCTCTTTTTTATGGAAACGAGTTGATTAACAAAAAGCATTTTTCAACAAACCAAACGATATCGTTTCGCTCGGATCGGTATTTAATAATATAAAATACTAACGAAAGTGACGAGCAACGCAAATAAATACATTTTTATTGTTTTGTATATATTAACAGGAACGCTCGGAATAATTAAAATAGCGGCGTTTCAAATTCATGCAACGATTAGGAAGGATTTTATTGCTCGTGAAACCGTGTAAAAGATTCGAAAGAATATTTCAAATGATTTATTTGCGTAAAAAGCCACCTAAAAACCTACTTCCTTCGACTGTGCATTTACCACTAATAGTAATACTTTTACTAATTATCCTAGCGTGTAAATGTGAAGTGTGTGAATCTCAACTCATTAAGGATCAACTTTGCCTTAATATTCTTCATTTACACTCTTTTTTTTTTTTCAATCAATTTATATGAAATTTTGTTTCTTAACACTTTGACTGCCACGCCGAAATCCCACGAATGCCACGTGGCTTAGGACGCCACGGGAGTATTTTTATTGTTCAAAACATATAATGGCAAAATAATAATAAATTGACGATGTAAGACAACATTCTTTCCCAATGGACCGTTCATCTTATTGGTGACCACCGTGACACCTTGGTAACAGTTGATAGCGACATATTATAACAAGGCTTCGTTTATTTTAACAAACCATTCGCATTCGTCATTTCGTCGTCAGCAAAACGTCCGGAATATATTGTTGAAACGTGTAGATGATATTAGTAAACAGTACTTGCTCATTCTATATATAATAGTAAGGTATGTGCTCACTTCTAACTTCAGTTATATATATGATTATAAAGCAGCATTTACGACTATTTTCTAAGCTGTGTTTATAATAATATTTGTAGATTTGTAGATTTGTAGATATCAAAGATATGGATGCAAACACAATGCACCGTTAGATGCAAGATTTCTTCTCATTTTTTTTTTATCGATGTTCTAATAAAAACATTCAATTGTTCAATGGGGCACTTTTTGTTTCAAAGTATCTTCTATTTATCGGTTATATTGAAAATGCCCTAACTGTCAATTTTCATACAATTTTTACAGTTGTAAGAAGTTGAAGCGCTCCGGTCACTAATGACCATCGTGGCGTCACAGGAGAAACCGTGGCCGGTCATATATGACCAACGTGGCAGTCAAAGTGTTAACATTACGTACTGTAAAAAGGAATTCCAAAGATTTGCTTAACATTTTTTCCGTCGCTGTTACGTCCACTTACATTCTACGTTCTTTATGGAATTTTGAAGAAATCGAAGCACTTCTAACGTTAGGATAAACCATCTCTCGGTGTTCAATAAATCTCAAATAAGTAACGACTTTGAATAATTATCATTCGTAACGACTATCACTATCAAATGTACGATTATGGAATAAAATTATAAGATTATTCTATTTTATTTCTTTCGCGCTTCTTCGCAGCGTAACGCTTCTTTTAAAAACGCGACTCGTTCAATTTCATACCAACAGATTCGTTTAAATACTTTCGACGAATGGATCGATCTGAATGAAAAACATGGAAACATTCGATTTAAATACCTGCAATGAAAAAAAGTCGATGAAAAACAAAATGACAGAGCGTAATGTAAAAGAATTGTTAGCTACGTTTCAACGATGTAGATCTATCTCGCGTCTGTGTTCTCCGAAACTTTATTTTAAATTCAACAAGAAGAAAGTCCAACACTATCGAACAAATGTACACACCTGAGCTGGAAGTCCGGCCACAATTGCGTAAGCTATGCCCTGTGGTATAGCAGTCAAACCAACGGTCAATCCTGCCAAAACATCGTGCAAAAGTTTCGACAAACTATATTGAGGCAGCCATGCCAGGATCGGTATCCTTCGTAGAAGGAGTTGCTTCAAATCGAATCTGGAAGTCACGTTCCTACCTGAAATTTCCCAAGTTTCACAGTTTATACGATATGATTGCCAGATGAACGAGAATTCTTCTATCTCACCAAGCAACCACTGTAATCACGACCAACGTTTTTCAATCAATGAAACATTAGGTTTGTTGTATTGGATATCGCGTTTTAAACAAATCCATCGTCTTCGATAATTTACTAAAAATTCTGGAATAAACAATCCTACGTTGACAAACACTATGCTGTGTTGAGCGATAACGGATACATATATTAGCGAATAAATTGATAATGCACTGATGAACATAAATTTATCCGTGAAAATAATGTCCGGACCACGGTATCCTCTCTCTTTCTTTCTCTCTCTCTCTCTCTCTCTCTCTCTCTCTCTCTCTCTTTCTTTGATAAGTAGAATTAGATCGCTCGGTTAAAAATATGTATATTGAGATTAATAAAACTCTGCTTTGAGCTCTTAACTTTTACTCGTACGAGGAAAATATTATCAGAATAAATCTGATGTTTCATACACATATTACGTAATTTTGTTTAATGAAAAATTAATACAACGGGTAATTCGATATCAGGTGATCAAATTATACAATATATCGTATTGTAGGAGAATTTTCGTATTACTCGTCGTCAAACTATCTTATTTAACAATGGTCCTGATAATGCAAAATAACGGCATTTTTTATTATCGTTTTAATATCTATATTCATCTTAATATTATCTTAATATCTATTATTTTAATATCGTGACAAAATAAGTTGCAAAAATAATCGGGCGTAGCTTCTCGAAAAATTATTCTTGGAAATAATATTTATATTGAAATATTTATATTTATATTAGTACATTCGTATTTCATAATTTCGACCTGAATTTTAGTAAAAAGTTATATCTAATAATTTCATAGTAAAGAAACTATTGCTACTATAATGTTTAAATATAATAGAACAGTACAGCGTTGGAAACTTTTATCTCTAATTCATCTACGTAATCATAGTAACGTCATAGTAATTTGAAAAATTAAAAGTATGTACGTGTTCGTGTTAAATCAGCCAGAATAAAATATGTGTCTAAGTTTCCCGACTCAAAGTATCAACTTCAAAGTACAAAGACCTTTTTATTCGTATCCTTAAAGTATATAGACATGCATTATATTTTGAAACATTCTTACTCGTCGAAACGGCAATATACACCACATCCGACATCTTTCACTAATTATTTTACGGTAAACTTCACTTTACGGAGAGCAACGAGCTGTTGTTATAAATCAATATTTCACGTAGATATTTTACGTAAAGGAAGCTTGTTTCAAGACGAAATCAAGACGAATGAAACAAGACTCTGATCTTACACAATAAACACCGGATGAAAAATCGAGAGAACGGAAATTAAGTCCTTGAATAGCAAGGCATTACAACACGTTCGTTACATTGACTGGAATCTTTGCATACACCGTTAATATTTTCATGATGTCAGCATATTTTCACGAAATTACTTTCATAATAAAACATTACCGGTAAATACATATAACGTTATGCCGTATGAAACAGGAAATGTGTCTCGTATATTATCTAGTTACGTATTAGATAATTATTTAGTTAAACTAAATAATTATGTTATAGAAGCACTATATCATTTTACGTTAATCTAAGTACGACGTTATTTTAGAAATCTGTTCTTTTCTATATAATGACAAAATAAGCTTAAAAATAGTTTGAAAGTATCTTCGTGAAGATTATTTCTAAAAATGAGAAATTTCAAGGATTTCTTCGAAAAATTTTCAGATTTAGGAAATGTCGAAACAAACTTTGAAGATAATTAAAACGACAAATTTGTATAAACTATGAATTAATGATATAATTGTAGGAACTATCGATTAGTGATACAAAACATGCAAAATATGTGTAAGATGTGTTTTTATTTTTGTATTTCTTGTTGAAAAGAGATGAAATTTTCTGCATCGTTTCAAGGACTATTACCGAATTTAAATATTGCGTAATTTAGGTCATCGTATATTTTTCAAAAAAATGTCTTGAAATATCAGCTACGTCCACTTTCGTGAAGAATTCAATATTTGTAATCCGAGATAACGCTATAACATAAATTGTGTTTGCGTTGTACATATATCAAATTGAAGCAGATAAAATATTCTGAGCTATATTTTCAACTTTTATGTTTGTATACAACTCGTATCCCATTTTTCAAATAACGCATAAACTTTTGAATAATCCTCCTGAAGCTAAAATAACATGCACATTTTTCTTGTTAAATGTACGTACGTAAAAGCTAAAGAAATTTAATACGTCGGTATATTAACAAAATATTAACGAAGCAATTTATAAAAATATATTTAATAAATAATAATGAATCATGCATTTAAAAACTTGATATATATATATTTATTTATTTTATTTCAGAATCTTTATCATGAAAGTATTTCTCGTTAATGATGAAACTAAAATATTCTTACAGAAATGAAATGTACAAAAATTGAATGAGGATTGCTAATTAAGGATTAATACATTTAAATAAGAATTAAATTATTACGTTTAATTAATACGTTTGCAGGAGCAGCTTCTGTTTCCTACGAGTACACACTTACCATATATATGTCACATATAATCCTTCAAAAAATCTTAAAGTATTAATAAACAACTTTATCTGTATTACTATACTTTCAGAAGTCAGATATCATGTATGCCACAAAAGGAAATAAAATACATTACGTACAGGGTCGATCAAAAATCAAACTCTAAGTAACAGACTTTCGAATAACAGAAGCATACTTTATATCATATTTTATTTCGAATCATTTAAATTATCGCTCGCATATTTCTATTAAATATTTCGATAAACGACCAGACTTGAAAATTTGTATATTCATTTATCTGTTATATTGTTTTTATATGTGTACCTACATAGCACCATTATTTAAATGCACCACAATCTTCTCTTAATCGATAAAGCAATCCTATACCGATGTCGTAAATTGATCAAAATCAAATACGATCTTCGGCAAAGTAAAAGGTAAGATTCACAGAATATCACCGGCGTATTCTTTCTCACTATTCGTGCACGTTTTTCACGGTGGCACGCTTAATAGATAGTACAGTTATAATTAAAATCGTGGCAATCAAGACACTGAAACATAAATTTTTAGCGGTAAGATGAACATTCAGATAGCACGTTTAGCCGTGTGATTACCACCCAGCTCTGTAGATAACAACGGTTCAAGCTAACGACACGACGATATATTGACACTGCATAGAGGGACTTTCTTTATTCGCCGAGATACACTGGTCTAGATGAAACATTTTATCGGGCGAGCCCACTAATTCCATTTGATAACAGATCACATGATTAATAACAACAATAAAATTGCATTTCAGTATGAAAAATCCCTGATCCGCTTTTGAATCACGGTTGAGCGCACGATTTAATAAAGTGTAAAGATTTTGAAAGACAAATCCTTAAAAGAAAAGGAAACAGAACGATGTGGAAATTTCATTTTATTTATACTTACATGTAGAATTACATATGCATGCTTCGATAGAGAATATTTTAACGATGAATTTTTTAGAGAATTTGTATAATGATATTTAATATACTACGAGATATTACTATACTATAATATACAGAAGATATTATAGAATACCATACTGTTCTAAATATAGCGAACATACTACTGTAGTATCATAATATAGGAAATGCTAGTCCTATATATAATACTTCAAAGTATAGTACTATTTAATATATATTTCTTTCAGAGAACAAATATACAGTATATTCGACGTAATAAACGTATAATCATTATTTTTATATATCGACGTTTCAAATGTTAGTAAGAAAAAGAAAATTATAAATATGAAAACTGGAGAAGGATAGTTGATGTTTGAGTAATTATTAAGGATTCTTTTTACATCCGATCCATAAAACGTCGAATCTTCAAGAACTATGAGACAAACACGATCTGCTTGAAGTAGCGTATGACGGAATGATATCAGTTACAGTCACATAGATACTATAAGTATACATATGTATGTGGCAATTTATTAATCGATAATAAATATATTTTTTATCAATGGATTTTGAACGTCAGGGGAGATTTATTTCATCCAAGTGTAAATTTTACTTCAACCTCAATGATAATGCAAAAATGATAAAAACATCAAATTATCATAGAATTGAAAAAATGTATTTCAACGATAATATAATATTCTACGAATATAATAATTCCATGAAATTAAAAGATGTATTTTTGTCAGAAATCTGTTCTGCTTGAGTGACAAATAACGACATCAGCCTGACATGGAAAGACTAGAAATTAGCAAAGAGAAGCTTATGACGAAAATTTCAATGAAGAGTCGATAAATTGAATTCCATACAGGCCGATCAATATTGGTACATACTATTCAATGGATAAAGTACAATACGTAAACGCACTGTCCGAGAACAAAGAACAAACATGATCTGACATGTTTATCGAGTGATATTTAGAACATTTCTTCGATATACAATGCTCGAACAAAAAACTAATTGAACAAAAAATATTTATTTAATATGTTTAATTAAATTATTTATCAAATTTTATTACTTTTATGCCTAGAATAACTTCAAGAATACGATCAAATGAAATTTTTACTAAAAATGAATATCAATTATCGTTGAGAAACAGTCAGTCGGTATGTGTTAATAAAATCAACAGTGTGTACCGTAAAATTCGTAAGATGTTAAATTAACATCAAATTGATAAAGACAATAATCTTGCGCTATATTCCACGTGAATACACAGCAATAAAATGTGAGCCATAGTACTATGTAATAAGAAGCATATGACACTTAAAATCAAAGTACAAACAATATATCTGATTGTGTACACTATTATTCTTAAGTTAGAAACCATTTTCTTTGGCACGATAATTTCGTTTAGAACAAATAAACGGCTATAATTGAAAGCTGGTACTTTTCCCAAATGTGTAACTATCATTTAATTATATACGACATTAGAAATAATTGACATTTATTTAGTTGAAAAATAGCATTGAAATTAAATACTTTACCACGACTTTAGATATTTTAATCTCATATTTCTATTGTATGAAAAAACAAAGAAAATGTCGGAAAAAATCTGAAATGTGCAACTAGTAATTGAAAACATTTTCAAATAGTTTAGTACATTTAAATTCCGCGAAGTATATTATGAAACATACAATAATAGGAAATAATGCAGTGGCAACGATTATATTAGTCAATTTTCTAATAATAATGATAAGAATATATCATCATATTTATAAGCAATACTATACACTGAATTCGATCAATGTTACAATTTTACGAATTTAATATTTGACTTAATAAGATTAACACTTTAATGATTAATCAATTGTACATTGGTCTTAAAATACCATAAATTTCAAATTTCAAGCTTTAAAGGTATTAGGTAAATTGCAATTAATATTATTATGTTATTAATATTAAGATGGATTATTATCTATTGATTTCCATTATGGAAATATATAACAACGATATATTTATTCATTCCTACTACGGAAATAAATAGATTCAATTTCTAAAGAGATATTAATTAATAGTCAATAATAATGAACCATTAACTTAGATGTAATGTTCAAATAGGACAAGACAGATGATAAAAACAAGGACAAGGCGACGTCCGTCCTTGCAATTCTTTATCTTTATATCGATTGTCTTGTGTGTTATCATGCGCGAATATGTATATGTACTTCAAAATTTGCTATACATTACCCAGATAATTTCTACACGTTTTTACAAAATTTTTCAAAACTTAATGGTTCACTCCTACCTTTCTTTATAATCAAATAGTCTCGTCATTTTAAATTATAATGGGCACATATAATAGGATATATTCTATACATACAAAAATAAATTATTTATTCTAATAAATTACATTTAATTTAAATATTATTAAACTAATATTACTGAAATACTTCGAACATTCACATAAATGAATTTTACAAAAATATGTTTACACTTATTATTAAATTATTATTATTAATTAAAATTATTAATTAATACATCAAGTGTTATTAATAAAAAGGATAATTTTTTAAATACAAAATTGAAATAAAGACACGACAAAATTGGAGTACATATGTATACAGGTAGATTCATAAATGCATGTGAATACGTCAGAGGGTAAATCTAAGAGAAAAAATGGTATATGAACATATAACATGGTCTGGTTTAACTGGAAACACTCAAACATCTGGAAAAGTACGAATGATACGAAAAAATATTTGAGACAAAAAGTGTATGGTACCGAGGGGGACATACTGTGCTTTTATCTATTCAACCTTGCAATCTTGAAACGTCTTGTAAAGGTGACAAGGGTTAAAATTTTTTGATGGGTACCTCCAATTTTTATTATATATTCTTGTAGCCGACATTCAAACGTTTTTGAAATACTACAAACTTGTGTCTTTTGCAGCATCCGCTATTGAGATATAAATTTTAAAATTCAATGTGCCGCCGGCATTAGCGTTACCCGATGTACACCGCAGTAACACAGAAAAATGTTTCTGATAGTGGCGCTACTAGTATGACATTGTCGGAACACCGAGTCATAATTTTCCAATGTTCCATAACTTTCCAAAATAAATCGTCAGTTCCGTGCTAAATTTAGTAGTAAATTCAGATAGTTTTTTGTATTTATCCGTCGAATCAGAAAGCTCATATCTCGATGCCAAATAATGCAAGAGACACACGTTTGTTGCGTTTTGAAAACATCTGAATGTAGCTAGAAGAATGTGTAACAAAGAGTGGAGTATCCTAACAGATAAAAACAGAATATGTCCCCCTCGATACCATACAACTTCTGTCTCAAACATTTTTTCGTATCAATCGTTTTTTTTCCCCCAGATATTTAGGCACTTCCAGTTAAACCAGGCATATTGTATGTCTTATATATATATATATATATATATATATATATATATATATATATATATATATATATATATATATATATATATATATATATATATTATATTATATATATATATATATATATATATATATATATATATATATATTATATTATATATGATACCTTAGTTTTCGAGTTATGCATAATTAAAGAAAATTTTCAAAGTTCTCGCCTCTTGCAACACGCTACTGCGTGCCTTGGTGCGTTCTGAGCTTATCTAATGTTTACGAACGATATCCATCTATATGAAGTAGATGAAACTTTGGCCAGTTACTTAACCTGTTACTCTTGCGAATTCAGTATTAGATTTGGAGCTATTCGAAGTATACATACTACATATTTTCATACAACTATGTCATACACATATGGGTATGGGACTTAGTGTTAAGACGTGCAGTGTCGTGTAAGAGTTATCTATATATACGTACAAAATAAATGTATTATGTACAAGATATTACTATACAAATTTAATATACTTAATTGTCATAAATTTTAATTAAAAACATTATGATCAAAATATATAATTCAGCAAAGACCTATAAAAATTATACATTTACTTTTTATCACAAATTATTTATAAATATATCGGAAATAATTGATTCAGAACATATAATGCATAGAAATTGAGAAAATAGTAGAAAAGGAAAAAACAAAAATATAAAAAAAATTTTTGCGTTCACCAATCCGCAGTCGGTAGGACTCGAACCTACGCTCCCAGAGGGAATCTGATTTCTAGTCAGACGCCTTAACCACTCGGCCACGACTGCTACGGATTCTACGTGCTATTATTGCAATATAAATACAATAGAGCATAAAGATAATCTAAAATTAAAAGAATGGTTACATATTATTAGAACATTTACTCTACTTGGTAACTAGATGAAAATCTCTATTAAACTATTGTATACAAATAGGAATGTATCTACAAATCATAACAGAATGATACAGAAGTTCCACATAATTAAAGATATCTGTCTAATAAAAAAGATACGTTCATTGTGTACAGAACATTAAAATCATCATGAAACAGTAAATAAGACGAGTTGTAGTTTACAATATACAAATGTTGTTGACAAATTGAAACTTGAAAGATAAAACTTACTCAACAATGATGTTCTTTCGTCGATACTTCCTCTATTGTACGACATTTTTGCATAATCAATATCAGTACTATATCAAAACTAACAGCTTCGACAGAAAATAATGTGTAATGTGTAATCTAACGAAACTGGTAACGTCGATAAAGCAGAACATGATAATTATTAAGTACGATTCTTGATAGACCATTATCATTTCAAAACATGTGCGCAATGTCATGAACATTGCACATAATAGAATTGATTCATCTATTCTAAAATATGAAAAGTTGAAAATTAAAAATTATAATTTTAAGTATTAAACGACATATTGCAGAACCAACTTTTCCGTATTATAAAAAGTAAAAAGTGTTAACCTCAGTATTGATAAACGTTGATTTATTAAAAATTCTAATCTTACAGTATCATATTTATTCTTATTAATTAAAAGTAAATTATGTCTATAATTGTAAGTATTCATGGATATTTCAATCATTTCAAACCTATAACGTAAAGGATTAAAACACAATTTTCCACGATGAGTAGAAACAAATTTTTTTCGTTACGTAGGTTAAAAATAGAAAAAAATTTGAATTAATGGTAATTGACAACTTCTTCAGAAACATAGTATGAAGATTATATCACTACTAAATACTCAAATAAATCTGATCTTGACAGGAGGCTACAAATGATCACAGTTCCTATTGTTTATCGATTCAATAGCCTTGATCAATGCGATATCTTTGCTTGCAACAATTTGCAAAATAATTGTCTCGAGAAGTTTTTCAACAAGCGCACAAGAAGGCACGCATTTCGTCCTTGAAATAATTAACTATGATTCGTGCACGGTGTACCATTATATTACTTACTTCGTGTTTGAAAATTTAGAACTGTGTATTTATTAAATTCAGACATAAATAAATTCATTCAGAATAAAGAGCCCATGCATTAGACATTTTGAATAAATAATTGAAAAGAGTAAATAAATAATGGAATATCTTTAAGCAGAAATTAGAATATTCATTCTTTTTATGGCACTATATATATATTCTTATTTATAATTTATAGACTTATAATTACGATCAAAAATCGCATAAATTAACTAATTCCTATCAAATGACAAATTTATACCCATCCAATTACTCACTCGTACACGTGTCTGCACTCTACAATATATCAAAGGTGATTGCGTTCTAAGGAAACAATGAATTTCACTTTGATGGACTTCTTACTAAGAAATTATACAAACTGCACTATGACTCAGCGTTTAAACTTTTTATAGCGTAAAATGGGCAATACTATAAAAAATATGACTCAATAAATTAATACATAATTTATACGTATAAATAAACGAGAAAAATTATATTTTATCATCTCTACTATTGAATACTACTTACATCGCTATTTGCTATCGAAAAATGACATACACTAGTTGATTTTATTACTTAATATGTTTCTGCGAACTACCAGTGTCATGCTTCATCAAACAAGTAGATCGTTGCTCGCATGATAATTTATAATATACAATTATGTACTCCTGTAATACACATGCCTAATGCAGTCACTTGCGCTAAGGAAAATTCATTGAATGTGATTGTTTCTTATGATATGAAGACGTAATGAATAATGCATACGACTAGGGGTGTCCTGTTAATTACACATTAGCAAACTAATCTGCCGTCTACATTTTACACACGTTTTTCATTATCCTAATCTGTTTTCAATTCTATTGACGTCAAATCTCGGTGGTCTATTCGAACACCGATATTGAACATGCTGGAACGACTCCACAAAAAATTTCATGATCGAACATGAAGCACATTCCTCAGTTACATAATTGATTGTGTAACGACGAGAAGTCATCGACGGTAATACAGGTAATACCTCTATTCGAAGAGGATATTTAAAAATTAAACAAATAAATTTGGTTTTACCAGTTCGTCGATTATAAAAATTTATTCCATTACATAAACTTGTTTAATACAATCTTGGTTAAATTCGTGGTTAGATATACGTGCTTAATATCTTGTATCATACTGTAAATCAATTATTTTATATCATGTTTGAAAAGAAAGGGAGAAAATGTGCACAAATATACATAAGTACTACGTAGTTTTCGAATAAATATATCTTAATTCATTTGAGCTAATTAACATGTATGTAATAAACATACATTTATAAATTCAATACTCGTACTCTACAATATATGTAGAAGCGGATTTTAGGGATTTTAATGAATATATTATACTTATTGAAAAGTCATTAAACACTGTCCATAAAGTAATAATAAATTGGAATGTATATAAATAACGGAAAATATTTTATTACACAAACAATCTACGTATTGACTTCAAACTAAACTAAGTTTTTCAAATATGCTATTTCAATAAAATTAGTTTATCCAATATCATAATTTGATAATGACGTGTTACATAAGTAATAAAATTTTACTTCCTTTTTTTTTAGTACTTCTGGTTCATTAAAGAGTCGTAAAATTTTTTTAGGTATTTCTAACGAAGTCATTAATCACTGTTTCTAAAATAATAATAAATTAATACATATACAATGGAACTTCATCTAAATGAACTCCATTCATTTGAACAAAATTTTAGTTAATGCTAACTAAATTTTGTATAACTGAAATTTCGCTACTTGAATTCGCCTGCTTAAGCGCAAGCTCCTATTGTATGAACCAAAAATAGTAAATAATGGGAAACATTGGTAAGCTCTTATTTTATGAATTCCAGTTATATAAAATATAAACTCTTCGTTCCCCGACAAATTCAGATGCATGAAATTCTGCCGTAAGTAATAGAAAATAATTTTCAAATACGTACCAGCAAACAAATGATACATGTAGTTACATAGGACTGAACTGCTTTTTAATTAATTATCTGATTCTGTATTTGTTTCAATAAAATTCAATAAAATATTACATAATAAAATTTTATTTTAAATAAATACTACATACAAATGTATTTTAAATATACATTCTGAATTTCTACTGCTGCACTTTTCTTTTTACATCGAGTTCAATAAACTTCTGACTCTCGGACATTAAAGAGTCGTCAATTTTTTTAGCAACTTTCTCCAATTGTACATACCTTATGAACTAGAATGTTTTGCAAAGTAACAAAAAGCGAATCGACGAGGATGGGATTCGAACCCACGCGTGCAGAGCACATTGGATTAGCAGTCCAACGCCTTAACCACTCGGCCACCTCGTCCGATGTGAACCCGTGTTTTAGCGAATATATTTTATGTCATCCATTCCTAAAATAAATCAAGCATGTATTATATTGTATAATTTATACATCATACCGTTATCCTTGCTCCTGACATCATCCAAATATTCTTAACTCCAGATGGCAGTCATTAATATTCATCTACAGCATTTGTACGATTCCATCATTCCGATTTAATGAACAAGAATATTCGATGCAAACGAGTAGACTAGCACCGCCAACGTTACACGAATCTAAAACACAATTTATTAATTACATAATGAATGCAATTTATCTGATAGAAATTGAAGTCTTTCAATTGCTATTTAATTTATATCCATATTTAGTAAGTATCTGCTTTCTAAATTTTTATAACCATTGACATATCGTATTTTAAATATGACAATTATAAATAATCCGTACATCTATTATAATAATTTAATCTATCAATATAATCTGTCAATTACGTAATGAACACAATCTATCTGATAAAATTTGCAATCTCTGTATTATATCAACCAGTAACACATGTATTGGCCTCTCACACTTCTCTAAACATAAACGTATCATATTATAAATATAGCAATTATAAATAATATATTCAATTTAGAATAATAATAACATTTAGTTTAATACCGGTGTGATTAAATTGTTACAAAAATATGGTCTTTTAATGGTCTTTCAAGTAACTAGAAGACTAACTAGAAGAACAATTAATTCTTGCAACGTCAATTAATGTAAAATTTGGGGATGATTCCTTGTAGCAAAGATTGCAATAGAAGAATAGGAACTGAAAGGAATTGTTACAATTTTATTCAAAGTTATTCGATTATCCGAATAATGTGTATCGTGATTCGTTCGGATAATGAAGATTCTACTGCATTAAAATACACGCAAAGTATAAAGAGCAAATTGCTTATGGTTCTCGATCTCAGAAACACGGGTATAGCACCAAAGCTGGATTACATAACTTAATCAGCAATTCAGAGAAGGTGGAAAGAAAGGAAAACATAGTGGGGCGTGCGGAAAATGCTTCTGGAATAACGGAGGTGGGCATTAACGTGTTTTATAAGAATTTATAAGGAATGCAAATAATTGTCAACTTGAAACAATGCACGTTCGATCATAGATAACGAAGAGTCACGTGCATTGAATTTATCTGTTCACATTACCATTTGAAAGTACATGGACAGTTATCTCTAATAAAATCTAATGTAGTTTGATTTTACCCTTTATTGAACAGCTGTAGAGCACTATAACACAATAAAGTAATTGTATAATTCATTTAAGGAGCTTATTTATTGAAGGAATTCTTGTACCAAGCTATAGATAAGATAGAAAAAATTTTTTTTAAATTGATTTTAAATTTCGTATAATATACACCACGGCTTATAAGTATCCGGGCATTTTTGCCTATTTGTAATAACACTAGGTACCTATATAAATTTTATCGAAGTGTTCAGATTGATGATGAATTATAAATTAGAAGCAACATTTACTATTTTTCCCCGAAATGGTCAGCCTATAAATATAAGTTACCTATAAAATAAACATGGTAATAATATACATACGTCTGTACTTATCTGTACTTATTATACATATACATTACTATTTACATACATTTCCTATTTAAATATCGCTGTTTATATTAATATCGGATATCTTATAATTAACAAATTGGAAGATAGACAAATAATCGTGAAGTAATAATTCTATAAGATTTAACAACAATTTTATTACTTCGTATTGCCTCTAAAAAACACAAATTTAATCTAGTGATAATATACTATTATGCACAGTTATGATTGTTATATAATTATTGCAGTCCATCCTATTTTATACCTAAACTAACTTATCTTCTTAGAAACAAGGAAATGTTCGGATATTTTTTAGTGTTGGTATGTATGTATCTGTTGATTCTACAAGGAGATAGATAGATAGATAAATTGTCATTAATACATATATTTTTGTAACATTCATGTATTATTAATATAAATCGACTAATCGTATCGTCCACAAATTTCTGAATGAGTATCGGGCAAAAAGTTAAGTAGTCTTTAAATCACATGATTATCTCTCAAGTCAACGCACTTCATTTCCATGAACTTCACGTTTTAGCGGAGCGATTTCTAACCAATCTTCGAACAATATTATTCGTGTCCTTAGAAGAATCGTTAAGTTTAACTGTTCTTCTAAAATTGACATATCGACGTATTTAGCACATTAAACAACGTTACAATCGTCTTTCACGCATTTCGCATAGTTCCTTTATTACGTGGAACGAGTAAGTACCATTTTATATGTTCATAAGGGAAGCAAATGACTAATAAAAACGACACATTATATTATTATTCAAGATACATTACCGTGATTCGAGCAAGTATTAGTTAACTAAATAGAAAACGACAAAAGTAACCGTAACTCAAAGGAAATGTATGCTGACGTTGTAATCTTGACGTCCTCGGTGGTAGCAAATTAAAATTGCAGGAACTGGTAATTGTAATGAAATCTACGCAACGCGAACAAACTGCACTGCGCATTCATTATAAGTATTCATAAGCAGTTAAATTATTCTAGACTAAATTATAGTATTACACTTGAATGCGCTTTTAAAGTTACTCTTTTCCACAATTAAACACTTTCATTTTTGTGTCTTTTCCTTATTGCAGAGACAGATAAACAAAAAATAATTAATAATATAAGTATGTTATTAAGCCAGTTTAATATTTAACTTTATTCACATTGATATCGAAAATGGAAAAAGAGTTTTGTTATTATTTTATTGCTTCTTTTATTGAAACAAAAATTTGATACTTTGAAATGTATATTTATTTTCTGTGCTCATATTATTGATAGTACGATATACATACAAATATAATAAAATATAATTAAAGTATATACAGGTAAGATAATATGAGAATTATTTTCCAAACATAGTTTGAAATATCCTTCAAAATTTCATTTGTCCATTTTATTTTATTTTATTCAAATTAAAATTTAGTCATTTAGAAACCAAACTTAATAACCGAAAAATGTGAATTTTTCATTAATCAGGTAATTTGAAGGCAATCATATAATTGAATAATATAATAAAACAATATATTTAAGTATAATATACATAATATATATATAATACATATTATTATAATATATATAGTTTGGTATTATAAAAATAATATCATCAGTTTGAAAACACAGAGAGTTTTTGTTCAATTAGATCGGCGACGTCTGGTCACTCATTTTAAAATCAGTCATGTTATATTACGTAATTTATCAAGGGCAATCCACGATTCTATTAAAATAGGGTTACCGATAATGATAGAACTTACATAAACAATCGGTCAAACAATTTCGTTTATCAACGAATTAATTGGTTTCCAATGAAAATTTTTTATTACAAACACTCAATAATGTCCGTGCTTTTAGCTCTTTAAAAAAACCGATTACGATAAAGTACTAACTACGGACATAAGGTTAACGTATGGAATGTCCGTTAAGACAAAATTTATAGTCACTTGAAACTTAGACAGTACGATAAAAAATAGATTATCTCTCGAAATTTACCAACATTTCAGAGGATGGAATTATCGAAGATGATAATTGCATATAAATAATTGAAGGTACGCGCGCGCGCGTTTGTGTATATAATAATAGAGGAATGATACGCAGGTAAACCATTCTGCGAACTTTTCTATTGTTTCATTGAAGAAACTCTTTCTGGGATTTCAAAACGTAACGTGGTTTACCGATTGCCTTAACTTTAGGGTAATTCCAATGTACACGAAGAAAGGAATTCTATTTTTCCATCGTGGACATACCACAAATGACGTAAAAATGAATTACCGATATTGTAACATATTCTTTTTTTCCTCTATTACAGTAAATCCCATTCTAGATCGAAGGTCCATCACGAACCACACGTTTCAACAGAACAAAGTTCTTCTCTATAGAAAAAACGTGCCAGGCACAATAAAGCCGGATGTTAACTCCCAGGGAACCGAATCCAATGCAACTGGTAAATTGCAAATGACGTTTCTTTTTTTTTTCATTCCGTTCGATTCGATTTGCAACGTGCTTTGAACGACGATATTATTTTCTGGCTTGATTACGCTAACAATAGGTATGAATTCACATAAATTCCATTTGTGGCAAATATGCGCCACTACGTCTTGTGATGTAAGAGAACGGAAACAAAATGTAAGATAGCAAGCAGACACGTAGAAAAGATCTCTCGAACTCATAAAGAAGGCAACTGAGCTTATCCTTAATGATCCACGCGACTACCGATCGTGTTATGTAACGTTATAACTGGTAGACAGTAGCTAATATTATCACGGTAAAAGAATTTTTTTAGAAAATCACACTTTCATTAGCGGTAGATTTTAATAACAAAAGACCATAACAGTTTCTGTATGGCATGCTTTCTCGTGTTAATTCATATCTCTAAATGTTTACGAATTCCTACCAAGTTAAAGTTAGTGTTCTTTATTTTTTTTTTTTATCCTTTCTCAAAGTTCTTTAAATTTCATTCATTAGAAGAATATTGTTTATAATATTATATGTAATTTTCATAAATAATATTTATTAATTATTAAGAACAATAGATACAATAAGTAATGGATTGCATAATGTATTATATGTCTAATACATTGGGAAATATTGCTCAATAACCGTTGGTAATTCAGAACGTATAAGTAGCATCCAAATTATTAATTGCATCATAAAGATTGAGTGAGCAATTTTTTAATTATTGTTTGTATTTTGCATTATAATGAATGATACAATAGATCGATATAATGTAATGTTAAAAAACATACAAGAGAAATATAACTATTTGTGAAAGTTAAGTTTTCAAACAATTTTACTTAAATCTTTCATTAAATCAATTAAAAAATCTGTCATATTTATATAGTATTGAAATGTTTCCTTTTATTTTCTTAATCTTTTCCTGTAGTAAGAGAAATGATATACCTATTTAAAATAATTGATTCATATAAAAATATACATATTTGTAAGGTGCAAATAATACACTACTATATTTTCTTAAACAATATCTATATTCATCTTTCATTAGCTTGAGGAGACTCTTTTTTTCTGAAGAAACAGATTGTTGACATAAAAAGCGCTTCTATCATGTAGGTCAGGAGCTGTGTAGTACAGGATTTAGTATACAAATCTAGTTTATAATATATAAATACTCTTTTATGTATCTTCTAGATACCTAGAACTTTAAATGTAACTTATTAATACATTGGTAATTTTATTAGAAAATGAGTGATACATGTTAATAGTATGCCAATATATCTTTCTACATGAGAGGAATATTCATATTTCTCAATACATATATAATTATTAAAATTTATAAGTTAATATTTACAACAATAGAGTTGATAAATTTTAATAAAATTCATACAAAGAACAAAAATAAATTTGTTAAATTTTCTATCTTTTTCTGTATTTGGCTGTTTATAATATATTAAATCTGCAATATACTTTAATAGATATAGCAATACAAAGTTATCTATATTATGCGCTAATGACGCTCGAGAACATATCTCCAAATACAATCTATTTACAAGTAATCTGAATCTTGTTTAGGAAATTCGAACGTCATATTTTCAGCCCGTTGATTAAGAGATATCGTCATCCGATTGCATTTCTAATTTGTTTCTTATTCTTTGTTGCAATAACGATTTTGAAATCGTTAGAAGGATCTAATAATCTTCTGCTTTAACAAGCAGAGATTGGATGATTGATATCAATTTCAAATTAAAGAGATTCGTAACATGTGTATACACATAGAAACTACAAATTCCGACAATAATCATTTTTACGATTTGCACCTATTTTTGGTAATAGTTGAATAGAAATTTGATAAATTGATATATACTAATATTTATATTTAAAAAATGTCATATTTTAAGATTTCAACGTTATAAAGTTACTATAAAAGATATTTAAACCTATTTTTAATAAAGCTTAAATCATAAAAAGTTTAAATTATATTACTATTTATATTAGAAAAGATATGTTCCAAGATCTTCACAATGTAAATTCGTTATAAAAAGTAAAATAAAATTTGAACAACTGAAATTCCATTGCCAAACAAAAATTTGTTTTAGTATTATACGACAGAGCATTAACATAACTGAAAATTGTATCACTAAGTACGTATTTTATAACCTAGATCAAAGAAAAATCTTATCATATGGAACAAAAGTCTGTTCGTTTTTATCCCTTCCTAAACCCTTTCACCTAAATTATTTAAACATCATATAATTCCCAGATCACGCGTGTCGACAAATGTTAAACTATTAATTCAAAATGACTATTCAACAAAGAGAGAAAAGCAGAAAAAGTTGTACGAAACAAACACCTGAAGCGAGTCGAACAGGTTTCATTACGTTGGAGTTCGTACCACATGTTACGTTAGAGAAACGAATATACTCACCGAAGGCTTTTTGTAAGGAAAGTGTTCAGTCGAGTCGAGTTATTTGCATTTTTTAACAAGATATTGGTGGGTTTCCGGGGATTTACGCCGGCCATCTCTTTCCTCATTTTCATCGCGTTTCAACGCACGGTACCGTGTAGCGTGTAGTACACTGACCAACGTGTAGCGTGGACTGACTCAGAAGCACGTGACGATGTTTTAGGAGAGATGGGTATTAATGCGCAGACGCATCAGCGCACCGCGCAAAGGCGAATTCTCGGCTGTCAAGTTTCAGCTCAGGTGAGCGTTCCCCTCAGAGACACACGGTTTACAACGTTCGAACGTTTATAAAGATTTCTGTTCGATTCGCATCGAACTACATCGACCAATTCAGCGAAAACATACCAGTGTTACTTTCTCGATCAAACGGTAACCTAAATTTTTCACGGAACGCACAACTCTTTTATCTATTTACTTCTGTTAATAATCTGAAACGAATTTTTCGAGCGTTTCTTATACGGTGACGATCGCACGTGGTGAAAATTTCTCGCTGAATTTCTCGCGATCGTAGCGTTCAGTTTTTGCGTGGAAGCTGTAAAACTGTGCACGGAAACACATTTGACGCGACGCCAGTGAACTCTTCGCGAGTATTCTCGGAAAAGAAGAGAAAAAAGAAACAGAACGATCGTGGCGTTCGCAGGGAAAACGACACGCCAGTGGACACGCTACTGGTCATGATGGCTTTAGGAATTACAATTACCGTGGTTCACTGTTGGCTGTGATGTGACACTGATACAAGGTATTTATGTATGCGAGATTAGCATGGTGTTTCTATTTTCAATCGATGATATCGTGTACGACCACAGGATCGAAAACTACGAGAAAGTAGAATGGGTTAATGTTAAATGAAGTTTATAATAGCTTGTAGGATGACTTTGAACGGATATCAACGGATTTTAAAACGTGTAATGAAATTAAAAAACAAAGAATCGTTAGTGCAAGAGACTCTAAAATATCAATTCCAATGGAAATTGTTTTTAATTTTTTTACAGAAAAGATTGTTTACTTTATTTATTATATATTCTCATACTACGGATTTTTATGAATTTATGTGAAATTTAATAATACAAAAATGTACAGAATACATACATATATGTAATATATCAAAATATATAAAACATTCAGAAAAGGGTATAAGTTATAATGATTTTTAATATATAAAATGAATCTCTACTTATGTTCTATTTCGTTAGTTATGTCTATAAAAATATAAATTTCCATAAAAATTTGTAATCTAGATATTTTATAGCACAAACGGTATATAACGATAATATTATAATATAAAATATCTCCATAAAAATAAAATTGATGAATAGCAAGCAATGAAAGCAAAAGAATTATAAGAATAAAAATAAAAAGTATAATAGAAATAACAAATAACAGATAGAACAGAAATGACAAATAATACAAGGAAGAAATATAACAAATTTTAGTAACGTTTTAGCTCCTTAAATAATTTGTATTGTATACATTTACCACAATATATCCAATAATATATAATAAATAAATCTAGTAATATATATATATAAAAATATGCACATACACACACATATATATATAAATAAAAATATATATAAATATATAAGTTTACTAATATATGAAAATGATTAATTTAAGTTTAAACAGATTTTGGACAAACGTAGAAGAAACAAATTATAAAAGGCATATGACTCTTCTTTGAGGTAAATTACATATTCTGAAAGTTTAGACAGAATTGAATTAATTACCGTGGTAATAATTCCATGAGAACTATATTACTTGATATCTATAGAATTATATTGTATGCTTGTGTAATATCCATATTGAACGTGTTCACTTTTATACCAATTATTACTATAACTTACATAAGTCATTTCTTATAAATTATATATCATTCATTAATTCATGTAAATTGATATTGAAATAAGTAAAAATGCAATATTGTTTCGTCTAATAAGGTATAAATAGCAAAATGATGCATAAAAATGACATGGACTGAATGTTATTAAAATACATAAATAAGGCAAATTGCATATTGTTTTACCGAAGTACAGGTAATACATTATAATAATAGATATATTACTTGAAACTACTTCACAAGATAAAGCACACAAATAACAATTTCCATGAATTAAAAATACCACAAATGCCTCAGTTCCTTCACATTCTTGCAGATAATAACTAAACATATATGAAACTAATCCTTGAATTTTCATTCGTAAACACAATGTTTAAAAACAGTATTTAGCAATACAAATTTATTAAACTAGATAAAAGATGTAACTAAGATAAAACGAAACTAATATATATACTACGAGTATATGTATTAACGCAATGTTTATTTATCTCTGATGAGATATATTAGATATAAAAACAATAAACAACAAATAATAGAATGAAACTGCTAGGCAGGTTCGCATCTTGAAGCATTGTTTCAAATGAATATCTATAAAAAATTGAATCAAAGAGTCTTTCCAACTCTTTATCGCGTTGTATACATGGCCGAACGATTTTCATTTCAAGCGTCACGTCGCGTCGCGTCGCGTTGCATCGCGTCGCCACACAAAACGTTGAATAAGATGTATCAATTCACTGATCGCTTCGTAATGTTCGTTGAAATCGTTCAGAGAAAGCATCATCCGCTTTTATGTAGGATTATAGGCCTTCTAATAAACTTTCGCACATATACTTAGGCGAATAGCCGTGAATACGTAAATGAAAATTGTATCGAGTGAAAAATTCGCGTGTAATCTAGTTAGAAAAACTCGTAAAAAAACGGCTTTATATGGCTGCTTGGAATGTAACAGTAAAAAAGAGGAAAGAAGAAGAGAAGTACAATGGCTTATGAAAATATTTCCATATTTCTAAATACCTAAATATTTCTAAATATCTAAAAATTTCATTAGTATGAAAGCCCAGTACCACTGACTGTGTGTGTTAGTAAAGTCTGAAACGATTCTGGAAATGAACATAGAAGTTAAAAGATATTTAATGTAAGTATATATTTCGCAAAGATCGCAAAAGTATTTAAACGGCCAATTACCTACCATATTGATAATATATTTTATAATAATGTTTAAATTATAATCATAATAAGATATTATAATAATATTATTATAATAATATAATTATTATTGGCATAAAATAATATAATATAAATCATATTATATTATATTATACATTTGTTGCATACTAATTTTTTATTAAATGTTTGCAGTTATACATCTTGTATGTTATGTACATTTACCGGCTGAGCTTAAATTTCACGGTATTAATAAAATTTCAAAATATGTTATATAACACATATAATCTGTGAATGAAAGTTTTTTACGACAAATGTCCAAATACTTCCGCGAGCCACTGCATATGGTATGATCTCGTTCAAAACAATTGGATCGCCAATTCGAATAACATCATAGCTCTTTGTATGATATCCGATACATTGGAAGTTTTAACATGCTAACGTGCGTGTTAAACATTCAGGAATTTAGCGGAATCAGAATTTAGGCCAATAGAAAACAAGATTAAACTACTTACGGCGACAGAAAAAGAGAAGCGCGGTGCCAGGCAATTTAAAATTTAAATCAAATATAACCGTGCCAAAAGCATAATGTTTCCTTCGCAGCTAAACATTGGTTTATTTTACAACAGAGATAACAACAACTCGTGTCAAATTTTTTAAATTTTAGTAATAGAGAAGCTAAATTCATCACACGATGGAATAGACAATACGAAAAAGATACCTCGATTTATTGTCGATTAAAAATTAACTAATTCTATAAAAAAAAACCTTTATCATAACATTCACAGCTTCATGACTTAATTAGGTATAATTCTCTTACGATATAATTAATTATAGACATGTGCACTTACAAGAATTGTGTACTTTTGTTTCAAAGAATTGAAATATTGGCAGAGATTAAAGATTGCAGCGTATGCTTTTGCTCTCCTGATGAAATTAGGGAAGAATTATTTTTGTCGCGAGTTCTTCAATTGTTAGAAAAAAGATTTTATCAATTTCATTATTAGCGCAAAAAATTCATGGAAAGGACGAAGCAGTTGCATATACGTACAGTGTTAACAGTTGAATAAAGCAATTTTCAGCACCTAAATAAGTGATGCTTCAATTAAAGTCGTTAATTTTAAATCAACTGGCCCAATATTTTATAATAATGATTATAGATGCAGATTTGATTTTATTTCGCCTGTAAATTAGACTTATTTAAATCCATTAAGAATCATGCTGTGAAATAATGCATAAAAGTTGCGTAAAGGAACATTCTTAAAATACGTAAATGGAGTAACTAATTTCTACAAAAATCAGATTTCTGATTTTTATAAATAGTAGATAAATTCTAGAAAAAACAGGCAAGAAAAACATTAACGTAATTTAGAAAAGATAATTTGTCACATTTTTATGAATACTTCGATTTTTACAACCTTCGTGAAATTGTTGGATCTAGGTGGGAAAGGAAATAATAGAAAACATATTAAGCAAATCTTTGGAATTCCCTTTCATAACCACAATGTTGAGAAATAGAATTCAATAATGTAAATTAACTGAAATATTGCGTTAGTTCAACTTCAATAATTAGATATCACCTCACTATATCAGAAAATTGCGCCTTTAATTAATCTATTAAATTAGTCCTGTTCATAGTTATATTAATATCTAGTATACTATCCATTCCATTTCTGTCTTGCTTAATCCAAATATCTTATCTATCATTTCTAAACTGAAGAAAATTGATGTTTTATTATTTCTATCGCCATCTTTGTTTTTCTTTGTTTCATGTACAATTTACATTTAGTAATTATTTCATAACGTCCTACATAACTTTACTTAAAAAGATAGGAAAACTAGGGAACCTGAAGTATTTTAACATACATAGATATGCATGTTTAGCTATTGAAAAACTGAATATATTTATGTATCTATGTATAGGAAATTTAAATAAATAAAAATGTACAGAATGCACGTATTATGCAAACATATACAAAATATGCAAAGCAAAATATTCATTATAATTAGTATTTATAAGGAGAAATCTTTTTATGTTTCAGTACCACTTCTTTAGTATTTTATATAATATCTGTTCACAGAGGAATATAAATTTGCATAAATATTCGCAGCCTAATAATTTCATTCATCTGTTATTATTCTTCTATGTTAGAAAACTAGAGAAGTGAATGTTTTGAGAAAATACTTTAACTGAAAAGGACAAGCTAACATAAATACTCACCTTGTTCTTGCAAAATAGATCATAAAACAACAGAAGTAACTAAAAGAAAAGGGCAGTGAAAAACCATTGTCGTTTGATGGTACACGAACGCAGCCAATAATCCGTAACCAGAGACGAGAAGAAAAAGAGAAGGAAAAAGCTACAAAACGTTCAGCCGCAAAGACGTAACGATGAGACCTTCGCTGGTCCAATTACCATCGTGAAATTACAAAATCGACAGGCTAACTGTTTTTCGAGCAAAACGACACAATTTATGCAACACGAAAAATCGTTTTTTAAGATACTCACCGGGCTCGTAAAATCGGATGCAAATGCATGGAAATCCTACGAATCTCTAGAATTCATTTTTCAAATCCAATTTCGAGAGTTACGATCGTTCCCGGAGGCCCGTTATCGCAAATTGCACTCCGTTGACTGTACTCACCGTAGCGAGATATTAAAGAAAATAACAAGGTATTCATACCGTGACTGATTCACAGCCGGTATATTTAAAACAATTTCACGCTCTTTTCTCTCGAGCAGATTCGAGCGGCGAATCCTCAGTCTTTAATCGCTACTTACTTAATTAAGTCTACTGTGATCTCTGAATCTTTGCTGGAGGATGGAGGATCGAGGAAAAAGGCATGATATCTATATTTTTGCGGATATTTTATTTTCAAGTCACTCTATGACTAAAAAGGAATATTTCAATATAAAATAGCTGAAAATGGAAAGGACCTGTTAGATTCAGTCAAAGGTGTAATTATGCCCATCAGAAGTCAAACTGATCACTCTATGTTTGGACAGTTTCTCGGATTCGTTACATTACGTGATTAACGTCTACTTCTGGAAAAGTAAATTAAAGTTAAATTACTTACTTCCATGCAGTAATTTATTACAAGAGAGTGACATAAACGCTAGCAAATTGCAGAGTAAATTTCAAAAATAATGTTTCGATTTCAAGTTTCATCATCACCTTTTTCTGCTTTTCAATTTATGAAGTTGATCAGTGCAACTTCTCGATCGTTAAAGCATTAAAAAATAATAAATAAACTCTATTTTGATATTCTGACAATAGACACTTTTTAAATTATGTGGCGGATAGAAAATTATATGTTTAGCCCGAAAATGATACAGAAGGGCAACTGTAACATGTGAGCAGTCGTCAATGTATTAGATTTTAAAACTACTGCTCCGTAAAAAAATGAAGAATATGATTCATCGTGCTTTCTCCTGTCGGTCTTGATATATCAATTCTGCTCTTATCTCAACAAACAAAAAAACTTTTAAGAAGTCTAAGAAAGTTTTTAACATAGAATGAGAAACTTAAAATGAGAAATTGAGCATACTAATAACAATCCTTTCATAATTTGCTCAATCTTGTGATATTTTTTAACGTTAAAAAAATACTATTGGGTTGAAAATAATCGAAGGAATGCAGTAAGGCTGGATGCAGTTGACGAAAAATAGTAAGAAAGTAGCTAGAAAACATTTTCTGTGCCTTCTAAGAAACAAGCCTTAATAATGCGCGCATCAAAAACAAGAAGAAACGAAATACATATGTACTATCTTTCGTTCATCGACCAAAATCGTAGCCCACAATAATGAACACATTTACATGCAGGATGTGTGCAGCACGTAATTAAATCGAGTTACTCATCGCTAAACTGGTTAGGAAACTGTTTGTCCATTTAGAAAGCCAATTCGTATTTTGAGCAATAATAGATGAATTATTTAACACTTTCACGAAATTATCACCTCTGGTGCGTGGTTTATTGTGTGCGTACGAAAGAAATGTGTGTCGATGACCCACGAGGTTCTCAAGGTTCGATGGACAATTACAGTTTCGCGGAGCGTGTGATTGGTATTGACACGATAGTATTCGCTATAATAACATAACGTATAGTATTGTATGGTATGTAGTGATACAAATTTTATTCGTAATAAAAGTAATTTTATGCAACAAGGAAACTAAAACAAAGACACATATATTTTTTATGTTAGACAATAAAATGTTTTAATATTTAATTTAATAGTTAAATCTTTTAATATTTTTTTATCCATGAGGTATTCATATTTTTATTCATACTGCTAGACTGTGGATATTTATGTGCAAATTCAAGCTTTTTGCAAACACAGGTAAAAAGTAGGTCGTAGGAAAAAGAATTTTTCATCTATCAAATATTATATTATACTCTGAGTATTTTACATACCTTTCCATATTATGTGCATTCTATGAATTATTGTATCTTTAAGTTTCTCACAAATGTATAAATATCCGTAATCTATATGTCACTGTACCAAAGTACTTGAAGGATGCAACTTTATGATTACACATATTTTCTTAAACAAATGAACTAATATTGTTAATAGAATGTCATAACTCACGCGTTACATATTACCAAATTTTTTCTACATACAACAACGCCAATAAAACAAGTGAAATTCTACGAGTAAATTTTACAAGTTAGAAATCGACTCCTGATTGACGTAAAACTGTAAAATTATAAGAACTGTTTGAGCAACAGAAAACTATAATTTATAACTTGTAATTTGTCAACTATTGTTTGTCAACTGTGTTTATCTGCTATTAAGTATTACATAGTTGGTAAATTATGGTACAAGAAATCCCCGGTCATTCACCTGTCGCTACACATATGATTCCTAAGATATGTTACTGTCTTCAACGTCTTAATATTGCAATAAGATTTTTGCGACAAATCATTTCTTGCAAAATATTTATTGTAAATCTCCGTTCGTGACTTCAAGCACTTGTGCAGAAACGACGCGATTTTTTAAATACTCCACCGTATGTTAATTATTAAGAATGCAGACTGAATTTGAACGAGGCTCATCTTGTTTCAGAAAATTCACTTAAATTAGCGAGACAGTAACAAGAAATAATTTTCAAGATTTTACATAATATTGGGTTGGCAACTAAGTGATTGCGGATTTTGTCATTAGGTGGTATTGACAAAATCCGTAAGCACTTAGTTGCCAACCTAATGGAATCACTTTTTTTTTAACAGAGGAATTATGATATAACTGCAATGTAGATTCCTCAATTTATTCAGTGAAGAACCTCATGTTTACGTATGTAATTACATAAAATATTAAAAATAGAATTTATTGTATGTGTTAATATATGAATTGGCACTATTTTATTTAGTTATGATAAAAGAGATCTTTCTTGCTGATATCAGTCTTGTATGGAAATTGAGAATTACTAGATAATTGCTATGAATAGAATGTTTGATGCCATTATAAATAGTAATATAATAATAAAGTTAATAATAAAAAATAAATAGGAGATAAATAGAATATTATTTAAGAAATACAGGCACGTAATATAAGTATCACTCTCGTGATTTTATAGAAATTTAATCGATAATTACTTGTATGTTGTTTCCTAGAACTATAATACATTTTCTGATAATGTTTTAATTTTTCTTCCTCGGAAAATTGTTAAGATTTTGACAAATAATCGGACTGACTTCAATTTGGAATTGGATTATGATAATTGGAACAAAATTTAAAAAACATAAAGACATGGATGGCATTAACAGTTGTTTTCTAGAACTGTGTTTCAATTTATCATAATCTTTTAATTTCTTTCTCGAAAAATTGTTGAAATATTGACAACTGATCGGTCAATGTTATAAAATGACTGCTTTGATGAATTGTCTTAAGCTTATCCTTTACACTACTTTAACAATGGCCGAAACAAATGAATATCTAGCGATGTTAAGTCTAAAGAATAGAATAAATGACGTAATAATTTCCAATTATCGTTGTCTGTAAACGATCGCTGACATAACAAAACAGAATCCCTTTCCATTTCATTAATATCGATCACTTTTGTATTATTACTACATACTTACGATTCTTCTAATTACTAACTGCAAAATATCAACTTTGTCATGAAAATTCCAAGGGCGTACAAGAAACAAAATTAATCATGAAATAACTAGATACATATGATTAAAAATGTATTCCGGTTTATCGTCTTCCCACGATCGTTCAAGAAGAAAAAAGAGGTCTGAATAAACGTCTGCGATCGATGTCGTTTAAAACTTATCGAGTCTAATTACCATCTAATGACCACTGATTTATTCGATCGAATGAATTCTATATTTCTTCGAGTAGATCGTAGTATTATTGCGCTCGTGCGCGATACTGTTGAATGCGATCGATCGAACGTAACTCTTCGATCACAAGGCAGTATACACGTAGTAGTAACACTAACGGTATCTAATTACGACGTTGACACAATTCTTGAAGCATCAAATCGTTTCATATGAATGAGCGTCCCCTTGTGCTAAAACTGTGATCATCTAATGGGAAAAACGCTCCTGTAACGTCAGCTAATCGTTCCGTAATCTGTTCATTTATTCCACCGGAGGATCGTACGTATCATCGTAAGCCAACAATTCCTCGGACAGACGCTGCAGACAAATGTTCACACGCGAAACTAAACGGTACGAAATGGCATTTTTATGTCTGGAAATGTCACGCTAGAGCAATAGTGGAAAATATGTATACGGATAAAAAGGAAACAAATGTAGTATAGATTTTAAACTTTCACGATGATTAGACGATATATCTGTGGTTCTTCGGCTTTTGAATCGTATCTTTACTAGCGCGTTGCACATTGTTCTCGCGTTTCGTGAACATTCCAGCTTCTTCGCTCATTCAAGCTTGACCAGAGTATACACGTATTTAGTACTTATAAGTATGTATCTACGTATCTCGCAAATGTGATAAAATTATTCATCAATTATTCATCATATTAATAAGTCTTAATATTGGGATCGTGTTGGATAGATTGATCTTAAGATGGTTGTTCATGCTATACATGTATAAATTTTTTACTACATATATACATTCACAGTAAATATCTCGTAACATTTATATACACTTTCTAATTGGTTCTATATTTTACCAATATAATTGAGACGGTTGTGTCTCGTTATAGTGCTAATTAAATTTCGAAATGTTTTATATTAAAACATAATATATACATAAAAGTTAGCTAGGATAAATATAATGTTGAAATACTGTACTTATTCACTATAGAGGAAATAGACGACCATTGAAAAATGCAAATCAAAATCAATGTTAAATAAATATCCGCCGCTACTTATCAGATATCCGCCTGCATAAATTATAAGGAACAATACGATGAGAAAAGAAGAAAAAGGAAAACTCATATTCTTAGGTCAGAAATGTATACGGTATATACATGGCAATGTCAGACGACTGTGTGAAATCGTTCGGAGAAACCTCGCTCTATGGATAAAGAAGTAGCTACAGCTTCTTTGCTTACGTTCTTCTACTTCTTTTTATCAGGTTTGCCTCTAAGATGCAACGAAGAAGATTATAAACGACTGCGTAGTAAAATCACCTTGTAGTTGAAGAAAAAGAACATTTCTCGGTCGCTCTCGAGTTCGTTCGCATTTTATAAAAAGTGAAATTGGATTCAGTGGGATTGACATAATAAAGAGGGAATTTTTATGCGTTTATGAGAAATCTACAGACGCAACGATGCAAGATACATGGAAAATGTGCAAAGTAGCGTGTGTACTTGTTAACGATATTTATTGTTAGTAGGTGAAACAGAATTCTATTTAGATTCCATTTATTTGATATTCCATATATAAAAATATAAATTTGCATAAGTTTTGTTGCATATGACAAACTTATATTGATAACTCGTGGTTCTTTAGAGTCGTATCCAATATATGATATATTTCGTGTGTTAAAAAAATTGCATTCGTCATGCGAATGAAGAGGTGTGTTTTTGTGAAAAGTTATTAGATATAGCGGAATTTCAAGACAGGTAGGATATGAATGTTTGATGTGAAATAGAATGTCATTTCATGCTGCATATATTATAATTTAAATGAAACGTCGTATTCTTGGTACAAAGTCCTCACACATGCTTGTATTTATTGGACAAAATATGAAACTTATCAGCATGGAAGAATTAAATTTTCAGAATCATTTTTTCAAAAGCAGATCATGTGTGATCGAAATAAATTAGTTTGCGAGTTACTTGAGAAGTGTTTTCACGACTGTTAAATAAAACAGTATTTGCAAAATGAAAACACTCAAATATTGCAACATTTTTTATTTTATTCGCATATTTTTATTAACTCGTTTTATATTTTATATTTTAATCTAATGTATGAAAACAACAATTACTATAAGAAAATAATTTGCTTCCAATGCAGTGGTATAGAATACGTAAAGACGTAATAGTAAAGTACGATAAAATACAATGATACAGCAATAAGTAAATAAAAATAAATTTTAATATGTATGCATACGTAACTTCCTATTCCGTTTCAAAGACATAAAGAATCGTTTCGCATATTGATTAATGTTAGCGACCTTGGACTTTTCTTTTCAAGAATCGCGATGAACATATAAAATAGTAATCATGAAAGATTGTTGTTATTAAAATGTTAAAAGTTGTCCTTGAAAAAGCGAGTAAATGTTGCAACTTCTTTAAGAAGTAGACCTAACCACGCCACGTGTTTTCTTCTTTTTTTTTCATCTGTGACTATAATTTTATGATTATGTGGTAGCGCATACGATCAGAAATGCTGAATGAGAATTATAATTACAAAACTTGAATCTTGCCGTCATAAAAAAGACGAAAAATGCCTGACGCAAAGAACAACATAGAAAAATCTGTGTCTATGCGATCGTTGAATAAGATCTGAAACGAATGAGCGTACATAACAATGTTTTTCTAGATTCTTCGAGTAGTTTCATAATGCAAATCTATTTTGATCCAAAATTTAATATCGTTTCCGCTGTTCAAGACGCTGCATGTCGTTAAGATATTTTCAATTCGTACAACGATGTACAAATGAGTAATAGACGAAGAAGGGATTATAATTCATTCTAATAATTTTCCATGTGATGCAAATAATTATTGTTTAAATAGTAGCAGTTAAGAAGCAATCGTATCTTCTTACGATTTGTAACCGATTGTGATGGCATATAAAGCGCGTTGGTTGCAATACAAATATTCTGAACATGCTATGGAATCGCAGCTATTGGTACTGCCATTGCGCATTTACACCATAAAATTTACAGTCATGTAAATATAATTATTCTGTTGAAATCTATAGATCCGAATACGAAGATATTTTTTTGGAAAACCGCCCATCGAAATCATTCAATCCCTTCATATCGAAAGACGAAATATCTCGCGACGCAATATCCTTTGTGATACGCTCTGGACGAGATATCTTGCAACAGAATATCATTTATGCGATGCTTTGCACAAGATATCCCGCGACGCAATATTCTTCATACGATACTTTGAACGAAATAACTCGCACGGGGATTAGGAATGCTAAATAAAGAAAATGCTTTATTTCGACAAACAAATGATTTTAGTTTTCTGTTATATGACACGGTACAAAGTGTAGTATTATATACAATGCCAGGATACAGTGACCGATGAGCGACATCCATATATTAGGTTGTCCTAAAAGTTTCTTTTGTTTTAGAAGAAAATAATAGATGCACAACATTTTTTGTTTTAATGCAAACGAAACGTGTCCTACGACAGCTAGAAGACGGTCGAAGATAAAGATCACATCATCTGACAGATTAGATTTCATGTCTGTATCAACATAGCCAGATAAAGCAGCTGCATGCAAATAGCGAAGGACATTTTTGGGACAACCTAATAAATAGAAAGCTTCGTATAAACAACATTGAGTTGTAAAAATATTCCGTCCAAAACTTATAATAAACAACATTACGTGGCAAGGTATATTTCGTCCTTCGATGCAAAGGAGTTAATGACTAATGACCAAAGTACTAATACATAAGATAGGAGATAGTAGGTACTTCACTGAGAATATGATAATGAGTGATAATAACGACGGCTGTGAAACACAATTCTGTTTACCTAACTTAAGGATTTGTTACTGATTATCAAAAATAATAAAAATTATTCATGCGTACTGAATACTGATTTTGAATGATTTTATCCTTATTTGTGATGCCTTCAGTTTATATTTTAAAGATAATCTAATATTTCAGAAATTACTGAATTTGATATATCCTTGGTATATCTTAATTATAAAATTTATTACTTTTTAATTATTTATTAAATTTACTAGTTATTTTAATATATCTTAATTATTAAGTTATAATTATTTCTAGAATCATACGTACTTATTATATTAATTATAATATATTAAACTTAGAGAATATAATTTTATTTCGTTTTCGGTTAATCTTCTGTTCAACCAATCGTTTAATAGATAGAACATTGTTGACAAATATCACTCGCATAAGAATAATTAATCATAATGTCGAGCCATTAAATTATGCTAATGCAAGTAAGTACATATTACAACGAACGGCATCGAGCACCGATAATTCCCCGTTTTAATTTTATCTCTATTATAATGACATCACATTTCTATTGTTTCTACGAGAAGTATCATTTTTCACCTAGGACACGCTAATCAAAAGAAACAGATAGACCAATTTATTACGATAACCGGTTATGCAATATATCATTTATACGACATATGCAGTTGTGATAACTACAGAATGGCAAACGTATTATGTGTTATTTACACATTATTTTTTAACTATGTCATATGGAAATTACAAAAACATTATACTGGTAGATCAAGTATCACTCGAATATGCCTGATGTAGCGATAAATTCGTTCGACAGTACGCATAAAGTTTGTATTATTAATTTGAATTTTTTATTTTCAACTTTAATTCTACGTTTCTACTAAGTCGGTAAATTAAGTCAAAAAAAAACGATTCAAGATTTCGATGATAATATCTCCAACACATGTATATATCTATGTAACATTATTTTATTTCGCATCATATTTTTTTAGCGAAGGTAAAATTAGCGTTTAAATAGCTTTTTGCGCAATCGATTCTTCGGTGAATGAAATACCAGTCGAGACTTGAGAAACTTCATAATGTCGTATCAGTATCGTTGGTAAATCGTTTTGACATTGATACTGTTGACTTAACATAAATATGATATTATAGTATTGTATCACTAAAAATAAAATAGTAGCAACGTAATATGCTGTAGAAAGATTCTAGTTAAGCGTAACCATTGATACAGTGCAATTTACGTTCTTTACAAGTTTCTGTAGAAATTTGTTTACGTTATTAGATTATATTTTATTTATGTACTCTTTCAGTATTAATCTGTAGCTGTAGCTTATAGTTAATTATTTCGTGCAAGCTGCAGCTTATCCATTCTTTTTCCTTTTCTTTAGTGTTTTAAGTAAATTATTAATGTAATTACTAGCGACATCACCTTCTGCATGATACTGTACGGTGAAGCATTATGTATGAATTTATTTATATTATACCTTATTATGATTTTCGTCTACAAAAGCTCATATAGCCACTAGATTACAATGGACTGTGTTATATAATCTGTTCAAGCAGATCTGTTTTATAATCAGTCAATGTATGATTATTCTTATAAAAAGCAATTTTCTATTAATTCTTTTCATAAGAAAAATATCTTATTTCTTTTTTCTCTTTATTTATTAAAAAAAAAAGATATTTTTCTTACAAAGGAATTAATAGAAAATTGTTTACTGCGATAAAACTTTTTAATTTTTAAAAAGACTGATAAAACTAGTTTAACTAATAATGCGATAATGCAATAGTAATAGCCTTAACACAATCTTTAATTTTGCTTTTACGTTTTGTAGAATTGTGTAAAGTTACACGGAATTGAAGATAGTTGCCAACCCAATAGTTGAGTTAGATACAAAGCTGGATATGTAATTATTAAACTATAGATTTTTATGCATTTATGGAAAATTTAATTATGCCAAAATACATAACATGCACGTAATCTGTAAAAATATATAAAGTATTCAAGGTACAGTGCTCGTGATCGCTATAATAATTAATAACTGTAACAAATCGTCGTTTTCATCTCAACTGTTTTCGTGAAGATATGAATTTGCATAAATATTCACGATCTAACAATTATATGAAGAATTAAAAACTGTTGGTAGCGTGAGTTTAAAATTGCAATATTTTGCCATCACTGACCCAGAAAAGAGAAACAAACCGTAGATAAAAATGTTAGATTTTCGATAAAAAGTAAATCACTGATCGTGTGCAAAAATGCGTACAAAGAATTGTATTGCGCATACTATATTTCATGGAATTGTTACTGCGAAAGTTATATTTATATCGATTTTCGTAAAGCACGTTACGAAATATTTGTGAGCCAGCGAAATTTTACGCGGATTATGTTTTTTATACTCTTGAGAAATACACTGGCATAATTATTTTTGCAATTACATTTAGCTTTGCATTACAATCGCTATAATTGCTATAAAAATATCATAATCCTTTGTACAAGTCATTTACAATTTCTCTAACTCTGACTAGTCTCTGATTCAATTATTCGTGTTTGTATAATGAAACGCTAATTCTGTTAATTAATTGTTGGCTGAATGAACAAATCAATTAACAACCGATTTAATTATTTTATTAAATTAAGACGTTCAGGTATTTCAAAAAGTCAGAATATTAATATCGCGTATTGAACCATTGGAAAGAACTAAAAATTCCCTGTATAAAGTAAATATCGTAATTTCTTCGTTACAATAAATTTAAAGAAAGAATTAGATGATTTTCTGTAAAATCAAATGTATACTACCGTACACAGTGCATCATTTTTATCATCATATAGTAATAAAAGAAACTTTATTATGTTAATCGTAGTAATTGTAATTATTCTATTTGTCACCGCTTCGAGCGAAATTCTCTTCTTAATAGTTTAAACGAAAAAGAAATATCGAAAGCTATTCTATTCCTTCGTTTAGCTTCGAGAAACAATCGATTAAAAAACGCAAAAAAGGTCCAGAGGAACAAAAATAAAGATACATGAAACAAAGGAAAAAGGCGATGCGGTGTGAAAATAAATATCCTTGAATTCATCATGTACGACGAAATTCAACTCGGCAAAATGTGCAAAAAACAATGCAAAGAACCGACAAGAAAAAGCGATCTTAGAAAGGGAATAAAAAGAAAATCTAACTGTACGACGACAAGGGCCATGAATTAATTAGGTGTTTTTACTTTTTAGGGTCGCCACACGAATACGGTACGAACTCAACAATGGAGTGTCTTTGAGCACCACTCGTGCAATTCAGCTTCCCTTATACATCGATATCTGCCGGAGAAATCATAAAATTGGCGAACTCTCTTCAACATAGAAAAACTACTCGCAAACATGTCCAGGTATAGCGTCCAAGAGTACGACCTCGAAACTGGAAAGCAAGTCCGGTTAACCGGATACAGCAATGCTGCCTTCGAAGATCCATTTCGAAGCAACAACAACGATTTTGATCAGACTGCTGAACTAGAAAACAGGCTTAGCAGTGTCCACGTCTCAAGCCAGGATGACAAAAATATGAACAATGATGGTAAGTTTATGTAATTTATTCCTTTACCACGTTAAATCGACATTACTTTGTACGAATATATGGAAATATATGGAAATTAGTAGACGGTGGATGTTTATACGAATCAATATTTTAATAAATACAGCTAAGGAAGTAGGACGTACAGCAAAGATTTGTTTATCGCAACGAATTTAAATATTCCAACGAATACTGTTATTTTGTATATTTTATATATTCTTGCATCTTATATGTATTTTCTATGCTATTGCCAGCTTAAATCTTCCGTAAATGCATCAAAATTCACGGTCCATGTAGAATGGAACGAAAATCAATCCTCACTATTTTTCAAACACTTCCGACAGTCGGACAGGAAAATGTATGGAACGAAAGTTAATCAGCTTCCATTCGACTACAAACTGCAATACTAGGAGTTTCGAACAATGTTTTACTTCCATGGAAAATCGAGGTTACCTCTATTTTTTAAAATGAAACAATACATTTTTTATACAACATTTTTTAATTCTATGCGAAAAGATATTGAGATACTTAATTGGAAAAATGACTAATTTAAAGGATATTTTAACTTTGATATTGCGAAACTTGTGCTATGGAAGACAAAGAAAGATAGCATAGTAATTTTTGGTTTTATGTTTTACTTGTCTTTCATAGAATAAGTTTTACAACGTTAAAGTTAAAATATCTTTTAAACTGATCATTTTTCGATTCAAGTACCTTCATACTTTTTTGCAGAATTAAAAACTCCATCGAATGATGTATAAAAGAATGTATTATTCCATTAAAAAAAAAATAGCGATGACCTTGACTTTTTATCGAAGCAAAATCTTCTTTGAAATTCATAGCATTGCAATTTGTAGCCGATTGAAAACTGATTAACTTTTTTTCGAAACATTTTTTGTCCGACTATTGGAACTATTTGAGAAATCGTGGGAATTGATTTTCTCATCACGCTCTATATTAGACTTGTGAATTTCAATTTGCGTATAGCAATGTCTGAAAGAATCGCAGTGATTATTTTATATAATTGCAATTGGAAAGATTGCAGTAATAAGGAAGTAGCTACGTCTGCTAGTAATTTGAATCGAGTAGATCAAAAACTAACTCAAAATCAATCAAAGTTGAATCACTTTTTAAAACGTGCTCTAAGTTCATATCTGTTTAATTCTGAAGCAATTGAAATCTCCATATAGAGATTATTTTGCAAAACATTATAAGTCACCTACTATTCTTAGTATAAAATTTGTGTACTTTTGGATATGAAACCTATACCTTTCACTCTCTCCCAATAAATACGATTTAAACATTAGATTATTCTGTCTATCGTTGCAAATCCTGCAATTATTTTCATAATAAATTTTAACACGAAGATTTTCAACGTTACTTTATTCCAACATGATTATATTGAAATATCCCACTTATGTGAATTAAATTAGGTAACTTAATCCATATAGATCAAAATTTCTTGGGGTGTTGGGGTGTTATTCAGAATATAATAACGCTATCCTTTTATTCAAAATTTAAATTGCAAGCAACAATTAAATTACTGTTAATACTGCTAGTTAATTTTCAAAAAACTGATTCATTTGAAAGAATTAATTTAAAAATCTTAAAATATAATAAAATGTACATTCTTTCGGAAGAATTGCAGACATATCTTTATATCCGTTAAATTAGCGGCTATTTAAAAATATAATACCTTTAATATAAATGTAATAAATATAACGATATTAAAGTATAATATAACGCCCCAGGCGAAAACATGAAGTTTTAATTACTGTCTATTTAGTTTTTTCATACCAAAATTATTAGCTCTGAACAGTCATATAGAATTATTTCTGAACAGTATACACCAACAGAGCATAGATTCATTTTCTGAAATGCTTTTTCACGTCAATTGCAAAGACAATTTTTCATTTGATTTGTTTGTGTTCTGTTTTTCGTTTCATATCATAAACTGTTGTTTCGGATTGCAAGAAAAATGTATTGAATTGTCTGAAATTTCCTAACGATGGAACAGCCAAGACGGGAACTCTTGTATAACGCAATTTTTAAAGTACAGCAAAATATGTAAATTCGCATTTTCGTACAAACCTTTATACTGATATAATCCAATGAAATTTGAGTTTGCATAATTACAACGGTGATTAAATTTTGAGTTACATTGTCCCTTTGACGTATTAAAACAATTAATGTCTAAATACTATTTTTTTTTATTTAAGTACTTTAACTGCCATTATTCGTAATTGAAATTTTTAATATTTTATTACACAAAATGCGAATAAATTTATTTTGTATTTATAATTAGGTTTTAAATTATAGAGTATTTCATGAGTATAACTATCTTTTCTACTTTGAGCCACATTCTACTTAGAACCTATTCTACTTTGAAAGCGTCTGATATACACATTCTCCTTAAGGTTACGGTTTGGCTGAAAATTAAATAGTCGAAAACGAAATATTTAATTTAATTATTAATAATTATAATCGAAGATTAATTTTTAAATTAAATTATAGTTATAAGAATAATTTCGATTATCTGGATACTAATTCGCATATAATACTTTATTTAATTTTTCTCCTTCATCCGGAAATTTTATTCAGATAATAAATAACTATAGTACATATCACCGGTTATCAGACTGAATTAAATCATTGAACTAAATCAATCTTCTAAAGAATATGCTGGATTGGAAAATTTGGGATCAATTTTCTCTTACATCCTACCGTACCGTGATAGTAATATTTATTAAACATTTTTATTAATGATTTATTCATCAAAATGCTTCGCTATTTTATAGTCGCTTTTGTTACGTCTCTTGCTAAGAGATAAGAATATTTCATAGAAATTGCATGTATATCTATATACATTCTTTTATGATTATATAATTTATTATCCTGTATAAAATTCTCAAGGTAAAGGAAAATATAGGTATCAAACACTTTAATCTAACTGAAGGAAAATAATTTTATATGGCTGTTTGAACAAGAAATTGGAATGAAATTAAAATTACGATGAAACGCGATAACATTAAACATTTTTTTAAGATTAAATATTTTTTAACATTTAAACAACAAATATTTTTAAAAATTCATGAACATGAAAATCAATGGTACTAGTGTAATACTATCTAAATATATATAACTCGTGTATTACTAAATAATACATGCAACTGTAAGCATTAAAAGATATAGATATCTCAGATGCATCTCATGAATGAGGAATGAAAATATTTTTCTAATCAACAGGTGATCCGCAGACATTTTATAAATTGATCAATTATTTGATCAATTGGCTGCATTGATTAATTAAATGGATTAGCTTGCTGTATAGCTTTGACATAAGCCTTTATCTTCATTATCTCACAAAGTATTTATAGTCTTGAAATTATTCATCGAGTGGGAACTAAATTTTTATCTAGGATAAAACCAACGACAAGCGCTAAAATAGATTTTCTAAGATACCGTTATTTTAGTACATATATACGTTTACATATTTATAATGTTTAGCTACAACCATAAAAATCGGCATTGGATTTAATGGTGTCTAATTTGAATGAAAATTCGATTTGCAAATATACACAAGGTTTACGACACTTTTGATCTTGAAATTATTCGAATGAAACTATAATAATTATTCGTTCGCCAAAGTTGCAAATTATTCCCGTTACTTGTACTTAGGAAATGACTAAACTACAATAAAATTAGTCACTGAAACTGTAAATATAACAGTGTTTTATAATGCTATTATTCTCTTCGTTACTAATATCTTTTTTAAATACTATTACAGTATTCCTCCTTTTTATTTGTTTTTATCACTTTTCTATTAATAATAACATTTTCATTCTTCCTTATTCTTTCGCTCTTGGTATGTGTAAGAAATATCATATTGCTGCTAAAAGAAAAGTATTCGCTCTTTTCTCGAACAACAGACATGTTCTTGTAATCTTTCTTATTAACAAGAATCTTTTAATGCCCAAACTCGATCCATCTCAGTCTGGATATAACGTCCAACTGAATATTATAAATCTGTTGTCTGATAATCTCAGTTCTATCGAAGAAAAACTACACAACGCGTAACGTGAGTAAATAATAGGACAGATTACAGATCAATGGAACGAGATAAATCTCTGTCGGAAATGCAATGGAGGATTATTCCGAAGTACGTACTTCCACAAATCTAATAGTATTTAACAACTGAAATTCGTACTGAGGAATATACCGATTCTATTGGGTTGGCAACTAAGTTATTGCGGATTTTGCCCATACCACCTAATGACAAAATCCGCAATCACTTAGTTGCCAACCCAATATGATCGAGTGAAAAATGTTATATAAACATAGAGATCGTTTAAAATTAGAGAATAATACCTCGGACTCTAATATTACAAATTTTCTACTGCTAGATCACACTTTAATATTAATTCCCCTTCTATAAAATATAATTCTGCTATTAAATATTAAATTAAATTAATATTAAAATTTTTTAAACAAGCTAATCTTTCTTAAAGATTATAAAACTCAGCCTATGACTTCAGCTGAGACGCTAACAAGCTATTGCAATGGTTGATCGAACAATTGTAAACAATCAATTAAAAAAGATATATTTCAAACTTCACGACATTGGACTCTTGTACAGTGGCTCATTTATTCGAATACTTGTCATAGAAAACTTTCATGTATATATATATATTTTTTTTTTATATGACATATAAAATTTAAAACTTCACTAGCACTGTAACGTCAAATGATTGTCATGATTACACTGACCAAATTTGAAACCAGTCTGGAATTATATATAAAAGTTGCGAGATATTTACTGCTAACGTATATGTAGAAAAATAATAATATATACGGCATAAATAATCATCTTAAATTTATAATAAACGTTAAAGAATATCGATGAATATTAAAGCTTGTTAGTATAATGGATAATTGATTGTTTAAATAATTTTGCGATCTCTGCGAAATACATACATACGTATTGTATACATACTTACGTCAAATATTCCGTGCTTTTATGTACATTTTCAGATTTACCTCAAATTTTGCCAATACGACCATGATCGTCGAGTTTCATTGCTTCGATGTTAATGGCATTCCAAAATGTCTCGTACAACACACGTAATATATTTATAAACCGTTTTTACAAGTGTTTGAATACTTCCGTGAGCTATTGTACGTGAATAATTTTGAAGAACAAAGATATATGAAACAAGTATTAAAACCTATAGTGCATTAATGCAAAGAATTGATTTATTGGAATAAAACGAAATTAAAATGTGATTTCTCTATTAATAAGTTCAATTTTTTAGTTTTCTTCTATCGAAATACGATATTAAACAGCCAATTATTATAATCTATTGAAATTTTACAGCATAATGTTCGCAAGCTCGTTACTGTACGCCAATTTCGTATTTCTACTATAAACATTTAATAAAACTTTAACACGCTAACACGTTCACGCGTTCACTGTGCTGTATGCCAACTCGATACATACAAATTATGTTCATACAATACATACGCCCTTTGCATGCATATTAAATAATAAAACTTTACATATGTGTTTAACATGAATTATTATGCCCTTTTCTCCTTGTAACTTAATCTATTATACGCCTATTCATAATACTTTAATTATTATATAATATGTATAGTGCAATATATTACCTGGGCCTAAACCTTATCTTAAAAAATAGCATAAATAACATTATCTATATATCCATACATATATCCACAGGATACACTCAAAGTTTTGATTAAGAACATTGAAACACCCTATATAAGATTAAATTTCCAACCAGCGGATCACATGCGCATATCGTAAAAGTCCCCGTTCAACAGTCGCAAAAGTATCAATAACTATCCGACAGCTTAACGCGTGATTACATCAATTACACTGAAATACTAGCGTCAATTCTTTCGTATGATATAATGACTGCGATTACACACTTATCGGTTCAATGAAGAAAACCGCATTTTGTAGTATCGACTAACGATGTGATCTGCAAAAATTATGAGAACAAAATCAACTTTACGATGTTCTGCGGTAAACTTGCAACGGTGTATTAACTTATAAACAGGAAGTACGCGGCAATAGACGCGGAGAAACATGTCGTTTATGCGAAAGGAGAATTCCTAAGAGATTGAAAAGGGAGAAAAGAATATTTCATACGTTCACTTTTGCGGTTGAGCAGATGCATTTGACTCATAATACTAACCGTATGCATAAATTAATAATGAGAAATTATTTCAAGGCGCGGGTTCTTTGAGTTATCTGACTCATTTCGTGACCATTTGTGAGAGAATGACGTGTATGAAAGACTATCACGTATTTACCGAGGTTGCGTTGATACTCGATACATGTAACTGCAATTATCGTCTCGGTTGAATCAACTACGATTTGCATGTTTTTCGTACGACAGATTTTATTCTTTGATTCTTTCTTATTTCGTGCTTTCTTTCACTTTAATCAACGCCATATGAGTTAGAAGTTACAAAGCTAACGTATTCGTAGGTATTAAATCTCATCTTACTATTTGCCTGCCACTGTGGATATTTCACTTTATTTTGATATTCTACTAATTGTAAATAGTCTGTTTAATAACAATTACTGGTTCCTACTTTGTAAATCAGAGTGAGGGATTTATAATCAACTACAATTGTTTACTTTCGTAAGCAAACGAAAATTTGGTTACATAGGCTTGATTTATTTATATCTCACACAAATTTATGTTGCACGTAAGATACGAGTATGTATAAATAGAACTATATTAATTTATATCAATTTATAATTATTATAATTAATATATACAATACTTAATTTTATTATATATAATACAATAATTATATATAATATAGTAATTAATATATACAACAATTTGCATTAGTTCGTATAATATAACTTATTATTTCTTATATTTTCTTTGCTTTTATATGAAACAAGTGCAACATGGAAAAATCTTATTGGAGAGAACTAAAGTATCTTAAGTAAATTATCCGATGCAATTTTTTTATAGATTTTTATATCTGGAAAAATGGAATCTTACAATCTACATACGTAAATGTCCCTTACATTTAATATCTTCAGTCACACAAAGCCAATCTTACTCGTGGGTTAAGAAATAGCAACACATATGTATTATGAATCGAGCAGATGTTCGAAATGTTAGCCTATAATTTCTATTAGTCTCATCCTGTACGCATATAAATTTTATCATTAGATAGGTATTATTTAAATTTATTATTCATTTACATATATTTTTACAAAGTAAAGTTTTATTATTTGCAGAGTATCCAGATAAATGTCAGTGACATTTAGATATACATTTCGTACAATAAAGTTAATGTTAAGTAATTTTGTATTAAGTGTAGAATTATAATATGGACATTAGCGTACGCATACGGAAAAACCCTGGTTGGTTTAATCAGGTGTGTAAGTTATTTAAAACAGTTTACTGAACAATTTGTTATTCGCCGGATATTTCGTAATTTGTTTTCTAATATCGTGGAACAGCTATTTGTGGCGTAACTTTTTGACTTGTGCTAACACCACGATAGTATCGTTGACATTATGAAGAAAAGTATTCGCATAAATAAAAACTGGACAACAGAAGTTTTTAAAGAATCTATGCTATTTATATGGATAGAAATTGACATATTTATGTACGTAGATAAAAACTGAACAAGAAAGTCATGACAGATTAAAGCAAGAAATTAACGCGACCACTGCTAATCGAATTTTCATTACTAGACTGCAGATCTTTAAGTAATTTTATTACAAGTATTTTGTTTGTTTCATCTATCTCTGAATATTACATTTCTTCGCTCTAAAATTCCTCACAAATACATAAACAATAAAAAATCATTTTTATTGTTTATATGTTTGTGATTCTTCGGGATTCGATAATATTCTCAATAGTACGTTGCGCTTCGTTGCAAACAATCCAGTTCACTTCTTCAGGGCAGACCTGAACTGGAATGTTCACTTCATTCATGTTGAAGTAAACCGTAACGTACTATTTTAAAAACACGATGAAAACCCGAACAACCACAAATATTTCATCTAACCATCGTGGAAGCTTAAAATCTAAAATATTTTTATATCGAGTCTATTTTTATGTTACAAAGCTTCACATATGATGATGAAAATATTTTTATATCATGCCTGTTGCTATATCATACAGTTTTACGTCTGAAGATCACGCGAAGAATATATGACAAGTCTATTTTTATTGGTTTTCTGGCTGTTACATGACTAGATGATGGCTAGAAAGAAGTATTTTAATGTTCCAAGATGTAAACTTTTTAAAAACAAGCGAAACATCCACAGTGTTTTGTAAAAAATGAATAGTACTAGTTTATTTGTTGTCTTAGTTCGATATAATTAATATTAGCCTGCATAAGATAAAATAACGTTGTTAATGTTACAAAAAATGACGAAACATATATACATACAATCTGAAAATCTTTTATATCGAATCTTTAAATCATTTTTCTACGAAAAACAGGGAACGTAACTCATCGTAATTTTCACCTGTGGCCGTCGTATGTATTTTATATAAATTATTACTTGAATTAGTATGAAATATTAATTCGAGAAAGCTAACATGAATTATCATGAGACTCTTTCTCAATGTTACATAATTTTTATTTTTTCACCTGCGTTCAAGTCAATATTATTCATACATCGTACACGTGCCGATTCGAATACGAGACAACCCAATAAATTTCTCAAAAGAAATCCGTAATAACAGTATGTAAAACAAGATATATATCTTTTGATAAAAAGAAAAAAAATGCAGTTTCACTAGCATTGTTAGCATCCTTTCAGACAGAAGATTTGCATGTTAAAGCGCGTACGTAAGCACGTGGTCGTTACCGCAGATAATTTATCAGATTGATCGTTATCGGTACCAGTATTTTGTCTTAATTTATTCCTGTCTTCGTACACTTCGTTGGGAATTTATGAACTGTATTTTCCTTTTCACGTGCCAAGCATTGACCAAATTAAGAAATTCGCGCTACCTTCTACATATCAAACGACTCGTGTGTTTAACTTGTCACGAAAAAGGAGATTATCGCGTCATCGCATTCCACAAATCATAGGGAAGAGTTAATTCGCCAAAAATTGTTCGATTTGAGAAAGCTTAGCGCCTGATGAATTTAGGAATACGATGGTAAAAGTGTGCGAATTGACGAGAAAAAGATGATAGAAACGATGTTGCAATAAGAAAAAGTAAATATGATTGAGATTAATTTTTGTCAATGTTAAACATTTAACACTGGTATAGTTTATAACTTCAATTTCTATTTGCTGGATTTTTCGATAATGCGCGTGCAATTATTTGAATGAATTTTCTTAAAATGTTTAACGATTAAAAGATTATACAAAGGAATTTATATTTATCCCAGAACCATATCTTAACGAGTTAATAAATGCTATAATTCACGTATAATTATTCAATTAATTGTTTGTTTACTAATTTAGATAAGTTATTTCGAAAATAACTACATAATCTGTTCATTATTTGATCGATACTTTAGATGTGTTTAGAAGTGTGTTTATTGCATATACGAAAATTACAGGGAACGTAATAAGTCACATTGTTTAATATATTTTTGAGAAAAGCGATTTTAAAATTCAGCACAATGTTATATCAAAATAAACTATAATATATTGTCTTCTTATTTTGTTTTAGGGTTGAACACGCGCATTGTTTCTTGCCCTTCGCAGTCTTAAAAATATTCCTTATCATAATATTAAAATATCGAAGATATTGAAATGTTGCTTTCTTTAATAATTGTATCTTTGATTTTTATAAAATTTCGACAACTTATAAGCTACTCTTATAAGGCTTATATTTTTGAACCTAAAAGATTATTTTTATTCTCAACCATGTCACTCTTTAGTCATAGAATGACATTAAAATCAAAAAATAAACAAAGATGTGCTTACCATATTTCTTTTCCCTGCGAACGCGATAGAATAGTGCAAATGATGAAGCATAAATATTCATTTGGGCCTTCTAGGAACGCGCCACAATCAATAATTTTACCATAACTTCATGTCTAGGAATTTTTCTATGACTTCTTGATTAAAATTTCCTTGACAACATTTCGACTTCTAAGAAAACATCTTGTGGTAAAGAATCAACGTAAAATAATCACAATTTCATGCTCGATGTTTCATATCCTATGTAACCAACTCGTGATTGAAATTTAACAGTTTCAGAAAAATATTTCTATTCTTCATTTCATTCTTTAATATGACAAAGATGTTTATCTATATTTTTACGAGCTCGATGAAATATCCCAGCCAGATAATTGATAATGAATTGTTATACGTTAGAAATTTATTGAAAGATCATTGTAAAAATGTCAAGAATAACTTATCAAGAAATAATAACGGACAAAGTGTTCACAAGTCGCAAAGGTGACGAAGAAACGATTTAATTGAAAATATACGTCGATATCTTCTGAAAAGAGAAAATTTTATTTCTCGTCATTTGAGCTATCCGGCATTATAGTTAGTAAAACTAATGTTAAGCAAGAAAAATATACTTTAATATACTTTTCAGGTACGATAGAAAGAAGATCAGAATCAATTTAGCTAAATTGCTAATCTTCCGTGAATAAAATAATCCTTAAAATAATCCATTAAACGAATATCTCAGACATCACAAACATTACGATAATTTTACTTTCATGATTGTAAATTTTCAAATTACAAATTTTGTTTAATTTTCAATTAGACTAAGGAATAAGTCTAGGATTGAATTTTTTTATGAAAATTCCTCACAACTCCATCAAATAATCAATGCGTTTCTATTTCACCGAACAAGTTAAGGTTTAAATATTTTGTTGTATAAATATACCGTTTAACACCCCAATGGAGGATTTCCATCTTTTCTACACACTAAACGCAGTAACAAATTTTTTACAATTTTATTACTATTTAATAATAGACATAGAGCATATTATTTTTGCGAATGTTCATGCAAATTTATATTTTTACGAACGTAACTAAAAAAGATAGTGCCTAAATAGAGGTTCATTTTACTTACCAAAAAATTTAACGCGTGTTTTATCTACGATATTTCATATATCTTTGTATGTTGTATGCTAATTGAAATATTCCATATATTTTTGTACATCGTACGCATCTTTTCGTCCTTAAATTTCGTATAAATGTATGACATACCACGGTCTAGTGATAATTAAAACATTTATTCCTCTTCATCCGTTTCAATTTAAAAGAACAAAAAAGAAAAGGAAGAAACTCGTTGTAAATCTAAGTGTAACGTACAGTAGCACAGTAGTAACGTTGTAAATGTAAGTCTAACGTACGGATAGTACTCTGTACAATGTAACAAAGCAATAGAATATTTGTATTAGAAACATAGTACATATAGATCGAACACAGCAGCTTACCTTCTTCTCTATATTAAGAATTAAATTAGATTAGAATTAAAACTGAAGACAACGAAAGAATAATTGTGAATTCAACGAAGTTCGAATTAACGTAAGGAGTATAATGTCAATTGAATGGAAATCAATTTTTAAAGCAATTTATTTCCCGCAAACATCACGTGCTACCGTGTAAAACCAGTTAAACCAGTCTAACTTCACTTTTGGACGTAATTATCACCAGTTAGCCAGTACCTACGGCAGCTTGTATACTTGTACGCATTATGGTAATCTTAATATGTATGTAGATGCCTCGTGATTGCAATTTTTATTTCACCTTTACCTTTTTCTATTTTGATTCCAATCATAGTACTTTCTACACTCGTTCCTTCGAAAGGTCGTCACATGATCTAAAGAATTTACATTTCCATCCGGAATTCCACACAGGTGTTAACCATTTCTATACGTTTAATTGTTGTTTACTCGCGGTTAATTGACAGTTGACTGTGCAATAATGTTCGTTAGTCAAACATCTGCACACCTCATTAGTCTGTTATTATGCTAATAAAAATGTCAATGTTTATACATTTATAAAAATAACATATTTTTGCACTTATTGTTGACATTTATCGTAACATATTCAGTGATTTCAGACAATTTCGTTGCACCAAGTAAGTTAAAGTAAAGGAATATTAACGTTAGAATTATAAATATCAAATGTAGTTAAATATAAACCGTTTAGAAATTGAAAAAGGAATTACTAACGTACAGATTGTACTCTGTACAATGTAACAAAATAATGGAATATTTGTATTAGAAACATAATACATATACATTGAACACAACAATTTACCTTCTTCTCTATTTATTTCCCTAAATTGTTTAAACATATAATTTTATATTTATTTGAAAGTTTATATCACATTATATGTACAAATAATTACCTTTTGCATTAAGCGTACAATTTAATTAACCACTCTTGTGTTCATTATCTTGCTTGTCATACAAAACAATAAAAATATATTAATAAAGATCTAGAACAGTTGAACGGAGAATAGATCTTTTTTCGCAAACATTCCTGAGCGATGCGTAGTTCGATGCGACGTCTTTTGCTATGTAGAACGACGTTTAAATGCTACATCAACATCTATACTTTCGAGAGGGACAACACTTAGCTAACAAGCTAAGCTTTTCTGTAAACATTGTACTTTCTTGATAGAAAAATAAATTGGTTAACCTTAAATGGCTCTAAATTTAAAATTAACATAAATTCGATGCGGTTATAGATATAATAATGCGGATATTATTATAGATATAATAATGCCGAAGATATAATAATTGTAGATATACAATATCTTTTATAATATTCCCTCCTGTTTCAGTTCCACCAAATCGTGAAAAAGGTTTCTTATGCTCTCTAGAAAGGAAGTGGTTATATCAACGAATCAAAAGATCCTGCAGGAAGAAGTTACTTTACAAAAGAGTACCTATAGCAGCGTGGATACCAAAGTATCGCAAGGACTACATAGTAAGTGATCTTGTTGCCGGTATTACCGTAGGCCTTACCGTTATACCGCAGGCAATAGCTTATGCGAACGTCGCAGGACTTCCTTTGCAGGTAAGACAGTTTGCTCGTTCACTCGTGAAATTTTACAAATTTAATGTCATACCACTATACCTTAGTATATTTATAATTAAATTATTTTATATATAGTATATATAAAATTAATTTATTTTGAAGTAAACAAAAAAGATTACTTCTCTCTTAAACAGACTTATACATCTTTAATTTTGCAGCTTAATGCAACTTAACTCGTAACGTTATTTCTTAACGTGTTTCTAATATGTATAAAATATTCTTTGAAATATTTTAACACATTAAGATTAATTTATTATTTAAAACAATACTATTAGAACTTAGTTTGAAGTAAGAAATAAGAAATTTTACATCATTCTTGTTATTCTTTATGGAAAGTAAAAATTTAATATCAGAAGGAGAGTGCTGGTATGTTTATAAAATTTCATATTATATCTATTAAAATTTTACAATTAATGTTGTCAAAGTTAAAAACAATGCTGCATCTAACTATATACAATTTTATATCAATTTTAATAATTTGGAAATTAATAGTATATAATTGGAAAGGATAGAATAGTTTTGTATTGGTGCGCGTGTTTAATCGCGGTGTCATAACTTCCGTCATACGATTGAATCAAAAGATTTATTAGGGATATTCTCGAGAAATGTATAGTTAATTAGAATTCCTGGAAGCTTCCGTATGCAAACGTGTTCTCTAACAAAATCATTCCAACGTTCCATCATTATCGCAACCAGTTTTGAATATCGTTTTAGTGAAACTAAAAAAGAAAACTACTTATTATATTATACTATAAATATATATATATATATATATAATATATAGTATATATTATTATATTTATTAATTATCGTTTTATTCGTTTTACTTTCCAGTTATTATTAATTATCTATTATTATTTAGTGAAACCGATTATGATGTTTACAAAATGTCAAAATCATCGGAAATTGTAAGAAAATTTATTAAAATTTATAACACACATCTTCCACTATGCAACTGAAACATTGAATCGTAACTCGTTAACCAACGTTTCTTATTAACTTGACTGATAAGTGTGTTTTAATGAAATATATTTTCATATCTTGAAACAACCGCGCTGGCTCGGTCGACTGTAACTTAGATTCGATAATAATAATAAATCGAGTTGCAGAGGTACCGGCTGTAAAATCGACCGGAACTTTCGATATTCGAACTGGAGACTCCTCGTTTAGACAAGCGATTTTTGTGCAGATGATATCGCTACGGTCTGTCTTCGTTGTTCCGAACTGCGAAAACAAAGAAAGACGTATAAGCGATATCGTGCGGGACAAAAGTCGCTCGTCCGCATCGTGTCTAATCGAGAAGGAGTCTCTGGCTCGAATATCAAAAGCCCCGGTCGATTTTATAGCCTACACCTCTGCAACTCGATTTATTCGTAGTCGTACTGTTCTTACTTCAGCACGATATCTGGTGATTCGAAACCCACCTAAGACCCGAACCAATGCACGATATGCACACGAGTGACGAGACAAGATGTCGCAGCGACGTCGCTGTGCGATTGTGTAGTCGAGCGATACAATCTTGCTCGTGTGTATTACACGATTAGAAACATATATGAACTTATGTGTGTAACATACTATATATCTGCCGAATCGCATAGCGATATCGTAGCGATATCGTTGCGACAGCGCGTCGCTCGTGTGCATCGAACCTTAAATTGTGTAGGTCCCATTACGTGTCTTCCAGCTGTACCAAAATCATTTTTGCTCACTCTGCGAGTACTAGCATGTACGCACTAAGAGTTGGAGCTTCGCTTAACGATAGCTGGTAGAAGCATTACCGAGGCAGAAGATAAATTGGCTGCCCCATTATAATATGAGGCCCGGTGCAGACAAGCGACTTTTTGACGCTGCTTTCTCGTTACGACGTATTTCTGTCTTCGTTGTGTTTTTAGCTGGGAAAGCAAAGAAAGACACGTGACGCAACGAGAGCTCAGCACCAAAAAGTCGCTCGTCTGCACCGGGCCTAAGATGGAACCTTGGATAGCTTACCTGAAACGAATATTTTTATGTTTTAGTTCAAGTATTACAATAAACTCAGGGCGCTTTCCCGTTATTAATTCTGCAGCATAACATCTTCAGCTCAATTATATTTTTCCAACACTTCTCTACGAAACTATTTTCTAAGTTAAAAAATATCTCGATTGAAAAAATGAGAATTTAAGAAAATTCTTATTGGTATGCACGATTTCGTTTCAATTTTATTTTAAACATTGATACAGTAATTTTATATCTCATAAAATCGAAGTATAAAAATTCGAAAATTACGGCAAAATTAAAATTTCTTGTAAAAGTAAAAATATTTAATAATTTCATTTGTTTTGCAGTATGGTTTGTATTCGTCTTTCATGGCGTGCTTCGTGTACACCATCTTCGGATCCTGTAAAGACGTTCCAGTTGGACCGACCGCGATCATCGCGATATTAACCAGAGAAACATTACAGAAATCTGATCTAGAACCTGACTTTGCGGTTCTTTTAACTCTCATCTCTGGTTGTGTCTGTTTTTTTATGGGAATTTTACATTTAGGTAATTGTATTATCGATTACTTTTTTTAATTGAAACTTAACAAACTCTCAAACTCTCCTCTTTATTAGAATAGCCCTAGAGCTCATATGTTTTCTAAATTTACTTCTATGTGGAATAATATCGAATGAAATGACGGCGGTATTTAAATAATTGAATAAAAATCAAATAATTAAATTCTATAGCGTAATTTTAAGAGAACGGTTATGTGTGAACTGCGAATATTTATGCAAGTTCATATTTTTATGAATACAACTGAAGGTTAAATAAAATCTAAGCATAGGTTTATTTCATCCTCGAAATATTATAATGAGAAACTTGCTTCGAAAACTTTCTATATTTTTACAATATATATACCCTGCACATTCTTACGCATCTAAATTTTTCATAAATGCATAAAAAACCACAGTCTAGTTATGTGTATATTCCTATTTATATAAAAACATATTATATATTTGATTATATTAATATTAAATAATATTATATTATATTAATTTATATTTTATAATATATTTATAGTAATTTTATTATATTATACTATAAATATATATATATATATATAATATATAGTATATATTATTATATTTATTAATTATCGTTTTATTCGTTTTACTTTCCAGTTATTATTAATTATCTATTAACAATTTAATAATATATTATATTTATATTTAATAAATATTGACACATCTTCTTCTGTTATCAGGCTTTTTATTGGATTTTATATCAGGACCAGTTTCGGTCGGTTTCACATCAGCAGCAGCAATTATTATAGCTACTAGCCAAGTAAAAGATATTCTAGGCATTCATATCGGCGGTAGTAAATTCGTCGAAGTATGGCAAAATATATTTGAAAAAATTGGGGAGACGAAGCTCTGGGACACTGCATTGGGCATCTCGTGTATAATTATCCTTCTTCTTCTCAGAGTTAGTATCATTTCATCGTTCAGTGGAAAATAACAAAAAAGTAGATCCTCATAATAAATAATTTTTTAAGTATATACAAAGTAGATTCATCTTTCTTCATACTTTCTGCCGAACTGTTTACATACTTGCAGTGCAGACGTGTGACTTTTGTCGCAATCTCACTGTGATCATGTATCTTTCTTTGTTTTACGAGTTAAGAACGAAGCAGACACATGATCGCAGCGAGATTGCAACGATGAAAGTTGCACATCCGCATCGGGCTTTACGTCTAGTGAATGATTCGTCGAATTATCTTACTTACAAATTAATTCCTTGCTATTACACGTGTTACTTTTACATACAAACATTATTGATTGTTCAATATTTTTTGAATATCATTAATCAAAAACGTGACTTTATACATATACATATGTATAAGATGTATATGTATAAGACATAATATATACGACACGAATGTACATCAATTAAAATTTATTCACACGATTCAAACTAAAATTTTTCATGAATTGTAACTACCGAAATTTTATTTTATATTTTCACGTATTATCATCGTCGATTTTTTACTCCCTACTTTTTATAGAAAAATAAAATAAAGAACATTTTTTGTACGATTTCTTTCTTTCAGAAAATCAAAGACATACCGTTTATGAAAAAGGCTGCAAAAATGTCATCAAGAGCACAAGTAATTATGCAAAAATCACTCTGGTTGCTGTCTACTGCGCGAAATATTCTCGTGGTCCTCGTATGCGGTGTTATGTGCTGGCTTTTAGAAAGTCACTTAGGTTCCTCGCCTGTTAGACTGACTGGCCACGTTAAACAAGGACTTCCGGAATTTCGGCTACCACCGTTTCAAACCTACCACAAGAACGAAACGTACGACTTCGTCGACATGGTTTCCGCCCTCGGCTCTGGATGTCTAGTCGTTCCTTTGTTGAGCCTCTTGGAAACCATTTCCATTGCCAAAGTTTTTAGTAAGTTTCATAACAAACGTTTATCACCAACTACACAATTCATTTTCTCTAAATAAAATATTTCTTTCCGAACATACTTATTGTAGTAATAATTAATTTAGCAAAAAATTAGAGAACTCGGTAAAAATTATTTGAAAATAGATCAAATAACAGAAGAATGTCCTTTTTCGCGAATCTTATTACACATATCACAAGACTTTATTTAAATAAACTTTCTCTGCACAAGTGTAATATATTTGAATTTTAAATGTGAATATATTGAGGCCGTTTTTAAACATGACTCATTATTCAGATTTCTAACTTACCAAAAACACAGGATTTGCTTCCAATGTACCAATCGCAAATTATTATAACAGAATATAGTTCACAAAAAGTGAATATCATAAATTTTGACCTTGACTTTATTCTGAGACCATATTATCATACATTAGTCAAAAAATCGAAGTAACGTGTTTTACTTAAGTACATCCTAACTGTCTTGAAATTGAAAAAATACAAAACGTAGGAGATTAATTTTAAAAATTAGTAATTTTCATCAAACAATAAGTACAATCAATACGTTTACATAGAAGATCATACTTTAAATTTTTTATATATTTTTATATATTACATGTTGTCTTTGCATATTTGCACTTTCAAGTTTCCCATAAGTGCATGAAAATCCGTGGTCACATAATGAGTAACTGATTGTTCAAATACTCTGATGCTATCTGCAAAGTGCATATTTGAAATAAGTATCTCGAAACTACTATGTATGTTTTCATATTCATTTTAATTTTTGCTAATGTAGTCATGACAATTGTATCGATTATCCTAGATGAAGGTAAACCAATCGATGCAACTCAAGAAATGTTGGCTTTGGGCGTGTGCAACGTTGTGTCGGCTTTCGTTTCTTCAATGCCCGTCAGCGGTGGCCTCAGCCGAGGTGCAGTAAACCATTCCTCTGGAGTAAAGACAACTCTCGGCGGTATCTATACTGGCCTTCTAGTACTCGTGTCGCTTCAGTTCCTCACCCCATACTTATACTTTATTCCTAACGCCGCCCTTGCTGCAATTATCATCGCGGCGGTCATCTTTATGGTGGAATTACACGTGATCAAGCCTATATGGCGAACAAAAAGTACGTTGTATCATTAATCTCTTTTATTTTTCAAGTAATATCAACATTATTTTGCAAATAAAGTATTGCGCCTGTAGTAAAGTATCAGCCTGTAAATAGTATTTATTACTGAACAAATTAAATTAACTATGAACTAGCTTGATATCATTTATACTTATGCTTATCCTTATATCTATTCTTATTTAACTAAGGTTTTTTAAAATTTGTAAATGTAACTTCTTGAATAATGAATTTTAAAGAATCATAACTAGACTGTGGATGTTTATACATTTATGAAAAAATACAAGAAAGCGTGTAATGTAAACATATATAAAATATGGAAGGTATAGTACCCATTATAATATTTTATGAGTAAAATAAACTTTTACTTAAGTTCTGTTTCTTTAAATTTGTTCACAAGTATATAAATTTACATAAACATTCGCAGTCTGGTCATAGCTCATGGTTAAATTAAATACTCTGAAAGTACTTTCTTGTATTTAGTTTAATTTTAAGAAACGATATTCTACGGACTTAAAAAACATCTCGTAAACGTTTTTAATAACGATTGTATAAATTTCTATTAATTGAAATAGAAGTTTAATAAATAGGTATAGAAGGTGTGACAGAATAAATGTAGAAGTTTGCTAACGCAAGAATATATATATATACATATATATTCTAAATTGTTCTATGTACTAAAATATAGAAAACAGACGGGAATAAAATCACGTTGTAAAATATGAAAATGTTTATAGTACTCTGTGTAATAATTAATGTAATTAATACATCATTTCTTTTCCAGAAATTGATCTCATACCAGCAATAGCTACATTTCTATGCTGTCTTTTTATAAGACTTGAAATAGGTATAGTGATTGGTATCGGTATAAACGTTCTGTTCCTACTTTACGCTTCAGCGAGGCCGTCGTTAAGAGTTCATAAAGATACAGTAAGAATGCTTTCATATCTTAATATGCTTATTAACTTTCTCTATATAAAAATGAAATATCAATGTAATAGTAAAGAACAAAAATATTTTCATGTCTTCCATTCATGATATTTTTTATTAAGCTGTTTCCTTAATAATATGATATTTTTGTTTCAGAGTATTAACGGCTGTGAATATCTTGTCATAACGCCTGACAGAAGTCTCGTTTTCCCGAGCGTTGAATATGTGCGAGCTGTAATTAGTAAGCAAGGTACGAAACAGGGAACCGCAGTACCTGTTGTCATAGATTCTACGCATATTCAAGCAGCAGATTTCACAGCCGCGAAGGTACACTATGAAATACTGTCTGTAAAGTATCTATACTAACATTCAAGTTATAAAATCATCAAATTTTAATTTATTAAAATTTATTTCTATGCTATAATTGATATACGTATTATTTAGGGAATTAAAAGTTTGACGGAAGATTTTTCTAAGCGTGGACAGCCTTTAATTTTCCATAATTTGAAACCAAGTATTATAGAAATTTTCAAAGGTGTAAAACCTTCTGGTTTAAGGTGTAGCTCTAGCGAACTTGAACTTAATGACTGTTTGAAAGGTAATTAAAATGTTATTACTTTTTACATAATATGTTGAGCAATTAAATAACTGATTTGTTCAATTTTATGTAAAAATGTATGATTTATATAAAACTTTCATTTATTTCCAGAATTTTCAAATATTTCGTCGGCTTCTATGAACAGATACTGACAATATTTAGACTTCTATAAATTCCGTCCCGGAAGTACTCTTTCTTTAGTTTATATGTATCAGTATTATATTAAGACGAAGATGGTCAATATGTTAGACAATATTATGATAAAGAGCAACAATTTTATTTTATAATTAATTGTTACCTTGTAACAATTATATATTTTAATATGTAACAATTAACCCTTTCGACACAATGTTATACTATACGACGATATTTCACGTACGTAAGTACTTCTGCATTACAAAACGAAAGTTCTGTTTTCTTAAAGGTACATATGATATGCATTAGTAATATAAAATAATTTTAAATATTACAAGAAAATATATGAAAAGATTATATGTACTACATCGATATTGTGCCAAAAGGGTCAGATTATAAGTAGGATTATAAGATGTACATTGGCTCACGAAAATATTTGAACATCTATCAGAGAAACCCTTTATGCCCATATTATGCGTGTTATATACGAAATTTTGGAATTTTATCAACACTGTAATAAGATACGATTGTCATGATTATATTCATAAAATTTGAAACCAGTCGAAAAATGTATATAAAAATTACGAGATATTTATTGCAAACATATATATGTGTATATACATACATATATATATATATATATATATATATTTTGTAGAATGTTCTGAATATCTTTTAGAGTATAATTAAGTCTCAGAGCAGCAATGCTAATGAAATTTCAAAATGTTTCATATAACACACATAATATATTTACAAAACATCTCTACAAATGTTTGAATACATTCGTGAACCTGTGCATATACAACCATGAATGAATACATTGACGCAAATCCACGTAAACTGTCAATAGTATTTCACATGACTTTTTATACAGACGCATTATTTGTACATGCTATTTAAAAATTACTCCTTATTACATTTAACATATGTCAATACTTCATATCATTTCAAAAAATATTAACAAATATTAAAAAATGTTTCAGGCACACTATTCTAAGTTTTAGATAATATCCCATAAAAATCAAAATTTCAATAAAACTACTAGTAGGTATACATATTTTTCTAACAATACATCATTTTTTTCTAAAATTAAACAAGCCTGTTTAATATAACTATGAAAATAAATTATAAGTCTTCTTAATTAGATTTCTCCGATAACATGACTTTTTATTAGTTAAAACTAAATAATTACTTCCCATTATCATATTGTTTAATTTATATCCAGGATTCTTGCACCCATTGCAGGGCTTGCTATATAAAATGTTGCATTTCCAGAATACCTATAATAAAAAGACATTTATAAACATTGTTGTGTAAAGAAAGAGGAAGAGAATTATAGAAATATTTAAGGAAAAAATCTAACTTGGCCTTCATATGATTAATTGCTTCATCAATTACATCTTTCTTCAATAATGTTACTGTACACCCTCCAAAACCAGCACCAGTTAAACGACTTCCTAAGACACCATTTATTGCTCTTGCTGCTGTTACTAAAGTATCTAGCTCAACAGAAGATACTTCATAATCTTTTTTTAAAGAATCATGACTTTCATTCATTAACTTTCCAAATTTATCAAAATTTCCTTTTTCTAGGGCATCTGCGGCATCAATAGTTCTTTGAATTTCTGTTACTACATGACGAGTTCGTTTTATTATTTCTTCAGGTACATTCTGTGATTTTAAAACTAAAAATGAAATCAACATAATAAAAAACGCAATTTTGCTTTGTAACATAATTGTATTTATTTTCTACCTTGAATATCACTCATAGATACTTCACGCAAACTTTTTTTATTTAATCTTTTTGCAGCTTCATAACAACAATCTCTGCGCTCACAATATGCGCTTGAACTTAATTTATGAGGAGCATTAGAGTTAGTAATTAGAAAGACATAATCATTTATTTGTAACATGGGTATTTGTCTAATACTAAGATCTTTACAATCAAGAAGAAGAGCATAGCCTTCTTTACCCATTACAGAGATAAACTGATCCATGATACCACATGGAACTCCAGCAAAATCATGTTCAGCACGTTGACATGCTAAAGCCTGAAAGATATAAGCTTTACATTTCTCTAATTTAGTAAAATTATAATTTATATAATATATTCTGTCATTATACTTTATCCTCTGGCTTTTCTGATTTTATACCAGTTAATGCTTCCAAAAATGTGTAAGTAGCAACTTCTAAAGCAGCTGAACTACTCAGACCAGCACCAACTGGTACAGAGGATATAATCACAGCATTAAAAGATGGCACATCACCTAAAATCAAAGTTTTAATTAAATTATACAATAGAATTCTTTTATTACATTTTGATAAAATGGATCAAAATAATAAATAAACTAACAAATAAAATTTGCTATACATCCTTTTACATAATTAGCCCATTTTGGTTCTCCTGGTTTTATACTCTTATGAGACCTAACTTCAAATTCAACATAATTTTCAGAACTAACTATTTCACTAAGGGAAACAATTTTACATTTATCCACATTGTTACGTTTTCCAACTATGAGTGTAACCATGGGCAATGCCTAAAAATATGGAAAACGTTATGCTTTACTCTATTATTAGTATTTGTTATAATATCTCAAATAATTTAATGATTACATATTTTCATTAAATACAAACATACTTATAACTTCTAATTTTAAAAATCGAGTAATAATTTAATTAAGAGACATTATATTATTAATATAACTAAATTTTCTGCAAAAATAAAACAATTTTTAAAAGTCTTATATAAATAAAATAATAGTCCAATAAGTAATACATATTTAGGACTTACTTTAATAGATAATAAATCATTAATATTGTCTAAATTTTTAACACCCGAAATTAATATATATATAATATATTAATAATAATAATATAAATATATATATAATATAATATATATTTATAAGATATATAAATTTAACAAATTCTGTGTGAAAATTCAATTATTACGTAATTAATAATTTTTAATAATCTATTTCTCATATTCAATAATATATTAGAATCGATGTATGTATGTATTATAAAAAATAAGAGTAGTTCATATCGACACAAGATTAGAAAATGAGATGAATGTATGATTATACGATAATAATTGATAAGAGTGAATAAGATACAAATCATAATATATCTTTGCTCAACTAAATTTTGCTATCGATAACTAGTGGAACAAATTTTTAACGAATTAAACAAATCCATTATTTGAAAATGTCATTTCTTATTTAATGTTATTTATTAACATACATATTTGATTAAATCGATTATTGGATGATAATGAACTGGTTGGATCCTTAAATATAATACATTAATGGCATGAAAAATAAGGAGTTAAATATAAATAAGTTAGATATAAATTGGAATAATAATGAAAATAAATTGAAAAAAAAACAATAATTACAGATTTAATAATTCTATGTAATATACAAAAAAACGTAGTATTTATATAAACATCAAAAATTTTACCATCGGTAGAACAAAACCTTCATTGTAATCAGTATGCTCTCCAATTAAATTCACGCGACCGGGTGCGCACACACAAACATTCGCATTCTCCCTAAATTTATTCACAAAAGCTTCTAAAGCTCTCGATTTAATTTCATTCACATTAAGCACAGTTGTTGCCATTTTTACCGATTATTTCAAAACTATTTATATTTAATGTTACTTAATATACACGAAACATATAAAAATTTTAAAAAGATAAATGCAGTGGAATCTATTAATTTAATTTTACGTAACTCATAGCACAGTAAAAATACGAACTGATACGAATATAAGTACAATACGCTTCAAACGGATAAATTTGGTATTAAGCACACATACACGTTATCAATACATCAACTTTGATTATGTGTGCAGTTACATGCTTGTAAATGTACGCTTTATCGTATCATTAATAACAATGCAACTATTCTGCGTGTATATGCATACAACATGCGCGCCACAAATGTAATAGAATTCGTAAAAGTGACGTTTGATATATTAAGTGTATCGTCTCATGCTATTAAAAGAATAATACATGACTAAAATGATATCTCTTTTAATTGTTAATAATTTCTAATTGATATCTGATTTATATAATGAACTAATTGCCGATATTTGACAATAATCTGTATTGATAATGCCATGACGGTCTCAAATCCCCTTATTAAAGAATTGAAAGGTAATTAAACAATGTAACGTTTTTATAGGTTAGGAAATTAATAATTCATTAATAAAATTATTTTACGATGATTTCTTTATAAACTTTTTATTTATCTGAATTTTAAACCTTTATTGTTAGAATTATAAAATTCTTGAATTAATTTCCAAAGATATAATTCCATATTATTTTCTATTTTGTTAAATAAAGATATAAATGCAACGTAAATAAAAGATATTTAAAATATTAAAATCAAATATTAGTATAAAATAGTATAATAAAATAATTTATTTTTGCAACATTGGTTTGTTATTTATTATTTAATTCTTTAATATTGAAAATGTTTAGATCATAACAATCATACTTTCATCCTTATCCTTTTTTATTATATTACAAATCTTGTCAATATATCATTGAACATGATGAAATGATGTTACATGATAAGTATATTATTAAATAAAAAAAACAATTTCAGGGTGGACAAGAAAATTAATTGAAAGTAACATTGAGATTGATGAAGAAAATAAAGATCTGCCTTTCTTTTTTAAATGTTTAGAAAGATGTTTCCAGAAAGGTATATTAATGCGTCTAAATCCCATAGGATTTCCAAAATTACCCGATGCTTGGTATTGGATGGAAGAAATTGCAGAAAAACATTTTAGGTTTGCAAAAAGATTTATAATAAATATCATTTATTATAGGTTATTTAATTCTTTTCTCACTACTGTAGTATTTTAAGAAAATAAGAACATTTATATTCATAAATTTTAATTAAATCTCTATTATAATATTTCAATATTTAAAACTTAATATCAATAACTAAAAACTTAAAGTTAAAAATTAATAACATTATTTTAGTTCCTCTTGTACCTATTCTTTGGTAGTCGAACAAGTTACACAAAATCCAAAAGTGTATACACCTACTGGGCATCTCAGGCTTTTAATTAAAACATGTTTAATGCGAAAGTGCCTTCATATGCCAGTTGAAATGCTAGTATGTATAAATGATATTTAATGTCTTAAATAAAATGTATATTTTTGATTCTATATAATTATCATTATGTTTTTATAATTTATGTATGTAAAACTTCATAGGTCAGAACACCATTAATGGCTACTGATTATTATGATAAAAACAGTATTCTGGGAGATAATATTCTTGGAGAAATATTTTTATCAGTATTACTGCAAAGCAGTAAATTAAATTTCAAATTAAATTTACGGAATTGTAGTTTTTTGGATGAATCTTGGCAATTACCAGAATGTTTAGCATTGGAATTAGTACCATGTAAAAGTTTAGGTATTTCTGTATGGTAAGAAAGTTACATTAGTAAAAACAAGTGTTCATTGTGAATAATATTTTGTATTATTACAGTTTTACCAAAGGAAGAGCTTTAATAGTTAATTTAGATAAAAACTCTGTAGCTGCAGAAGATGTAATAAACAGAATAATTTTTTTTAATTTCTATATACATATATAATAAAATTTAAGACTCTAACTATCCTTTACTTTTTACTTTTATTAGGATAAAGTTGAAATTGGAGATATATTAGATGAAATAAATGGAAATGCTATAACATCTAATACCAAAGGACAATTACGTAAATTTATGAGAAAAACTATAGGTCAACCAGTATATTTATATGTAATTAAGGTAAGTATATTCAAATAATATAACACTTAAGCATATAATATATACCCTACATATTTCTTACATCATACATTTTCAGCACCGCAATAAATCAACCTGTGAATTATATGCACCAATTGTTCATCTTATAAGAAGCTCAGGTATTGAGGGATTAAAACAGATCTTAAAAAGATTTAATTCTGAAATACAAGATGAGAATGAGAAAACTGAAATAATTAAGCTACAAAGTAAATCACTAAATGCTGGATTTTCTGTTAAATACTGTGGTTCAATATATATTGGTACAAAAGGGGATGTTAAACAAATTGAAAGAGCAATTCTGCAAGTACTAAAGTCAGAAGAAGTGAAGTCAGTGCCTGTGAAATTTGAATGTTTAGAACTAGGAATTAGGGTGACTCAGGATTCGAATGATGCAGTATGTAAATATAATTTTCATTATATGTAAGATTATGATATCATAATGATACATTCTAATTCAATGTTTAGATAATATGTAAACAGAGTTACATGGAAATTTCATCTTGTGGTCGTACTGGAAACATTCCTAATTATTTTGCATTTATTGCAGGGTAAGATGAACCGTAGTAACTGTCATATATTTTTGTTTTACTGTAAAAAATAATAATAATTAATATTAAACCATTTTATGTAATTTATATGCTTTTAATTTATTTTACAGAGACACTAATTGCAATTTAGCAACCAAATTTGATGCATATGTCTTTTATCATCAAAATGAAAGCGAAGTGCAAACTATATTGCAAAGTTTGGGTCAAGGATTCCAACGCACTCATTTTGCAGTTTAATGATTTTAAACAAGAGAGATTTATACAGAATTATTCTTTGACATTGAAATCGAACTTTATATAATAATATGTTCCTAAAACGTTTCTATTCACATATCTAGTCAATTCCAAATGAATTATGCTCTCTATTTATTTTATTCCTCGAGAAACATTCCTTTCTAATAAAAATTGTTCCAATCATGTTGAAACTAAATAGTTTCTTGAAAAAGTAAATAAAATTGATTGTTTCATTTTTTGAAATAAAGCAAAAATATTTATGTATAATTGAATAAATATAATATAATTATATTTATTTAATTAAATAAGGTATTACTCTTTATTGTTTATTAAATATTTGCAAACTATAGATATAGATATATTTATTTGACAATCAATGCTGTATATATACAGAAAATTAAATAAATTCATTAAAATTAATTTACGCATATATTAATTTGATACATATAAATAATATTAATATACATTGAATTTTATATTTCTCAATAAATTAAAAAAGTAACTCCATTAAAGAATCCTTATTTTTTCACAAAAGCAAAGCACTAATTCCTTGTTACTTCATACGATTATGAGCTATACATCTGTCAAATCGTACATGAAGCCGCTCCCAAACAAGATAAATTTATCAACTAAACTTTACATACATATGTGCATGTATCATATATACACATTTCATACGCAAACTATACGTAAGTGCTTTATAAATACGTATAAATGTATACTTGATAAGGTACATATTAGATAAAAATATATTTTGACAGATGGTTTGAAATGACGATTGAGAAAAGATTGAGAACAATTCTCGATTAGGGAAAAGTCGATAACATCTCGATCGGTGAGAACAATCAAAACTAGTCAAAAGGCACCTAAAATCGGTAGTTTTTAAGTCGGGGTTGGGGTCGGGTTCGGGGTCGGAGCCAAGTTCCTTGCTTGCGACGTGCGCCGTAACCGTTGCGCCGTGTAACCTTCTGTCAGCCGTCGTCGGCAGAGAGCGAGTATTCAGTGATTAAAGGAAAGATGGCTACGAACTTTGGCGTAGAGTGTCAGTACTTTTACGAGGATGTCGTCTATCGTGTGGATAAGAAAGGTAATGTTGTGTTCGGAATTGTTATGGAAAATGACGACCAAGATTTGTCCGAAGAAAGTTCTGACAGCGAAGAGAGCCAAAAGAGGAAAAAGGGCGAGATTCGCGTGGTCTGGCATCCCTCCGGTATCGAGGAGTTGGTCAGCTCGAAGAAGGTATTTAACAATTAACACGATACGCAAATACATCGCTTAAAAATAGTAGACTATATATAAATTGATTATTAATATTTCATTACATTATTACCTTTTTCTTATCGTATTTGTTTCTAATTCTATGAAAAGCGACACCTGTCATACCAACGAATCTGCAATTGAATGTTACATTCAAATTTGAATCCATATCTGATATAATAACTGTAACTGTTTATTGTTGCAAGAATATCAGGTTTTCTAAAAATGAATTTTTTATTTATAGGTACATTTAGCAGATAGAACACTTATGCCAGGAGATGTTGTACGTCGGATGATCAAAGGAAAGGATACACAGAGAGGATACTGTAGGGATATTGAGCTTACTGCCTGTGTTCAAGTGATCGGTACTAAACAAGTGCTTACCAATATTAGGAGCGAAGATTTAGTTCCTTTGGAAGTATGTAATCATACATTTATAGCTGTTATTTTTATCAAAGTAACTCATACATCATGATTAATAGCTTATATTTATAGGAATTTGCAACGGATATAGCTGTTTGTATGGACTCATGGGTTGGTGGCATAAAAATGGCAAATTTTAAATTGTGGCTTACTACACCCGATGGATCTCGTTGTGTCATAAATGAAACAGATTCTCGTGTTTTAGGTCAATTAGAGGAGAGGCGTGATAATGTAAGAATTAAATCCAGAATAATTATTTGATTAAAACTACAATGAACATTTTTTAGGATAATGATTTTCCTCATTCTTCTGAATTTTATCCTGGTCAAAGTTTGTGGGGACCAGTTCACTGCCTAGAAGATGCACAATGGATTACATGTACAAAAGAAATGAAAGCAAAGAGAAAATCTAAACCACAGAAACTAACAAAGGTAATTGTAGAAAAGGTAGAAACAGATTGGGTAGGAGTGCATTGGCAGTGTAGAGCATATTCAAAGGATGGTGCTTGGTCAGATCAAGCTCAACCAAAATTCGTAGTTGAGGGAGAAAATTTGAAGAAACTAAAATTATTGAATGTTTTTGAACCATCTACTGTGCAAGTGGGAGATCGAAACTTTTATGTAATTAAAAGTGATGAAAATGTCATTACACGAGAACAATGGAGAAAACAACAAAGAGACATTTTTCAAGTTCCTAAACATAGTCCAAAGAAAACACGTCCAAATATCAGTGTGACAAAGCCAGTTGAAGATAGAAAAAAGGAGAAGGATAAAGATAAAGTTAATGAACAGCAAACATTAGAAGAGAATGCTCATAATAATATTAACAATTTACAAAATATTACAAGCAATAATACTCTAATGCCTCCAGTACAAAACCAGAATACTGAAAGTTCAGATGATTGGGACACAGAAGATACTGGATCACAAAGTGACAGTGCTTCGGTAAGATTTTTTATTAATTTTTTCAACTAGTATCTAATTAATGATAAACGTAAGATAATAAATGAAGATAATAAATTTTAATATTTCCAGGTATCTAGTGGATGTTCCAGCATGTCATCCATGGGTAAAAAGAAAAAAAGCCCAGCTTTAATGACAAAGGTTCTGAAAAAGAAAAAGTTATGCAAGGCAAAGAAGAAGATTCCACCAGTTCCATTGATTCCAGGGACTAAAATTGTTGTGGAAACATTATCTACAAGTACAAAAGCTAATGTTGTATGGCAAGATGGTTCAGTAGAATTTGGTAAATTTTATAAATAGCTGTTTCGATGATGTGTTACTTTTCAGTAATATAAAATTTGTATAACTTCTATTTCTGCTTTTAGGTATTCCATCAACACAACTTTATCCGATTCATCACTTAGATGATAAAGAATTCTTTCCTGGTGATTTTGTAGTTGATCAAAAGGAAGAGTCTAGAATGTATGGTGTAGTTCAAAGTGTTGACCATCAGGGTAGAACAGCTAAAATAAAATGGTTTAAAACATACACTTCTAGTCAAAGTCCGCAGTAAGTATATTTACTACTGATACATTTTTAATTGTAACTAATGGAATTTATTGGAAAAATATAATATTAAACTTGATAAATATTTGTTAGGCCAACTTTACTAGAGGAACGTGAAGTCAGTGTATATGATTTAAAAGATCATCCAGACTTTCAGTACAGACCAGGTACATTAGTAATTCGAATAGCTAATTTTGAAGGAGAAGATGCTGGATGTACTGCTGGTCAAGTGCTAGATAATTATCCGGAAGGACGAGTTAAAGTGTGGTGGGTTGATGGACATGTAAGTATGTGTTGGCCTCAAGATTTGTATAAAGTAGGTGAATATGATAGTGACGAAGGAGAACTTTGGGACGATGTATCGTCTGACGCGTCATGGGAAACGGAATTGGAAGACTGGTATATCGCCGATACCGATGGTACAGAACAAACAGAATTAGAAAATATAAAACCAAAGCTAGCCGCACACATCGAGAAAGCTCGCATTGCAATGTCTAGACTGGAAGAGATCTTCACTCAAAATCCTTCACTTCAGACAACCGAAGTTATGAGAAAATTATTAGAAGTTTATAAAGATTGTCGATACATGGATAAACTTATGGGTACCTCTTTCTTCCATGAATGTCATTTTCAAGGACTTCTGGAGAGAGTCCGAGAACGTGGTCGTGCAAATGTAGCGCAACGTATGGCGGATCAAGTAACAAGATTATTTACGCATAAATCTGATGGATCAGAAGAAAATATAGAAAAGAACAATATAGAAAATTCCAATAATATGCAATCAGGAAGTAATCCTTGTGAAAAGATCATTACCACTGTAACGGATATGACAGAATCCATCGATCATAAAAACGACGAAGCCACTAATAAACAGAACGTAAAAGGTGAAGAATCAATTGATCGTTTATTTATTAATGTTAATCCTAATCCTGAGGATTCTGGATTGTATTCTGCAGAAAATTCAAAGAAAGAGTCGGGTTCGAGTGACTCAAGTGGGGAATTTCTACTTAGCGAGGATGTGAATAACGTACCTGATCGTTCAATAGAGAAACCAGAAATGAATAAAACTTCCAAAAGTCAGATGCACATAACAAGTTCTCATGTGGCTAGTTCTCAAGTTTGCGTTAAATTGTGCACTTTAATAAAAGCTCAACTTGTACTAGCGCATGCAGAAGTTTCTAGACGATTCGGATTATCAAAGATGTCATTATCCGATGCCGAAAAAGGATCATCGCCTTTGAAGAAGCAGAAGAAAGAAGAAGAAAAACGTATAGAATTGTTACAAGAACCATCAGAATATTCCATAGAAATTCCACCACCAATATATACAGAAGGGGAAGGATTTTCTATAGAAGAGACGGCACCAGATAGTCATAAATTTAAATTAACAATGTTTCAGCCTACAGATCCTACAAACTTTTTCAGAACTGTTTCCAAGGAATTAAAACTTTTAAAAAGTTCACTTCCACCCGGTATATGGGTAAAGGGATTTGAAGATAGAATAGATTTATATTCTGTAATGTTTCGTGGACCTGAGAAAACTCCATACGAAGATGGTCTTTTTCTTTTTGATTTTCAATTATCTGCCGATTATCCTGCAGCTCCACCACTTTGCCATTATATTTCTTACTGTAATGATAGGTTAAATCCCAATCTGTATGAGGATGGTAAAGTTTGTGTAAGCTTACTTGGAACATGGTCTGGTCGTGGAACGGAAGTGTGGACAAGTTCCTCAACCCTCTTGCAAATTATAGTCTCGATTCAAGGCCTTATTCTCGTACCAGAACCATATTTTAATGAAGCTGGATTCGATAAACAAAAAGGCTCTCAACAAGGAAAAGAAAATTCAAGAATGTACAATGAAATGGTTGTACTAAAGTTGGTTCAAGCACAGACTAAGTTATTACAACATCCACCACCTGTATTTAAAGATATTATTATTGGACATTTCAAGAGGCATGCAAACAAATTATTGCAACGTTTAGAGTTGTGGATGGAAATCTCTGAACAACATAATAATCAACACCCATTATCTCCAGTAACACCTACTACTTTTAAACAAATATCTGACGTTGGTATGTTGTAATTTTTCTTTCTTTTTAATCTATGAAAACTTGCAGTCGATAATTTTAATAATTACTCTTTTATCTAGATAACAAAATTTTACCAGAATTTCCATTAATACCAGCGTCTAGAGGTTTCTGCATAACACTCCGTAAAACTTTAGCTATATTCAAAGAAGTGCTGATCAAAGAGGGTATTATAGAAAGAAACAGCGACGTACGTACTTGTGAAAATATCAAGGAGCAAACAAAGAGCGAAAGTCACGAAACAAGCAAAACTGCTGACAGTAATACAATGGAACACGACAGCAAAAAAAAGATCAGTGAAGGAAGTTCCAAATTAACTCCAAACGGTAGCCTATCAAAGGACCGTGTATCATCTTCCTCCACGAATATTTCCTCTACATCACTAAGCGAAACGAAGAAAATTACGTTGGATCATACCATCAGCTAGCCACAAGGTAAACCTAAATTTAAACCAAAAAATTTAGTTCGTAAAAGATACACGATTATTCGGTAATACATTCAATTAATTTATTATGTATATATAATATATATATATTATTATATATAATAATATATATATTAATATATATATTAAAGATATGTTCAATGATGTTCGCGGTATTTATTTATTAATATGAACACCACTACTAACAAGCGATAACTTTTAACAGAAACGCCGCTGTCATTGCTCCGCAGCTAGAGATATTTGTTACTATAGAGTAACCACGTAGTAACGTAATAAATACGATCATATAGGCATGTATGAACAAATAAGATCTTGTTCTTGTATACAATTTCGTAAATTTCTGAGATATATTATACAATTTAATTTATGATGTTATATAGAATATATAATAATAAAAATACATATATGTATATTATATATAATATATAATATTATAATATTTACGAATATAAAATTAATATTTGGTCACGGGATACTATATATGCATTTAGTTCTATAATTCTGCAATGAAAATAGAGGGCGTTTCTCAAAAACGCAGTTTGACTGAATTATTAAAACAAAGAAACAAGGAAGGAGAAAATAATGTCAAATATTGAATAAGCGAAAAAGTATTGTCACTGCATAAAAAATGAGAAAAATTAAAATGAAGAAATGAAGTAACCAATAAAAGGTAGCAATACGTTAAGCCAACGTGAAAACACTTCGCAATAGAGTTTAAGAAACACGATAATAATAGTTATTAATTCTATATCCATTTCGCTGAATACAATCGAATGATGACGCCACCAACCTTACGAAAGAGAAATTCATTATCCTTCAAATATCTTAAAAATCATTATGCCATCCAATAATACAATATTTCAAATGAAATTACATGATTTTGATTGCAAATAGGTTGTAGTTTAGGCACAAAAAGATTCGTATTTAGATGAGAAACCTATGACAACTAATGTCCAATGTTATAGACACTTCTAACGTAGTATGTAAATTATAAACAAATTATTATTATACATTCTATTATCTACAGTCAAGGAATTTTCTTTATCGATAATTTGTTTGATATATTTATAGGAAAAAATTGTTTTTGTGAATTCTCCGTTTTTGTTTTGGTATATATAATATTTATTCGATAATAAAGTACTTGATGTTATCACGAACATTTGCGGAAAACATTAGTACTTATTATAAACGCGTACAACGTAAGCGTTTTGCAGTATTACTTATATTTATTTTTTCTTTTTGTTTAATTCTACACTTCTTTGGTGTAATAATAGAATATATTTGTTTGCTGCAAGGGATTCGTGTTTCCGTAAATTTAAAAATGAATGCATATAACTAGGAGTATGAAACTTAATACACGTGAATCGGGAGTATGCATTCTGAGATATATTGCATGCAACGAAGTAATCGAAGAACAATTAACATGTTAAGAATAACGTTCAGCTTTGTGTTTTTTACTTGATATTATATTATATAATCTTGTTTTATTTATATATTATCATATTTTATTTATTTTTCGTACTCCAATTTTAAAATATATGTACAACCCAAAATAATTACTTATGTAACTGCCCAGTTATTTTATTAAAGGAACAGAATTCCATTGAAAACTTTCTTTTTTCAAGGATGTCTTATTTGCTATTATATTTATACACTTCTAAGTTTAATTTATTTATATATTGCATTTTTTGTTTATTTATATGCTTATATTTATATGTTAATAAACGACGTAAAAATTTATGTTACTAGGTGGTGTTTAATCCTATTAACTGATTACTCGTAAATATAAATGCAAATTAAAATTGTATTGATCATTCGAATAATTATTTCTTTGTGATATTTTTACGGTACCGGATATGTACAGTATGTGCGCGACTTGAAACATTAATGCACAAATTCATGTTCCACTCTCGCGCCGAAATGTAGTCAGCTTTAAAAAAAACAATCAACAATTTAATATGTACACATCATATACATTTTATCTGCATGTTCTTTCCATTATATCGATTTGTTCTTTTCGTTGAATATCTACCAAATATATATATATATATATATATATATATATATATATATATATATATATATATATAATAGCACAGAATTTGCGTGTTAATGAAGGATATACGATCACGTAGTACTGTACATGTCGAAGTGTATCTCTTCTGCTGTAAATCAGTAGATTTGATATTCTTCGACCATATTGCAGTGTTGTCAAGCAATCGCCATAAAGTGCGGCGACTTTGGAATTCTTGCGCCAACAGGGTGCATACAAAATGGGTACAGACAGAGACAGGAAAATAAAAAAAAAAGAAAGCATGTGTTTGCGCGAACGTTTCCTCGAAATCATGTGGTGCTGAATACATAAACAAAAAAATGAAAGGAAAAAATCACAATTATACCAGGGAAACTGCAATCTCTAGGAAAAAAGGAAAGGGAGAGAAAATGTAATAAGTAAAAATGATAGCTAAACTAGACGAAGAAAATAACTAGAGAGGAAGAAGCAATGCGAGTACTGTCTTTTAAGGCAGAGAAGAGCTTGTATTGTGAAACGTGATGTTTTGGAAAGCCTTGTATATGTGCCAGCTATTTCTATTTACATTATGATGGTAATTATATCCGTAAGTTGCATAGAGCTTTATTTTCGCCGTAAAATTACTTTAATATTGTATGAAAAAAACAGATGGAATATATTTAATTATTCGAGTCAACATATAAACTGTCGATACCAACATTTTAAATGCTGCTTCAGTAACTGTTTCTCATGATCCTTTGAAACATTATACATACATATAAAGCATACTAAACTATTGATTTATTTTACAAATTTAGTTCGTAAGTATATGTAACTATTTTGAAAGTTAATTAAGATATATTTATATATTTAATTTAAATAGAAATATTTCAAAGGATTAGTGAACAACTACATAGAATATTATTATAAACCTTCTAATATAAGGCATTAATCTTAACTATATCTATTTCGTGTATTAGAGAAAGTATCTCATTTGATATTTAGTTGAAGATCTTTTCTCGTTGGTATCGACCAATTTAATATATTACAACGATTATGTAATGATCTATTACTTGTAATTTGATTTCCTTGATTTTTATTTAATAAAAAGTTAGTATGTGCGATTAAAAAATATTAACTGACTATAAATCTTTTCTGTTTCATAGATCCTACCCATACTCACCTGAATCTTCGACCTGCACTCCCGATAATCTGCTTCATATCCGAACCGTCAAATTCCAACTACATTCTGGATTTCCACATTTCTTTAGGCGATTATTCAATGACAAGCACGCAAAAAATTCAATTTTTAAATATTTAAATCGCCTTAAATCATAGTGTACAATTCGGATGAAGTATTTTATATAAACTTGTACATATATTATTATATGCTTGTATAAATTTATTTTAACAAAATCAAGTCGTTTGTCATATTTACTTGAATAATTATTTATTATTAAATTATAAGTATAATTTATTTTACTTTTGCCTGCAGTTACAAAAACGAATTAAACAAATTTTAATACGTGTAAAAGATATTAAATATTTACTAACACAAATAATTGATAGAATTAATAAACAGAATAATAATTAAGGAATTTAAAATACCAATTAACAAAGATAATTTGTTTAGTGCCCTCATAAGCGCTCATACAAAAAAATTCTTTTTATCTCTTGTAAAAATGCGATAAGATGGGTTTCCATTTGTTATCAAATATCTTATCAAAACGTTGATTCACACGTTCGTATCCACATCCTCATCTCTGACACGATTCGAGCGTTATTCACCTGCTTATTTCACCTGCAAGTGTTAATTTTGATTCTAATCTACCTATAACGTGGTTAGTTTTGGTAAAAACAACAATGTGTTCTAAAAAGTTATTATGCTATGTTGCTATTGGCCTATGTAAGTATATACATTAAATTAATTATATTTCAAATACAATACTTTTGAAATAATTGTTACATACTATTAAACGTATCTATTGTGCACTGATGAAAAAGCAAAGAATCTACTTGCATAAAATATAAAATATTTAATTATAATTCCGGAAATCTTAATTAAAATTTGTAAATTATATTAATCCTAAAATTATATTTTAATAAAATAGTATTAGTAACAATTATACCACATGCACGCGATATACGTATTTATGTCCCCGTTCCAGAATTTTTTAAATAGTTATATATGAACATGAAACACAAAATTGAAATAAATAAAATATATACATTGAATATACGTAATACATTATTAAAAAGATACATTTATAAATGTAAAAAGTTGTAAAACATATTAGTGTGGTCAATAAGAGTATGAATAAATATTTGTGTAATGACAATACAAACTATATTGGAATATTATTTCTCATTCTTTTTACTTTTACATTTTTATTTATTAATTTTGTATATAGTAATCATGGGAATCTTTATGGATGGAGTTGAAGCAAGACGTAAAATTTTGAAAGGTCGAAAAACAATTACTAGACGTTATTATTGTAAGTAGAAAATATAAAAACAAAATGTAGGGAATATGATGTATATAATAATTAAATATATCAATTTTTTAGGGGGAACCGCAATACCAGCATGGTCCATAGTACTTCTAATAGGAATTAGCATATTATTTGCCGGCGGTGGACTCTACGTCCTATTACAAAAATTCGTGGTTGATAATGCTGATACTGGAGAAAGCCACGCATCATACCAACCTGCATTGCAAACTGAAGCTGCACCTTAGATATTAAATATACAAAAATTTAATTAATGTCCATCGTCCATTCTACTTTGATATGAACGTAAATCACATTAAAATGTTTTTATACAAAAAATTGTATGCAGTATGACAATTTATTATTTATTTTTATATAATTCTGCATTTAACAATGGATTATTTCAATCTCACTACTGATTAATGTAAACAATGATGTTGCTATTTGTACAATGGTATCCTTTTATAGCATCTCTTTTTCTTACTAGCAATTTCATAAATTATGGATTATTTATATCTGATTATGTTATCGAAAGATACGTAAATTACAACAATTACCATTTAATGCACAGTATGATCAAAAAACAATTACATTTTGTTTTGTACATTCCGATAAATTTTTAGATTCTTTAGATTATTCATTCAATACATATATATATATATAATATATATGTATATATATGTATATATATTTATGTATATATATGTACTTAATGAATATATGTGTATATATATATTATACACTGTAGTCAATTATGAATTGGTATGAAAGAAAGAAAGTCTATGTCTTAAAATTCTCTGCGGTGATACTTATCAGGATCAAAATATGATGTTACAACAACGCGATTATTGAATTTTCGTCCTGTAAGAGTCTGCTGTGCCTTCTGACAATCAATCACACTATTAAATTCGACAAATACCTGCAACATTAGAAAACTTATTAATATATTTTTATAAATTAAAATAAATTAATATTTTATTATATTAAAAAACATACTTTTCCACATCCAGGTACATCAACACCTTCTATAGGTCTAGGTATTTCTACAGATCGGACCACACCATATTTATTACACTCTTCCTTGATGTCTTCTAAGATATCTTCATATTCTTCTTCTTCCATTAATTCTTCAGGTGTTACCATATTTAGCAAGCAAAGAACCTACATATATGTCATAATACATTTTTGTTAAATGCAATACGTGTGTTTTATAATGTATTATTAAGAAATTATGATTTAATGAATATAACAAAAAAAGTAAACAATAGATATTGGAAAAGCAATAGGCTATACACGAGGAACTATATAATGAGAAACTGGTGGAATGCTGTAGGGATTATAGGGTGCTGAAAAGAAAAAGGATGAGATACAGTGCAATGAAAAAAGAAAACTAAAAGTACAAAGGGATAGGAGGGGATGTAAACATAGAGTTAGAAAACCAAAGATAGTAGTATAGTACAGGTTAAAATAGAGTATAATTTAGTATAAGTTGGAATGGATGATAACAGAGCCAAAAAGAAGCAAGAGAAGTGTGAGTCGTAAAAGCATATGATATTTTAAATAACTTATTATCTTAAAACTAAATTCATCCCTTGGGAAGAAGTCGAAATATATATATATTTATATTATATATATAAATTTATTATAATAAAAAGTTATAATTCAAATTATCTTACCTCGGTAGCTGGCCCACTTGTGCCCACCATTGATAACCCAGGCACCTGAATTTGAACTGGAGCTTGTGCACCAATCATAGGGTTCTTGGCGCCTACGCTAGCTCGTTGAACAATCAGTTTCTTGTCTCCCAGCTGCATTCCATTTAATCCAGCAATTGCTTGATCAGTCATTGACACGTCAACGTACTCGCAGAATGCATAACCCTTGGATAGACCTGTAGCTGAATCCTTTACTAAATTGAATGCTCTCAGTTGTCCAAAACTCATCAGTAACTCCTTCACCTGTATTATAAAAATAACATTATTTATTTAGTCATGTAATATCAATATAATTTAAATTCATATAGACTATGCAACTTTTAATTTTATTACAGTTCTCAACATAATTAATAAACACAGATATTTCAGATTATCATAATGACTTAACAGATACAGTAATTTAACACGTTTACTGCATATCGAAAATCTAGAACTTTACTAGATGCTGCTCCTGATTCAACGAATTTTAAATATATCACAAAAATCCGATTAGCAAAAGCTGTAATAGACTAATTACTTATGAAAATGTATGAGTATAACTATAATCGGTACTGTTGTGTTTCCTGTCACCATATTTCGCATTTATACTTTTAGAAAAATAAAAGACATCGTAATATAAATAAAAATATAATATACATAAGTAATATGAATACATATAACATAGGATGAAATACTGTGAATAATAAGATAACAAAATAAAATTATGTGACCTGATTATAAGTCAACAGTGGGCAGAATTCTACAATTACTGTGATCCAGCCTAATACAACTGAAATTCTACAGCAAACTGATAAAATCTGATAGAGTAGACTACTACCTAACATGTAGTTTGTGCACATATATGAAACTTCAAATACAACTAGGCGATACACAGACAAACGTGCTAAATATCATTACTTTACTTATCATTACTTCACTTTAATCTCTTAAAATTAAAATATAAAATTGATTTATAACTAAATTAGAAAATCATTAATAACGTAAAATTAATTTTGGAATAAGGAAGTAAATCACAATATCATAACTTAAAACTAATATGAAAGTTGCATAATCAAAAAATAATAAATTTAGTATAATTTCATATGTATTATATCTCGCCTACTCGAATTCCATATAACATCTTCACTTAATGTCTTTTTTACATATAAAAGTTTTACTCCAGTCTGGAACAGATCTTTGTCAATGTTTTAATCAGAATACTCTTGCTCTTCAAACGTGGATTTCCCTCACATTTATTTTTGAATTCTCTCTTCAAAAAAACATGTACCTTAAAGTTACTTACATCTTTCCATTCCCAAGAAGTAACTGAAAACTCTGAAGCAAAGATAACAGCATGTTGCATTTAATGAAAACTTATTTATCTTCACCTCTAGGAGTCAAAACTCCCAGGTAGTTGTGATCTATGTAACTTTATAATAAGTGTTTGTAAACACTCTAATTCATATCACAAGATATGTAATTGTAATCTCACATATGATTGCTTAAACCATCCAAGAAATTATATGCTATTAACTAAGGCATTCCAACGAGGACTATATCATTATAAAACCGTCAGGTTCGTATATTCTTATTATATAGAAGAATAAATTACTATTTTAAATAATTATAGAGATAATAAGAAGAAAAATTCCCATTAAAAGTCTATAAGGAATATCACGTATCAATTAGCATTACCTACTATGTTATTAATTCTTTGGCAAGTAAGCAACACGCTATTATCAATAAAAAACTATCCAATTAGAAAACGCACCATTTGTTTAGAAGGACCGAGATCTTCTGAAAGGGGCTGCAAAAGTCGCATAAGCCCAATACGAAGGCATGAAAATGATATAAGTACTTGCCTCGAGGGACTGGGCTAGCCTCTCTCCAGGCAGTGTGGTATTTTGTCATGTTCAGTAGTAGTAGTAGTAGTGGTAGAAGTAGTGGTAGAAGTAGTGGTAGTGGTAAGCAAATGCTTTTGATCGGCGCAACCCTAAGCTAAGAAATGGGGAGAAAGGGCACTGGTATCAGTCCACAGTTACTATATAATAACCAAACGGTTATATTTCTTTGATTGTATTATTCCATCACTTTAATAACACAGTATTAACTTTTTCCGGCGTTTAAAGTTCACATGTACCGACTTTTATTTTTCTTACTTTCTCTTTGCACTTTGTCTTTGTATTAATGCACATTACTGATACTCGAACACATAAATTCGTTCGCGTAACCTGTAAACGTATCAAAGCACAAGGACGAAGAGCTGTAAAGCCTGTAAAAGCCTGTAAAGAAAACAGCTGCAAGAGAAAAGATACTCCTGAAAAGAATAGGTGCCAAAAGACTTGGAGCTGTTACCAGATGCACATAAGATTATGTGTTGACCCTGTAATCCCATCAAGACAAAAAACAAAAAAACTGATATACTAGGTAAAATTGATTGGTTTGTCTGTTGTAGTCCTAAAAAATCTTTTTGTATGTAATACCACTGCATGAAAACAGGCTCATTCTGTAAGAGTTTCAGATGTAAAAATACGAAGAACCTTTACTTTTGAGGAGTTTATCACCTAACAATTCTGCATGACTGCTTTAAGTATAACTATTTCTCTTCTCCCCTCCTATCCCTCCCTTTTTCAGTCATTTATTGAAAAATTTCGTATCCCCTTGGCTGGGTCCACGATGTTCCTAGAAAGACTGTAAAAGAAATGCGACTGCTGCGACTGCATGCCACCTGAATGCTGCAACGCCTCCAACCAATTTCCTATCCACTATCTAATCATGGCGTTTCGAGAAGAAATACGAGAGATGAAATTCTACATTGCCCTTAGACTTCACTGAACACACAACTGGAATTAGAATCCAAGTCACCTAGCTAAATATAACCTAATCAACGCTGGAATCCAATGGATACACATACATACCTCTATGGCATTTCAGTAGATGACACATCTTCGTAAGTTTGATCTCCGCTAAATAGCTAAATACCTATGTAATAATTTAATCCTTTGGTATAACTCACAATGCTGAGAACTAGCACATATTCAAGATAATCCTACAGCATTGTTATACAGCAGTGCAGTTGTTTTAATCTCTGATGCCATTTAGATATATTTAATATATTTATTAAAGCTTTTACGAAAAATACTAAATAAATATGAAATAGATTTTAATATACACATAGACATCAGTGAATAAGAACTGCTTCCAAAGGTGTGCAATTAACAAAATTATGTTGTAGATTTGTTTGCATACCTGTTCCTCATTCAAGTAATTGGGTAAACCACCAATGAAGATCTTGTGAGGAGAATCTAAAAATCAAAATATTATATTGTATTTTACATAATATTAAAAGCAAATTTTTAAACATACATAGAAATATAAAGAGTATGTATAAAACATACCGGGAACCGTACCTGGCACGTTCATACTTGGATTATCAGTCATTCCTGGCATTGGTTGATAATCATGCGGTCTTCTTATTTTCAAACTCTGTCCTTTGAAGTTGATACCATCAAATGCCATAGCTTGTGTTGTTTCATCTATCGAACGGAACTAAAAACAAATTTCGTGAATATTTTGTCATAAAACTATAAAAACTATAAATTGCAAAACCTTATTTTCAAATAAACTTTGTTGTACCTCTAAGAAAGCAAAGTTTTTATCTAAATTGATCTGACATGCTAATACTGGATTTCCAGCAGCTTGAGCAAGACCAGATAGATGCATTTGTTGATTAAAGAACTCCATCATTTCTTCTTCAGTCACACCAAATGGAATGTTTCCTACATACAGTCTCCTTGCTTGGCGAGTTATCGTACTACCAACAACTGGTACAGCTGCTTGTGGTGTATCTGCCACAATGTTTGCAGGTATTTGTCCTGCAGCTTGCATAGCTTTATACTGTTATAATTCAAATTAAAATTAAACAAATCTCCAGAAAAGAACTAATTTATTTTGATAACTAATTTAATAAAAATCAATATATTACCTGCAAAGGAGTAATATGTTCAAATCCAGGTGGTGGTACATCCCAATAAAGAGATGGTTTCCTTCTTCTAGAACTGCGACTTTTTTTAGGAGAGCTACTTCTTTTCCTATCTCTTCTATCTTTAGAACGTGAACGAGAACGTTTTCTACGATCTCTACTACGAGATCTATGTCTCCTATCACGATCTCTATCCCTATCCCTATCTTTCTCACGGTCCTGACGGTCTCGATCTATCAATACATAAATATATAAATATACATATAAATACACATGATTTCACATTGTTATTAATAATAAAAAAGCTATTCATATGATGCTTAATGTATAACATATGAATTTCTCCTAATGGCCTAATATATTTTTTAAAATTATTATATTTAAAATTTTATAATTTTTATATATGTTAAACTTCCATACAATTTCATACATATATCAATAACTACCAACTACTATCAGTATATTTAAGTTGTAATATATATATACGTATATGTTATATGTACTTCGTCATTACCTACATTTAAATGATTAAAATTACAATCCTAAAATGTATAATTAATAATTCATAATATATAAAAAATATATAATAGGAATTTTGAAGAAAGTTGATGAAATAATATATAATTATTATTATGACGTAATACTACATATAATGAAAAATGTACCCATAAGAATGATCTTCGTAGATGCTTATTTTCAGGTTACCGATAAACTCACAAGATCTTGCAAAAAATATTTGAACACTATTTTATTCACACTGAAATTAAGTAAACGTTGAATAGTTTGAGATCTTTTAAGAAAGAAATATCGAAAAAAAATGCCTCAAGATATGTTGACTCTTCTTGGGAATATTTCTCCGGCCATTACGATCACTCACTCGACTTATTTACCTGACTGTAACGCGGGAACAATGACGAAAAAGCACAGTATACTTGACAAAGGTCTCTAAAGAGACCTTTGGGATATTTACCTCCATTATAATCTTCGCCCATTTTTCAGTTACCTAAAACGTAATATTGTTTTGAAGAAGTAATAATATAAATAACAACGAAGCTAACGAGTATCAATTGCTCTTAAAACAAATTTTTATTCTAAAATGGCGATAGGCTAAGTAGATGTTAGCTAGGAATAATTATTTTGATACAATATCTGGTTCCAGATGGCGTAAGATTCAACCGGAATTGATTTCTCTGGTATATTATTCTGATAAATATTTAAATATAAATGTATTAAATTTTAATCAGCATAGATTGTAAATTTATAATCTGAAATTTCCCAATATTTAAACAATAACAGTTAATTGAAATAAATTTCTATTATACATAGCAGTACAAATATTATATTATACAATACTATTTTATTCAGTAAAAGATTAAAAACATTAAATTAATATTTAATTTGAGATATCATCTATCAAAATAAAATCAAATAAATAATTGGATATATTTTAAAAAGTTTAACAATTTGATAAAAAATTGCAAGAAATTGTAACGTTTTTAATAATATATATTAAATTGTTAAGCAAAAATATATCTAAATAGTTTCAGAGTAAAAAATTATTCCTATCAAGCTTTTTACAAAAATTTTCATACTAATTATATTCAGATAAAACTGATATGACTAATTATTTATGAGTTTATATCTTTTTTTTTAAATAAATCTGTTTGTTACGAATGAAAAATCTCAAATATACTTCAGTATTTTTTAATTTAAAAGTTTTAAAATTTGTAATGTTCAATTTATCTGATGTTCCTGTAAGATTCTTCTAAGCTACCACTCGTGGCGCTTAAATAGCGACTGAGTTTGAATCTCTCAAACACTTGTATTAAGTAACGCCATTCTTTGTATTTGTACATTTCAAAATGTCCTAAATAAACTCGAAATGGAAAAAAATGTGAAATCCGTAGACTTATTCAGAAGTTATGATAACATGGAAAATAAGAGAATATTAGAAGAGCGGTTGAGGAAAGCAGCCTGTGTTGGTGATACAGACGTTGTTCAAGAATTACTTAATTTAGGTGTCGATGTTAATGCACGACACTCTGTTAATGGATGGTATTTCTTTTTTAATTTATTATATGCAATTCTTATATTTTTTTCTAATAACTAATAGCAAAAATGTATAATAAGAGTAAAAATATACAATATCTTTTCTTGTATACATGTAATGAAACTGAATGGCCTTGTGTCAAAAATATCAAAATAATGACATAATTAGTATTTTTCCTTTAAGGACTCCTTTACATTGGGCATGTAAAAAGGGGTACTTAGATGTAGCTGCCTTGCTTTTAAAAAATGGTGCAGATAAGAATATAAGATCTGAAATTGGAGAAACTCCAGCATTTTTGTGCATCAATCCACAGATTTTACAACTTCTAGATATGCCTTTAGCTATGCCAACTGATTCTCAAAGAGTCCTAAATGAATCAACAGTACACAATGTTATGCCTAAATATGTAAAAAGTGATTATGTACATGGAGCTACAGATTCAGGAATTCCTAGAGTAAGAAACAATGGTTTATATCAAGATGGTGAGAAATTTGTAATAATTTTATTTTTTGTAATTTTAATGTTTATACATATATGAATATTAATAGCTCAAGATAATGAAACAGAACATTAAATCTATACATTTTTTAGAATTAGTATTAAAGATTCGTATTGCTGATGCCCCTGACCCAGATTTTATAGAAGTTGAGTTACCACAAAGTGATTTGACATATCAAGCATTGATTTGGATATGTTGCCAAGAATTAAATGTTGAACCCAACCAAATTGTAAAATTAAGAAAACTGCCCAATACTAGGTTGAGAAAAGATGAAGATATTCAACGACTTCAAAACTTCCAAGAAATAGAAGTTGTTACAAATACTGTAAACACATACAAGTACATGCAAAATACCAATGGTATTTCAACAATGGGACATTCAGGAGTAGTAGCAAGTCCAGCAAATGGGTACCAGAGTATTTCTAAGAAAGATCAGACTATTTTATATTAATTATTGGTATCATATATCGTTTTTCTTCTTTTCATATGTAATTAAATGAAGAAAACTAACATTTACGTAAAATATAATATATATGCAATTAGGTATGTCAAATTTAAAGTGCAATAATTAAACATTTTTAATATAACAAAGTACTTAAGGTAATAATAAGTAGAAGGATAATTTTTTAACCTTGTTTACTAGATTTAATAAAGTAATAAAAAATAATTACACCTTTTTATTTGTTTTGTTAATTTCTCTTTGGAGAAAGAACCTTTCTTTTCTTTTTAACAGTAATAACGTCTCCTTCAGGAGTAACAGTTACACTAACAATACCAGGTGCAGTACTAAGTTCTCCTGATACATTACGATATGCTTTTGGTCTCTTAGGCTGCACTATTGGCACTCTAACCAAGCATTTATTTTCTAAAAACAAATAAGAAACACATTAAACATACATATAATAATAATTTATCATAGTCAGATTGTAAGTCTATTATAAGGAGGTTCTTTGGCACAGCATATTGATTTACATACACATTAAATTTATATAAAAATATAATTTTTATGAGAATTTTCCTATAAAAATGAGAATTAAATGTAATTAATCAAAACTTACTCAATGTTGTATATATAGGGAGGCCAAGGCTAGAAGATGTTTTAATACGAATAGAACGAATATTAGCCCAACCCCCTGGGTAGTTTTTAGATAAATAACTGCATGTTGCTAATATATTTTCTATAATTTCTTCTTTTTTCATAGAGGTGTGTCCAATTTGAATTATATGAGTATCACCATAAGAATGTATTTGCATGACAGTTTTCCTCAAAGCATAATCTATTTCGTGTTTTAAATCTTTGCTTTGCATTCGGATGGATGTTGGTAATTTCCTTTTCTTATAAAATTCTCTTCCCAATAAATGAGATAAATGACCAGCTATTTTTCCATCTACAAGAAAATGATCATAGCTACCAACAAGCTTCCTTTTTAATTCATACTGATCATATTCAGTTTTTACTTGATTCATTGGTATTATAGCCTTTATTTTTGTACAATTGTGTTTACGTAACAAGTCTTCATAATATTCTATCGTTGGTTCATAATCCTTTCTTCTACCTCTTTGAAGATCACCAACAAAAAGTGCAATTTCGTCATTTGATGACACTATTGAATATGGTAATAATCTACAAAATAAATTGAGCGATAAATAGTGTTTTAATAAAATTAATCATACTGATTATTAAAAATAAAAATGAACATCGTTCGTGACTTTATAATCACGGTTCCTCATAAGGACCTATTGGGGATTAAATATATATATATATACATATATATAATCATTTGTGACTATATATTATACATATGCATTAAATCACATAATATTAATATATAAAAATGATTTTTTTATTTATTTGAAAAGATACGTATAACTAATGTATAAACGTAAACTTACATTCTGATACATCTTCTTGGAGTTTTAGGTACTCTAATACATGTTATTTGCATAAATATTGATTGGCTTTCGTCATCAAACAATGCATTGTTATTCTTCAATTGTTCTTCAGTCAAATGGTTGATCACGCTAATGCATTGTGATATATGTTCTTTTGACAAATCACTCAAATGTAAACAATCTGTATTTTCTTTGTCACTAATCCTATCTTCTCTTTTTCGCTTCCGTGATTCTGCAATCTCAGAAATTGCTTTTCTATACGAACTAATTTTTGTCTTATTTTGTACATTATTTTTTTCAGAGGATTTTAATGTACATTTCGATGTTCTATCACTGATCATTTTTGGATTTTTCTCATTTCGTGATTTCTTATTCTTTATGTGGCTGTTAACTTTCGTGTTCTGTACACTTCCAACTTTCGGTAATTCTATATGTTTTTTAATAATTTTACGAGTAGTTACCATCTTGTACACATGGAAATTACTTATTCCCACTTTTCCGAATCTAAGAGCGGAAACGGAAACGATTCTGTTGGTAACTTTCTTGTACTATAGCGCATAGTGCCAACCATAGATCACATGCAAGTAAAGAAGGTTCATTCATTTCTAACATTTTATTCGCAGCAATAAAAGTATATTTTTCAACCCCTTAATAATTAAAATAAATTATCCTGGTATTTATATCGTCCCTCGGGGTACAACGGAATAAATGAGATATCAATAGATAATAATATTTACATATAACTAGCGATATATATAATCATTACTACTATAGTAAAGACAGAAACTAGTTGTATCTGTGTAAAAAAATATATTTATGCATGCATTATTCGTGCATAATTAAAGAACAATTGCGTATCGGCTAACTATGACATAAGTCATTATTAAAAAATGTATATTGGTTAAGTATAGTTAAAATATAACTTTAATTAACAGAAAATAAAAATATATATTTTAAAAAATTCAAGTTAATTGTGTTATATATTAAATATTTCAATTAGCGAGTCAACCTGCTTGAATTAAAATGTAAGAACTAATTGTATAGATAAAAGTTTGAGACTGTTACATGTACATGTAAGTAATTTTAAGATTAAGATATCGAAATTTTTCGATTTAAAAAGGTATTGCTAACTAGAACTATAATCGACCTACCATATTTTGTAGTACAAATATCTAAAATTTATCATGATTTTTATATTACTACAATTAAATACTACATATTTTCTTGCCAGTAATTAATAAGTATATAATAAATTAAATTTATTCGTTATTGATATATACTTTTTTTTATTATACAATTAAAATTATTTTTAAATAATTCTTTAATAAAATATAAATTTGACCATTTAGTAATCATTCAATATGTGTTAACAATTAATTACAGTTACGGAAACATATTGGCATACATTTGCAATCGAAACATTTAATAAATAAGTAGATTGCATTTTTATTACGAATACTAATGAATTGAATAATACCCGCGAAATTTGAAATCCAAACAGATATGATATAGGTATGTAAGTAAGTATGTACTCTTCACACTTGTGTACAAAATAGCATAACATTAAACCAATAAACTTGCCTAATAATAAATCTTAAACGAGTATAAGCGATTAAGATCTAATCTATTTGGTATTAATATTTCTTCTAATAAATTTAAATATTTCTTAAAACAATAGCAAGGGGTGTGATGTTCTATCACCGCTGGGGATAACGTTCGCAACTTACTACACCTCGGACCGTTACACTTGGTTAACCAAGACAATCGAGATCAACGATTGCTTGCAACACACGTCAAAGGTAGCCTCGACTGTTAGTCAGACCTGTTTCTTTCTTTTAAACATTTTTTATCCTTCACCTTGTTACATGCTATTAGTTTTTATACTAACAAAGGTTCATATCGTTTCAGTGTTATTACAGCAGCGCTCGAACAGTGTATCTTACTAATTATCAATTTTATCTCATTTAAGCAATTAATAATATAGAAATCCAAAAACACCTATCAAAACATTGTGATGATAAGATAAGTGACGATGATAGAAGATCGATATGCCACGACTAATACTTGGCAGACTCTATCGAAAAATTCGAAAGTACGATGCGCGGGATTTCACGATATGCAAAACTAATATTATTTCTATGCGTTGGTTCCATAATTTTTTGTGCAATTTTTGGTATTCTTCCAAGTATCCTCAAAAGAGTTAATAAAGTGGTTGTGAAACAAATAAAACATCGACAACAAATAAAAGAAGAATTACTAAGAAATGAACAGGTACATCTGTATTTGATTTTATTAAGATTAATCTATATTCCTTTTTCCTTTGATTGTGCTATTATGAAAATGAAAAAGTTTATATATATTTCTTGTACTATGGAGTAAAACACGTTAGTAGTATAAGTAAGTTTCATAGAGTCTCTATTAGGACTTACATGTACACAGGGTTATCCACTTAACTTGGAACCCGCGCTTGCGAGAACATAAGAAAATGGCAACAGTGTAACAACATACACTTACTACTACAATCGAATGTCACTCGCCATCTATGAGCTGTTGCTAGAAGTATAATTAGATGAGAACATGAAGTGGTTTAGTTGTCGTCGGAGCACTTTAAATTTGACGTCACAATAGGGAGAAGACGATCGCTGAGAAAGCGAATCACGTGTTTTCGCCCGACGATTTCATGTCCCTGCGCGCTCCTAAACCATCCAAGCAAGCAAGTGCAGCCGGTTCTGTTCCCACATGTAACTTAATTCTTTCTTTAAATAACTGATATCTTGGATTATATTTATCTGAAATTGAATTTATTTGAAATTAATTTTAAAAATTTTAATTACAATGTCATTTTTTTTATTTAAAAGTACACTCAATTGCCAGGATTATTAGCGAATTACAATGAAATTGTTCACATTTTCACAAACATCACATTTCTCTTTCTCCACATTGTTTTGTAATGTTTATTTTCAACGTATTAAACATTGTCTTCTACGCCATACTCCAAAAGTTATTCACCATCACTTTCTACAAATTGACCGTTATTACCTGATTTTGGATCATTCTGCTGTGAATACGTCGAATGTAAGAATAAAAATTGAACAGAGCAATTGAGATACGAGATACCTCACAGAATTCCGGTCTAAAAAAATAGAAATTAATTTAATTCTTGTATTGCAATGCTTGAGTTCGGACTACTCAGCAAAGGCTACTCGTTTATGACACAATCATTTATAAATCGTCAAAATAAAAAAATAGTTCTCATATTTTTTTATTTCATTGTTATAAAGTTGTTTTTAATTAGATTGTTGAGATTCTTATCAACAAAATGATATCGAACATGGTTATACCCTTGAAAGATGAACAGTTCAGTGAGCTGCATGGGAGACGGTATCTATGTTCGTTCAGACATAACATTCTGAGATTGTTTTCTTTACAATTTCAATTTTAAATAAGAAACATTATATTGTAATTACATTTCAGGTAAACATAATCCAAGATATCAGTTATTTAAAGAAAGAATTAAGTTACATGTGGGAACAGAACCGGCTGCACTTGCTTGCTTGGATGGTTTAGGAGCGCGCAGGGACATGAAATCCTCGGGTGAAAATACGGGATTCGCTTTCTCAGCGATCGTCTTCTCCCTATTGTGACGTCAAATTTAAAGTGCTCCGACGATAACTAAACCACTTCATGTTCTCATCTAATTATACTTCTAGCAACAGCTCATAGATGGCGAGTGACATTCGATTGTAGTAGTAAGTGTATGTTGTTACACTGTTGCCATTTTCTTATGTTCTCGCAAGCGCGGGTTCCGAATTAAGTGAATAACCCTTATAGTATTACTAATTTGCGCCTTTATCCGTATCAGATTGAAACGACGTCTGTACTTGGAAAATGGCTCTTATCTTCTGAAGGAAGTTTAACACCGCCGATAATAAATAAGAGAAGGGAACCGTATTTGATCTTAATTTGGAAGCACGGAATGTTTTTGGAACGTAGGCACATCAGACGTTTTACGAATAAAAAGTTAATAAAATTACATTAAAAACTTGTTTTTTATGAGATATAAATATGCACTTGTTAATTTATAGTAATACTTGCTGAAATTACAATAAATCAGGTCTTTGCATTATTCAGGTTGTCTCACCTGATATATTGATTTATATATCTATTATTAACAATAGATAACAAACAAAATAACAAAAAATGCTTCAGATAAAAGTAGAATGGTTGCGAAGGAGGTACATTAATCAATGCATCTCGATATTCTCCGTAAAAAAGTATTGATCGCTGTATGTCGAAAAGTTATTGTTAAACTAAAAGTTAATTGTAAAAGCTTTCGTACGAAAGATAAGGAAAACAAATACAAAAGTATTGCCTTATGTCTTTCCGTGTCTTTCACACAATAAGATTTATAAAATAAAAGTTGAAATATCTATTAAACTAGTAGCTTTTCGACATAAATAGGTTAATAATTTTTTATAGAGTATCTCGATCTGCATTAATTAATGAATTAAACAAAGATATGATTCTATTAAAAAAAAAACAAAGTTTTTTCAGATGTTCACATGACCTTTATACGACCACCGAAAGAAAAACTAATAGCATCAGAATATGTCCCCCTTGAAGCCATACAATTTTTATCTGAAATATTTTTCGTTACGAATAATAATAATAACATAAATCAAAGTGATAATATCAGACGAGACACCCCGTGTAATTCTTGCTGAACAAGTTGCGATTTTTTTTGCAATACTTTTCAATTTCTCGATAAGAACAAATGACAGATATAACGAAAGCGAACTAGAAAGATATACATAGTGTGTCAAGAAACAACGGTCGAGCCCTGACGCTCTCAAGGAATGTCACGTACGTTACAATGAACGATCCAATTATGCAAATATCAACTACTAATTTTCATTTTATTTTCTCAATTTCTATAATTTCTATCTTATCAATACAAACATAATGATATAAATAAGTTTTATAGATAACAATATTACTAATTAATAGATTAGTCACAGAATTATCAATAATTTCCTAGATATAAAACGAATTTCTGTTAAAACTAATCTGAGTTATCTTGTTACTAAGTCATTGATTCATTTTAAAGGACGTTTCAAAGTCACCGCAAAATCAAATGAGCAAGAATATAGTATGTCACTTAAAAGTGCTTGATCGTCGTTGCTTGATATAATGTCTTTCTCGTCTATCCTTCCTATATCTACTCACTATTTTTGACAATCGGTTTAATAAATTCGGACTATATTAAGTTTGAGATATAATGATGTGAGTTACTGAAATGTAGGTAAAACAATTGTATTGAAATGGAATTTAAACGAGTATTACTGTAACGATAATAAAGTATATAAACATATACTTTAAACTATAATTTTATTTAACTTTGAACTGAAATGTACTTCCATTTTAGGTTTTCACCTTGGGAAAATTGTACAGTAAAATGTGTACTAAGTTACCAATCCAAAGATTTAAATATAGCAGATGCAGTTGTGTTTCATTTGCATCTGACACAAAATGTACTGGAATTGCCAATCAGAACACGATGGAATCAGAGGTGGATCTTTTTGACTGATGAATCGCCAATACACACTTTTATCTATAGAAATCAACAATTGTCTAAATATAATGGTTTATTTAACTGGTCGATGACATATCGAATGAATAGCGATGTACCAGTACCTTACGGCAGAACGATTTCTACTTCGTTTATAAATTCACCAAATATAAATTTTTCGAAAGATCTGATACAAAAATCAAAAACTAAACTGGTCACTGTGATGGGTAGTAATTGCGGGGGCACTAATGATCGATGGAAATATATTAACGAATTGAAAGTAATTCTCGGTAATGATCTTGATATATATGGAAAATGTTTAAATGGTAATACGACCGCATGTCCGGGTCATTTCGATACAGATTGTTCTGTTTTAAATTCCTACAAGTTTTATTTAGCTTTTGAAAATTCAAATTGTAGAGAATACTTAACAGAGAAAGTATTCTGGCATGGTTATCACAAATTAGCAATACCAATAATAATGGGTGCACCAAAGAAAGATTGCGAGAAATTATTACCACCACATTCGTTCCTTCACGTTAGTGATTTTGTTAATCCGAGAGCTTTAGCAGATTATATTCACTATCTTAATAAGTACGATGATAAATATTTCGAGTTCCACGAGTGGCGTAAATATTACAAAGTAATCAACGAACATGGTTATTTTGGCAGTATGTCACGACATTATTGCCGTATTTGCGAAGCTCTTCATTATAATTCTCCTGCTCCCAAAGTGTACGAGAATATGGAATTGTTTTGGAACAAAAAACGAGATTGTACTGTCTGATATATTTAAATTTTATTTGTCTTTGTATTATATTGTTATCACTGTTTAACGTTACTGAATTACATTTTTATCTGTTAAACTTATAATTTGTTATTTTTTGTTTGTAATTGTTTTGTTTTGATTATCGCGTAATATTTATTGCAAATAAATTGAATAAAAACATCAAATACACTATAGATCCTATAATTTTTCATACCAAACTGCTATAAATATTTTATACATATAAGATTTATGTTAATTGTAACATCGATTACAATTTACATATTTCATTGTAATTAAATAACAAATAGAAAATGTATGCATAAAATATAATAATTACGTATAACGTATATATAAGAAAAAAATATTTAGCTATGAATTATATAACATTCTATTGCAAAATTTTTTATCTTGAAAGTGTAAGGTCTGCAGACGATGCGAAATAAATAGATAAAAAATAGTATTAGGTTAGAATGTTTGACTATTTTAATATTAACATTGTACGTATCAAAATAAAAGCTTCAATCATGTTACGTAAAATTTTTTCCGGCAATATTTATGAATCTTTATAAGATATGATAATAAAACATTTTATTGACAAATTTTTCAAAATAGATTCGTGGATGTTCCAATGTACAGTATCGCAATTTCAAAACTCTGTTACGTTTCCACGGTGCTAAAACAACAATATTTAGCGAAATATCGTATTGTTTTTTATCCTATATTGCGTTGTAAAATACATTGCATCAATCCTTCTGTAATTATGGCTTCAAAGTGTTTTAATGGATGTAATGATCACTACAATGGTGTAACTATTGACTCAAATGACGAATTTTGTACATCTGAAGTGTTCGCTCGTCGTCTTACAGGTTTATAACATAAAATGATAATAATTCTTAAATATATTTATAAATTATTACTTATTTTATCAAGATTGAGAAACTTTAACAAAAATTTTTGTTAGAAATTAATATTTGTTTATTATAATTTTTGCAGCATCTTTACAAAAATGGAAAGAAAATAAAAAACGCACAATATGGTTCCGTGTACATTTACCACAATCAGAATGGATACCGTTACTTGTGAAAGAAGGATTCAAATTTCATCATGCAAAACAAGAATATGTTATGCTTTATCGATGGTTAGTTACAGATGAGGAATGCAATGTTCCACACTATGCACACACCAATTTAGGAGTCGGAGGATTTGTCTATAATGAGGAAACTAAAGAAATTTTAGTTATCAAAGAGAAATATGCAAATGGTCCACCTATTTGGAAATTACCAGGTGGTTATGTGGAACCAGGTATACAAATTCTTTATAAACTAGTAAATTAGTACAGTATAGCTAATAATCTTTCCGTTATCACAGTAGAATTAATGAATTTATATATATACTTCATGTTTTTAATATAATATATAATATAATATAATAATTTTTTATCAGTTTTTTTTTTATTGTAGGAGAAGATTTAGAAGAAGCTGTAAAAAGAGAAGTTTTAGAAGAGACTGGTGTTCAAACTACTTTTAGATGTATAATAGGTTTCAGACACGTTCATGGTTATGCCTTTGGCTGTTCTGACATATACATGATTGCTTATTTATCACCTATTGATACCAATATTAAAAAATGTGAAAAAGAAATTTCTGATTGCAGATGGATGAAGGTAATTTTTATTACTCGCACATAAATAGTTTGTTACTGTAACTATTTATTGTTCTCCCAGGTAAATGATTATTTAGAGCATCCAGAAGTATCTGAAAATAATAAACAAATTGCAAAAAAGATAATAGAATTTTTCAAACACAAAATGGGGATTGTTGTGAACCATGAAATACATTTTGCAACAAACAAACCTATTTGTGTATACAGCATATCCAAAATCAATGATGCATAGCATTACACAGAATGATTAAAATGTATATATATGGTCAATTAATTTCATAGTTTGGAGCGGTCTAAACTAATAATTATCTTAGAAAATGAACAAATCAAAATAAAATTTAATGTTTTAGATACATTTTTCAAATATAAGAAGTATAAAATGTTTATTTTATCTTATATAAAGTACATTAATCAAAATTACGTAGAAGTAATTTACACTATGTAAGCTAAATAAAGGATAATCTAAGAAAAATAAAATTTATTGATTTCATTAAATATTCTATTATTATGTTATGTATATACAGCTTTGAATTAATTATATAAGTTGTTTAAATTCTGTAACTAAGGATTATAACAATAGAATTATAACATAAGGATTATAAAATCGATATAAATAACAAATAAACTGCAAAAATACATGTAACAAATTGTGACGTATTATATGTATACATATTTAAATTCCATTTTCCAAAATTATGAGAAAAATGAAACGAAAAGTGCAAATTAGACTCGAGGAAAAGATAAATAAAGAAGATATACAGAAAAAAGGAATATTATATAAAAAAAATTGTATTAAAATATTTTCATACCCAAACGTTCCTTGAAAACCCAGCTTTATGTTGGAAAGTAGCTTCTTCAGTTTTGTTTACATTCTTCTTTGTCACACTTTAGTCGATGATTGACAAGTTCTCCAGGAAGATGGAAGAGCACGTATTTGGTTAAGGTTAAGGTTATAGAATATTACTTTGTTGACAATTCGACTAATTTTTCCTGTAAAAAATATTACGTGAATAATTTCACGAAAATTCATATGTAGAAGAGTGTTCAATAAGGCACAAGATTTGTTGCCAAGATGAGTAAGATGTATACAACTGCCAACCTTTCTGACAAAGAATTAAAGGAAGAAGGAAATCGTCTTTTCAATCTTCACAAATACGAGGATGCTGCGCACTGCTACACCAAAGCAATTGTGAGTGCCACTATGAATCTATGCAGGCAAGTTACGACATTGCATCTCATTGCTGCAGATTAAAAATCCAACCCAAGCACTATACTTTACGAACCGAGCGCTGTGTAACCTGAAATTGAAACGATGGGAATCGTCCTGTCTAGACTGCAGACGTGCTCTCGATATCGATCCATGTCTGGTGAAGGGTCACTTTTTCTTGGGTCTAGCTCTTCTTCAAATGGAACTCTTTGATGAAGCTGTTAAACATTTACAGAGAGGTACGTACCTATATTTTTACTTAGGAATTTCACTGGCTTTTTCTTCTCATATGTTTCTTGCAAAGATTTCACCGTATGTAAATATTCCGTGATAATTTCATAATCTATATAAAATAATTATAAATTACATGAATAATATCTCGAGATTGACTAACGTTTATGATTTAACCATTTTATCAATTTCATATTTTCATTCATCAAAAATAAATGTTACATATTTGCATTCTGCAGAGTATCTTTTAATGGAAAGAATCTTATTTGGCCTCTAATATAGTTTGACAATATACTCATTTGTGCATTTACATATTTATGCATTTATGTATCTTTAAAGAAGTTGCGCTATATTATATTTTTAGTACTATAATATATTATGTATATATATCAGCATAATTATACAGAAGTATTTCATGGATATTCTTTTTTATGGTATTCATGGTTTTTACGGCAATGTGAAACTTGTCCTTCACATGGTTACACATCTGAAACAACTACTACAACATAGCTGTGGATTTGGCCAAGGAGCAAAAGCTAAATTATGGAGATGATATGACCAGCATTTTAAGGCAAGCGCGAAAACGTTGTTTCCAATTGAGAGAAGAACAGAGAATTGCACAAGATATTGAATTACAATCATATCTCAATCAATTGATAGTAGAAGATGCTGAACGAAGTTTAGCAGCTCTAAAGGTGCAAGAAGCAGCTAAAGATGCAGATGGTAAAAGTGAAGGGGAAGCTTTGTCTATTGAATTAACAAAAAAGAAAGAAGAGGTAGAAGAAAAAAGAGATATGTATATGGCTCACCTTAATGATCTATTTGCAAAAGTAGATGAAAGAAGAAGGGTGAGTTTATATTTTTTAATCATGTTTAGTTATGTGTAAATTAAAGTAATTATATATTATTTGCATTTTTTATAAATATATGGAGCAGAAACGAGAAGTACCTGATTATTTATGTGGCAAAATTAGTTTTGAAATTTTGCAAGAACCTGTAATAACACCAAGTGGAATTACATATGAACGAAAAGACATTGAAGAACACTTACAAAGGGTGGGACATTTTGACCCAGTTACTAGAGTTCGTTTAACTCAGGATCAATTAATCCCTAACTTAGCAATGAAGGAAGTAGTAGATACATTCTTGCAAGAAAATGAATGGGCATTATATTATTAATATGTAAAGTTAGGTTACCACCATATTTTTATGATAAATAATTACATCTATATTATGATTATTTTTGGGTCCCGTTATTTTACGTAAATGTGCATATCATTGCCTTATCAACAGTAATTACATCATATATTTATATGAAATTAAACTTAATTCTTTTTTATATTAATAGAATGTATTTAGTTTATACATGTGCAATCATTGATTAATTAAATAAGATTGACAAATCAAAATTTTTGAGAAATATTTCTTTTAGTTGATGAATTTGTGTATTTGTATATGAAATATTGAAAATAGCACACACAATACCTTCAAATGGGTTGTTAAGTAATATAGGTCATATAAGAGTGTTAAAACTGTATATGTTTTTCTGATAAATAATAAATTTATTGTTTGACGTATAATTAAATATTTTAATATTTCCCAATTATTTACATAATTAAATAAAAAATTTTGTGGTATTTTTAACTGTGTTTACTTATATTAATATATAATATTTATTACAATAATATATCTCACACTATCTTAAATTACATTCTGTTAAGTATATTATATTATACATTCTCTAAAAATAAATGATTTTATGGACAAATATAATATATTACATTTATACGCGTATGATATTGATGTATGTTGTTTCTTTTTCAAGTAAGCAGTATTAATTGAATAAAAACAAATTTAAAGAAAAATTACATTTAATGCAATAATAGCAATAGCTGCAGCTACAATAGGTGGTATATAATATTGATAAAAAGCTGGATGAGGTGCTGCTCCCATTAAAAGTACAACCCAACCTAAGAAACATAATATACTGGATAGTATTTGAGATCGATTTTTATAATTATTGGAAGGAAGTCGCACCCATCCCATTGTACTGCATGTTACTAAAACTATCCAACTTTGAAGTAACAAAGGATCTTCAGAAGAAAGTCTCATATCATAACTAGAACAAGTTTACAGAAATTAATGATAGATGATTGATTGATTAAATTTATACACCAAAATAATAAATTGCAAACCTGAAATTTTTTGCCCATACAAGTACGGATGGTACAGCTGGAATAGCAGTAAAACACCAAAGTATGAAGAGAATAAGATGATTGAATATTTTTTTTCTTGTATCATCATGTTCTTCTGAATCATTTTTCGTATTTCTGAATCGTTGTATCCAATTAAAATGTTGTAATGAAGCCATTAATAGTTCTTCTAAATAATCTTCATAGATTTTTGTCAAATTTAAAAAATAAAGAAAAACTGAAATTAGCATAGATAAACCCCCACAAGTTACCGGGATTAAAGATAAAACAAGAATTGCAGTAATAAAAGGTAACTGACTCAATCCACCAAGCAGCCAATCTGACCATGTTGTTGAAAAGGCTATTGCGCGAGCTAGAAATCTGGAAAATCAATAGATTTATTCAAAAAGATTTTATGTGACATTGACATATGCATTAATGTACTTAAAGTTTCTTACCTCACAGCAATACTATGAGCTACTGAACCAAGAAATATAATGGAACAGCATAGTCCAATGGTAAATACGCAAACAATTGCTAAAGCAACTAAACATTCAAACATTAAGTTATAACAATATGAGAGGTATATTGTAATTACTATTATTGGAGTTTGTTTGAGACCATGATTAATTCTTGTAGATAAAAACAATAGAAGTAGACTAATAATCGTTGTATACAACAGGTACCAGCGATCCCTCACGATACAAGATATTCGATCTATAATTCCACCTTCTTCAATATTAATTATGTAAGAACATGCAGGATCTAGAGTTATCCTTAACTTTGGAAAAACGTTGGAATATTTATATCCAGTCTGGACTTTCATCGATTTCGGCCCATTATCCCTAAAATATTAAAATTGTTTGTCATAAAACATTTTAAAAATAAAAGCAAATTTACTTTAGTTATACTTACACGACCGTAAAAAATTGAATTTGTGTAACTATAATACCCCATGGTTCTAATAATTCAACTATTGCATGATGTTTTGGATCTGTACATTCAAATGCTTTAAGTTCAACAGCTACAACATCCATGGCGTTATCAAAATTGGCATAGTATCTAACATGTCCAAGATCAGACTTCTTGGATTGAGGTATTATAAATAAATTTTTTAGTAGAGGTAAAGTATTCCTAATAGGTACAAGTCTTGTATTGTAAGAATATAAATCAACATTTATAGTAATATAGTTTTCTAAACTGTCCGGTGTAATTCTTATTATAATATGTGTTACATCAGGGTATTTTATATCTTGAAAATTTAAATCAACAGTTTTTCTTAAGCGATGTAAAGGATCTGGTAAAATTCTTGTTCTGTTTGTCAGGTTCCAACCCCAATTGCTAAATTAAAAATAGAATTTCGTAATAATAGTTTGATGAGCTTTCGTAATCTTTGCTTTAAGACAATAATATATAACTTTACCAAACTCTTGATTGTCCTTGTATATTGGATGCTGTACATGCAAATAACCAATCTTTGGATTCTAAATTAATGGTATCAATAGTTAAATAATTTGGTTGTCCATTCAATCTAATCATAAGATAGATAGGAGATGTTCTTTTAGGCAAGCCTTTGTTGGTCCATACATAATGCCTTTGAATGTTCTCTATCCATTCATTGCTAGGTTCAAATTGTATTATTTCTTTATAAGAATATAATCTTTTTCCAGAAGCACGCTGTAAAATTAATTGTTAGTTTAAATTCTATTATTAAAAGTACATTAAAACTTATTAAAAGTACATTAAAGTATTTTCTTACGTGATAAAAGTGATACGATAATGCTTGCATTCTTTCTTTAGCTGTAGAAAAAATTTTAGGTGGTTTTTGTGTATAATTAACAGAATCAAATAATGAATGTACAACAGACAGTACTAATTGTTTACACCACAGAATACTCAAATGATCTGTAGATTTCCAAACATCTGGCATAGTATTAGAAAGAACATTAATATCTGCTGTAGGATCTAGGATTTGAGCTGAAGTTATAAGTATATCTCGTGGTCCACCTCCTATTGATACTACACTTGTTCCTGCATCTTTTATTTCACTTAAGCGTTTTTCTAGATTCTGGTAATAATTGGCAAAAGTGTGGTCTAATATCAAAGTAGCTGTATGAGGAGTAGCTAAAGCAATAATAATGCTTGCAACACTAGCGTTTACATTTGGTGTCATTACAATAGAACCTTTAGCTATAATACCTCCCTAAAAAAATGAACAGATATTTTAATATCTTTACTAAAATAAGTATAGTATTATTATATTTACCATTGAATGTCCTATGAGCACAATATTATCTATGTTAGTTTTGTATAAACTCAATATTTTTTGTATACAGTGTGAAACATATACTGTCTCTTCCATTAATACACCTTGAATTAATTAATAAATTATCATTTATTTTTTATAATCTTTTAAATAAAGTATAAATATTTGAAAAACTGTGGAGACAATAATAAAGCTAACTATTCAACAAAATTGTTTTTTTATCCATACCTCCGTATAAAGCAGAATAATCATTGCCAAATGAAATAGTAAAATAATCAAAATGAAATGGAGTCCTATCTTTTAAGCTTTTCCTCAAACTGACAGAAGCAAGGGATCTTACTACAAACAATAGAAGTATTAACAATTATTCAAACAGAGACAAAATTTTTAACAGATTTTAAGAACCTTGCTCATGAGATCCAGCACTGCCAGGTATAAAAAGTACTGGTATTCCTGAGAAGTACATCCTTCTAAGCTTCTCGGTAACAAAACCTTCTCCATAGGCGTATAATCTATATCTTGGATATTGTTCTTGTATCTCATTATCCAGAGAGATTCTCTAATATTTATGTGAATATATGTATAAATGTCTTGTATTATATAAATGTATTATATACAATGTCAAATTACTATTTATTATTAATAATAATTTTTAAACTATTATTACTAAATTTCAATAGAATTAGAAATGAGAGAAATATGATCGAGTCAAAGTTATAAGGAATGTTATTTAACAATAATGTTTAAAAAGAGTACAGACAAGATTAGTACGGTATTCTTTATAGTATTCTATTAAAAATATTCATTTTGTTTACATACCACATACTGTGGGTATTCAAACATATATGTCATATCACAAGTATTGTCTTCAAAATCGGCAATGTAAAGAGCAGCTCCAAGTATGTAGAGTAAGAGAATTAACATTAAAAATAAAAAAAATATCGTATAAACTAATACAGATTTTATTAGAAACATTTTATTTAATAATAAAAAAAATGTTATATCCTTTCAATGGAAGTAAGCATTACTATCTCAACGCAAAAATTGGGAAAATATTATATATCTGTCGTTGTATTTAATATGGTACACTTATATTATATTATATTATATTATGAGAGAATATGAATGAATATAAATAAATATATTTGTTTTTTTTAAATACTTTAAGTTATATAACATGGTTATGGTCTATGGTTTAATAATAAAATGAAGTTAGTTATATAGCGTATACTCAGGGTCACCCCAGGGTCATAATAAGCAAGTCTGAACACTTCTATATCATAAACATACAAGGAACCGTTCGAAAATTGAGTCATAAAAAATCAATATGGAAGACATGAAGGTTCTCGTTCTGCACATGCGTGACGTGCTGTGAATGTTTCAGACTGAGGCAGAGATACTCTACTCATTTCTGTCTGTCTTGCAGAACAAGACCCTTCATGTATTCCATGTTGATTTTTCACAACTCAATTTTTGGGCAGTTTTCTCTAGCGAGTGTAGAGACCTATTTGCACAGGATAGAGTGGAAATTGTAGTAAAACTGGATGGGATTATTGTACATGAAAAAATAAAAGAAAATTTAGTATAACATCTTTCATCTTAGGCTTCGTTATCGAGAAAATTGAGTTTGAAAATGGTTTAACTGTAGTTTGTCGGACATTTAAATTATTGTCTTTTTTATTTCTCATCCAAATTTATATCTCTATCCAAAAATACAAGTCTTAAGTTTCTAGGAATCTAACGATTCAAAAGTTATACGTATCGAAAACTGAGCATTTTGAGCGTATTTTATAGGTTAGTATGCCATATTGCTTCATCCATCATCTGATTGGTTTGCACAACGATCATATTAGCAGGCTTCGATACTTACATAAAGAAATCTAGGGGAAACCGTCCGAAAATTGAGTTATGAAAAATCGTAAAATTGTAAATGCGTAACATGCTATGCATGTTTCAGAATAAAAGACTCTACTCATCTCCATTTGTCTCGCAGGAAAGAGAACTTTCTTGCCTTCCATGTTAATTTTTCATGATTCAATTTCTGGACGCGATAAAAATTTGTAATATATGCGAAAAAGTAATTAGAAGGTTATTATATGAAAGTGGCGATTGATATATGAATAAAAAAATTATTGTTAATTATTTAGCTGTCCAGGTCCTAAATAATTTTACTACGCACAATTTATTTAAAAATATAGCAAACCATATATTGGAACAGAATGCTCTGGATAATTATATTGGTATGGTTTGGTATGGTTTCTAAGATTATTTTATATTATCAAAGAAAGTGTTGATAATTCAGCAAGTATGCAAAATATATTTAGTAAATTAATTTTATATAACGTTCAATAGATGTATAATTCTATAGTAATAAATAATGAAATTGATAAAAAACATTTGTGAAAATTATTGATAATATATCCTATTTATTTTATGCAATAGATATTAACAATTTTTTAAAAAACAAATTACTAATGTCTAGATAGTTAGATTAATATTTTATAATAAAGTTGTTAATATTCATCATAAAACTGTGGCTGATATTTCCTTTCACTGTGATAAATTATATCCTGTTGTAAAATTTGTTAAATCATATTCTTAATCTTTTAGTTATTCCTATTTCTAAATAGTAATTTTTTATTTATTTACAAATCCTATAAAAAAAATATTGCAAAACATATTGAAGTCATTGAGTATATGCAAAATTAAATACCAAACAAAGATAATAAAAATTTGTCATATCTATAGATTTTATCTTTTAACCATTCATAATTGTAAATAAACTAAATTGAAATTTGAATTTCTAGTTTCTTGAAATGTTGCGCATTTATGCTCGAACTAATGATCAATGCGGTCACAAAATACCACGTGAGCACATTCCCCACTCTCCGCAAATAGCTTTACTTTCGATGTCATGATCATATAGACAGGTCTCGATACTCACCAGGGAAAACCGCCCTAGTGAGTATCGATGCAGCTTTGTGGGTTCGTATAGCGCGGTAAATATGAATTTGAACAGTAGCGTAACCAAGACAACGAAGAAAAGAAACTAAACGTCAAAATCATTTATCAATGATAACTATAATTACTCTTGAATTTATCTTTTTACTTTTGTTGATATAGGAAAGAACATTGACAAGGTATAAATCGCTTGCTTTATATATGATTAACTGTTAGTTTCGAGTTATTCAATTACACAAACACGAGCTAAGTGCTTTTGTACTTTACAGCAAACAACCCAGTCTGAAATTCCCCAAGTTCCTGAACGATCGCGTAACAGTACGAAGATGAAGTTATAGGAATTTTATAAGCAACTTTGTTTACAATTTTGAACGCAGATCATCTAAAACATTAATATTTATAAATCAAAGAATAGGTCTACAATAAAAAGCTTCATAGAAAACGATGTAATTATTCGGTATCGTCTCCATGAAAGAATTTCTATATATTTTTACCTCCTAAGTTTTAAGGAATCACAGAATAATTACAATAATATGCTTCAATAATTTATTCTTTTCATGATAACGATAATATTACTATTAACGTTTGCCACAGTTTAAAACTGTTTCCAACCAATCATAGAATCAACTATCGATAAAAATTTAAAAAAGATTTAAAAAGCGCCATGAACATCGATGATATCCCTTATCATATTGTCCGGAAACATCGCTAGGAAACCATTCGTTGATCAAACGATAAGTTTAGTCAATCAAACCCGTAACCAATCGCATTTGTTCGAAAAAGTTTCAAAAACGGTGGTCCATTCCATTATCGTTCGGTGAGAATACAATTACTAACTGTTGCGATATAAAGCTGAATACAAAGGTTTAAATACGGAACAAGTTCGACATACGATATACGTTAGATACACGTTGTTTCGTCGTCCAGAATTTGATACGATAATTATACGAGTATCTTTTTATTAGAATACAGTTTCTAATGAGAAGGATGATTTACAGACGCGTCACTTCGGAATTATTTAGTGCCCTTAATTTTCCATCCGAATGGCTGGATCGACGATGTCGAACTTGAGTGTGCGTACTGATAATGTATCCACCCTCCTCCTGTCGATTGTGCTTCTCTATTTGGATCACCGGCATGCACCGCGGAGCTGGACCATCCAGACATTCACAACTCAGACTTGCGTCTAACTCGCTTTGATATGGCGGTGGTATTAACAAACTTTCGGTAGACTTGGTTGGCTGAAAATGTCTGTTAGAACTACCCGAATACGTAGTACCGCTACTCGTTCTCCTTTGAACGGTTCCAGTAGGCGTTTTTGCTCGTCCATGAGTGCCTTTCCCAGGCCTCTCTGCGCTATGTGTTTTTATAGTAGCTGTATCCAAATAACCGTATCCGAAACCGTAGCCACCGAACGCCTTGGTAGTTAGATTGTCCCAGGACTTTGGTTTAGCATACTGAAGGCACGGCGGTGGTCGTTGATGTACGCTTGGATCCCAGTAGAGGGTATCCGTGCTTAGGCTCGTCGAACAGGAGGCTACGCTTTCGGCTGCGGTCGAGATATCGCTACTAGTAACAGAATGCAGACTGTGTCCCGATGTCCGTGAGCAGCTGTGCGCACCATGTTGTTGCTGTTGTTGTGTTTGCTGCGATTGCTCTCGCTGTACATGATGATGCTGGGCTGGTTGCTGCTGCTGCTGTTGTTGTTGTTGTTGTTGCTGATGATGATTCTGTTCGTTTCTCGCTCTTCTTTGTTTCTCACGACGTCTACGACTGGGCACGCAATTTGGATCACAGCAAGGACTTGCTAAGTCGTACGCGTCCAAACTACCGCTATCTGATTGTTCCCTGCGACGACTGGCGCTCGAGATGCAAGCAACGCAAAGGCTATTCTGGGGTGGAGGATGAAGGGGAAGCGGATCTCCGCTGGTATTAGACTGTTGTTGTTGTTGTTGACACGATTTGTGCGATTTCGATTTGGCTGGCGTACTATTCATCCCGTTTGCCTGGTGATAGCTATGTCTCGACGAAACGGTTACTCCTGATTCGCTTGACATCTTCGAGAGGAAGTGGTGGTGATCGCTTCGCGAACGGGGAGGCCCTACTGCTACTAGACAAGCGGTGTTCCGTGGAACTAAACATGGTCGTCCATCTGGGAACTATAAAAAGTTAGAAGTATTTGTTATTTTCTTCGATGTTGCAAAGATTAAATCGATCTATGATATAATATATAATATATAATAAGATGCTCCTATATAGGATACCACGTTATAAAGTAACAGATGTTCCGTGGACGTAGCAGGCCGACAACATTGAATCGTGGAAGAATTGAAACTCGATGATGGCGATGGCTGATTGGGATTACTCGTAATGACACTGTTAGGCGTTCTCTTGCGTGCTGGCAGTGAATGGGTTTTCCATCGACCCATGAGAATAGACCGTTCCCTCTCGCAGAGTCTCTCTAATTCACCGAGTCGTGATTGAAGAGCACGTTGTAATTCGATATAGCGCATATGTAATTCCACCTGGCAAACAATAATGAATATCATGTTTGAGTAAATAGCTAAAGTGCATTCTATTTTTTAAACGAAAATCAAAGTTTTAGAAAGTGGCTATATACTTTCTCGATATTTACCTTTCTTACACAGTCTTCGAACGACACAACCATTCGCATCCTGGTATCACAGTTCTTTATGAAATTGACCAATGTCTTGTGATCCGCTCTGTCCATTTCGTGGCCGTTTATCGAAAGTATCACGTCACCCTCTCGCATTCCTGCTTTGAACGCTGGTCCATCGTATTCCACGTAATCAACGTACGTGACCATCTCGATTTCCTGCTCCCTCTTGTAATGTATCCCATAACTCTGTACAATTTCAAGCGAATCGATTACAATGTTTATATTTAAAACGAATTTTAATTCTTGTAAGAGTTGAACTTTCTGGAGAAATTACTGTAACATTTGTGGAAACAAAGATAGCTACAGGGTAGAATGAAGGAAGAAGAATAATTATTGATAAGAGGAGTGCGCAAAGATGTTATATTTTATGTAGCTTGCAGAAAGTACGAGCAGATAAACGATTACGTTACCTGTAACGTGAAACCGTATGTGCCATTTTTCTTCTCGACGATGATGGTACGACGACGTCTGTCCTCATCCGCCCGTGTCACTCGATCTGACTTTGATCTCTCCAACACAGCCTAAAAAGAAAAAGAGCAACACCATGGTAAACTCTCGATAAGCGCGAAACAAAGGAGCATCTATTATCATCTTCTAGCAATGCACATACTTTGACTAGTAAAACACATGTTCCGATAAATTAAACTAACTTTTAACTAAACCTCTAACGAATCTACATCCTAAATGTAGCGTCGCAACGAAAACAACGTAACCCAAGATACACATATAATGATGCATGTTCGGAAAATACTCGCGTGGGAGATGGAAAATAAAAATCAACAGACGCATCTACCAACAGGGAACAGAAGAAAATAAATCTGGTAACAGACGAACATTAACAACAATAATAACAAAAAAATAATTAAGAATCAGATAATAAGATTCAACACACGTTGTGCAATCCACAGAATTTCCTTGACCACGAAAAACAACTCGAAATGGGCAACAAGAAACTGCTCGAGGAAGGCTGTTTCAGCAAATAAAAATCATTCTTTCGATACACGAGTCGATGTAATAACATTACACATTCCACGACACCACTCCATTCCTCCTCGTCGCTGTTCTCAACGCCGGCACGGTGTTGTTGCCCGGCCACCTCGGTATTCTGCGGCGAGTTGTTCATGATCCCTCGAGATATACACGGAACAACGACAAAAAATCGGGAGGACCGACCGTATTATCTCCACGAAGAAATATCGGATCACCACCTGGCGGGGGAGATCCCTATGTGCGTGTGGCCGTGGTCAAGAGAGAGGTGCCGAAGAGGCTTTATCAGGGTGTACACACACGTTTCCCGTGCTCTCTGTACTTCACTTTCGATCGTGCTTCACTTTCACGTTACTCTCACGCATTGTGCTTACATTTCGAGAGGCGACGCGCCAGCCAGCCAACCAGCCAGGCCGCGAGGTTAACGTGCGTTTAGGCGCGATTATATATGCTCTTTTATTGTTATCTTCCTTCCCGGCTGGTCGCCGGTTTCCAATGCGCCTGCCCGACAATATCGGCTTACAACCCTGTTCGTCGTTCGGTGGCAGGCACTGAGGGTGGCGGAGGAAAGAGAGAAAAGCACGCGCAGTCTCATCCTCGTGGTCCCTCCTCTCTCACGTTTACCCCCTGCCTTCATTCTTTCCGCCACCTTTTATCACCCACCTTCCTTCCCTTCTTATCCCTTCCCGTAGATATATGCGGGACAGGAATAACTCCTCGCGTGCAATGTCCTTGCAGTTTGCACACCGACCGCTTGCTCCCTCCGCGGTTCATGTCAATGAACATATCGTTTTCGATGAATCAACTTAGCTGGAGAAATTTTTCTTTTTTTTTTCTTTTCTCGATTTAAATTTTTCTTCCATTTTCTTTGTATCTTGAGATGAAATTTCCTATGATTGGCGGACATTGCCGGCCATAGATATTAGATTAGGACACCTATTGATTATATTTATTGAAAAACTTTAGCAAATTTTACTTTACTATCTCAGTTAAAATGATAGATGAGATAGTTTAACTAAGGAAAGTAGCGTAGAAAATCCTCAACTTGTGGAGTGAACATTCTATAAATATTTTATTGCATCCTCGATGGTCTAAGCGGAACGTATAAGATATTTTGATATTTAACAAAAGGGTAATACAGGAAAATGGAAACTGAAGGCAGTGAGAATGTTCTTCTTATTTCTTCACTATTTCCATTTTGGTACTTCGCCGAACTGGGCACTGAACGACGAGAATAACGTGTCACGACGCCATCCTCGCCATGGTCTCTGATGTATTTTTACAAATGCCTCGACAAACAGAGAAATACGTATCTTTTGCGTAGCGAAGAAGAATGTAAAGGAAAGATATTCGAGCAAAGTGATCGCAAAGGAACCGGCTTATTGCCGGATTCGTTTACTGCTACTTCTTCTTCGTCTTCTCCTTCTTCTTCTTCTTCTCCGTACCGCTCATTTTGTCAACTCTTTGCTTCGCGATTCTTTCCATTGGTGAAATAATCGGAGTCTTTTGTACTTTCGGCGGTGGCAGAGGCGGAGGCTTTGGCTTTGGAACTGGAACGTGCCTGTGGAAATTAATTATTCGTTTCACTAAATTATCTTTCATAACAATAAACAAATAAATCTTACTTGATGAACATATGTATTTCTTGAAGGGATCGATCCTTAGTCACATTGATCCAAATGTTTGATTGTGTTCTAGGTTTCACGCATAAATCTTTGCCCACGCAACATTCGGCATTATCGCGTTCTTCTTGAGCCTCAAACTTTTTTTGCCAGCATTCTTCCCATTTACGCAAGCGTTCCTTTTCTTCTGCTTCGCGTTGTGCTTTTCCTGCTTGGTCCATCCATGTTTTCTCCACAGGCCGATGAAGTTTCTTTTCAGTGCGCTTCTTTTTTCCAGCTTGCTCCACTGTCTTCAGATTCTCTACATTCTCGACGTTTATCTTTTCCCAACACGGCTCGCTAATTGTTTCCTCCGGCCGTTTTAATTGCGGGAAAGTTTCTCCTTTAATAGTCGGTAATATCTTTCTCGTGATATTATTCAGATTAAAGAAGGCGTGAAAGAATATCGCTTCCCATTGGAGGATTAATAATGTATTTTCGGTTAGAATCCTGAGTAATATGTATGGAGAGATTAACTGAAAAGGAAAATATAAAACCAATAAAAACAAAAAAAATAATAGAAGTATCGCTAGTTTAACTCTCAAATGGTATATCATTGAATCATAGGAAAGTAATAGGAAGTCATAAAAAAATTTTTTGATTACCGAGGAGAAGTAGTGGTTGCTCAGGTTCGAATTGTGTGCTTCGTTATCTGTTATGCTTATCATGACTACGGACAATTTTGTTCCATGTGTATTTGAGTTAGAAAATATGGATAGTTTTCCTTGGTTAGGTGTTGAAACAAAAGCGATTAGTTATTGAGAAACAATTTCACTTTCATCGATTGTTCTCACAAGAACATGTGTTCAGATTCTTCGATTTTTTTCAACGAGTTATTTTATATCGCACTTATTCATCTTAAGGAAAGACTTGAAGTTCTATAAAACTTAATTTCTTGTAATTTCTCGAATAAATTAATACATTTAAATAGTAATCTGTTTCAAGTAACGATCCTTAATAACCACTTATATGAATTTTATATGACGTTAATACTTACGCAAATAAAATAAAATCATCCGCCTTATTCGCTTGGTACATTATTCTCTTTACTTTCTAAGTATTAAGGAGAAGTTTCTTCTGTTTTCCAAGAAAAGAAAAGTTTCTTTTCATTTCTGTCAACCACAGGTACAACTGTATTCCTTTACAGGACATCCACATTTTTTCACGGTCTCCTTGCTAAGCAAATCGCCGCGTGGTTTGGGTCCTGTCGATAGGGAGGAAGCACCGCAACAAGGTGAACAAGGAGCCGGCTTTGCACACGGGCTACATTTCCCTCCTGCAGCTGCTTGTTGACGAGCAATGGCGCGAAAAGTGGATATTGGCTCAGAACAACAACACGGGGAAGCTACTTGATCTTTCCGTCGGGCTTTCGGCGAACATGGACATTGTTCCCTAGAAAGAGATAAAAGAAGCTCGTATATTACTTAGTAAAAGATAATTGAAGAATTTGCAGTAATTATGCGGAGTTTCGATGTTTTGAATTGTATTTATTGGAGGAGAAAAATAGTGTAAAAGTTTATTTTGAATTTATCTTGAATTTATATCACGTTTGAAAAAGTATATTGATTTTTAGTTGATTTTTGTTAGTTTATTCAAATTATTGGAAAATAGATCTATTTTCTTATTGCTGCAGTCCCATTAAATAAGTGAATAAATGTTGTGATAAAGATCTTTCTTTTATAATGGACATCGAAGATAAAGCAATGGCACTGGAATGAAACAGAATGCACTCAGGCGTGACTAAAGTCTAGGCAAACTGATCTAGCTGAATTGCTTTCGCTTTCGAACGCGTCCAATTCGAACAAACGAACCTCTCTCTGCTCTAGTTTTAGCTCATCCTTCTGTTAGTCACGAGTGATTAGAGCTTTTTATCTGCCTATAGTGCAGAAAAGATCTAACATCTAAAAACTTAGATTATATTTTAGTAATATGAGACAGTGTAAGAAATTAAGAAGAAAAGAACAAAGGGCAGTTAAAAATATCCAAAAATAAACTGATATTTAAAAAATAGTTTTTTTAAAGTAGAGATTTTGTAAAAATTCAGAATGCTAAAACGTAAGAATCCGGGATATTAAAGAGAGGAAATAACTACGCACGAATGATCAAACTGGTTGCACAACTGTTCATTTAACTCTTAGATTATTAGATCATTGAACCTAATTTTGTTCAAAAAGGATGCAAAACGAGAAAAACGAGTACCCTGAGGATGGTTGACGCAAGGCGCAGCACGGTCGTGGACCATAATCAGGAGGTTTAGCTAAGGGGGGGCACGAAGACGTCTGAACGATCGGTGTGGCACAACAGGTTCTTCCTGTAGACTCTCCACTACCATCGATACATTTCTTCGTACAGGTACACGTCAATGGAGCTGGTGTATAGCATTCAGAGGGTATCTTCTTGCATTGAAAAACAGGACTGTCGTCCGCCCCTTTAAACAGATATGGTTTCCTATTGTGTGGTATTTGAAACTGGGTGATGATCTTCTTGCCGAAACAGGAAGCTCTTATGTAAACTGTCACAGATCCAACGCATTGTCCTGTTGCCGTAGTAATTTTAAACGTGTCCTTGATCGTTTGACAAGGATTCGGTATTTTGAAGACCTGCTGGCTCAATACGGCGTTTATTATTGCTTTTGCCTCGATTTGATGACAGCCAACCAGCATCACATCTGGTAGCACTCCAGGTGGTAGTTTCTTATAGACTGATAGTTTTATGGGGAACGTGGTTAAAGGTCTCTGGAGAACGATCGATGGTAACGCGAATAAACAAGATTTTCCTTTCTTGAAAACCTGCGTGTCGCCTTCGGTGCAACCGCAGCCATCTGTCAGGGCTTCTTGGCAAATGTCGACTGACGGCAGGCTGAGAATCTGCGGATTTATTTATGAAAATATGCTTAGTGTAGATTCGATAGGTTTTTTGAATTAAAACAGAATTTTTAACGGATTTGTACTTTTTAACGAAATTGCTGGAATTGAATATTTAATTTTATAACGATAAAGCGAAAAGCCGATTGAAAGATTGTTTACCTATTAAAAAAATATATAGGAACATGTTTACATGTGTAAAGATTGTGACTGGCGAAGATTTGTTTAGTCAATGATCTATTTGGGAGTTTAATAAAATGCTGAATTACCTGAAAGGAGACACAGGTACACGCAGGTAATAGATCGTCCTGCATTGCCCTTATCACTGGGATTTTAACCTTTTCGACTAGAAACTCGATCAAGAAAAGTTCCTGTTCATCCGCCATTTTTTGAACACGATATAATATTATGAAGTTTCGAATACGCTTCCCATAATTTTAGCTCTTGATTATCAGAATATTTTAGAAAATTTGTCTGTTAACCCTCAATTTTGATATTGCCATCAAGTCGGACGGTTTCGAAAATTTTGAGATTCGGAAACCATCCAGAGGGCGCTTCGCAGTATAATTCAAAATGCCCATTCGTCTACGACTTTGAGAATAAATTGCGTCTCTCACTTGTATTATTTTACTTCGGCGGATTGTATAATTTTTAAATAGATTATTTTATTATTATTATTATTTATTTTTAGTCCGTGCCTTTCGGTTTTGGACGAACTTTCGGTTTACATTTCTTACTAATTTCTAAATAGATAAAAGATATAATTTGCTCTACTAATTCGAGTAAAATAATCCTCAAGTAGAAGTAGACTTCAAAACCTCAAACAAATTTTAAAATACTCCACGAAGTAAATACTTAATCAGATCTAACAGTAAAAGTTTAATTCAACTTCGTAGTAAAGAATAAGTTTAATAGCAATCCGTATAAACGCAAAATGCAACATATACGACAATAAAATCAGTATTTTCGCATTTGTAATCCAAAAAACGGTATCTAAAAAAGACCCAATCTATCCAATTCATTTCTTTTTCTTTTTCTTCGCATGTGTCTTTTTGTACACCTTATCATCAGTCTGCATCTCTCTAGTCTCGCATCGGATAGGAGGTCCCCTTTCGGGCCCTTTCGGTGTTTTCATTTCCAACTGTATATCGGACTTTTCTCCAGCTCCGACAATCCCTTTTTTCCCAATTCTGAGGACGAACACGTCATGGTCAGGATCGGTATCTGGTGTAGCTTCGGACTCAGGTGCCACGGTGACTGTCGGCTTTTTGTCCTGACCTGTGTCCAGGATGCCGGACACTTTCAGAACTACAGCTTTCCCACACGGTTGCACCGGTCCACGACTCGATTGTATCAGACCGGCCTGCTTGTGCACATCGGAACAAATATTCGCTTTCGACGTCGTCAGCGGAGTTACTTCGCTGATCTGTTTGCAACTAACGTTTGGTTTCAACGTGGCTCCAACTGGCTGTCCACACGGTGTACAAGGATGTTGTTCCTTGATACAAACGCGACAAGGAGGCCCATCTTTCAATAATTCGTCTTTTGACTCCCTACAGACGTCCGCAATGTGAGGATCAACGATACGACATTTGTAAGTTGGTGATTTTTCGTTACACTCGCCGGCTTTGAAGATATAAGACGAGATAGTTCTATCAGGTGGCGCGTCAAATTCGGTGACGATAGTTTGCCCGAATGCAGAAATTCTGACGAACATGCATATATCGCCGATCGTGTTTTCGTTATAAATTACAGGAACTTCTCCCTCAAAGACTTTCGGTGGTGGTGCCATTTTATGCCAGCATTGCAACATTTCTTTTCGTAGGGCGGCGAAATGTTTGGAAATATCTAGCTCCCCGTTACCTATTAATACATCTGGTTTCACACATTCCGGCATTTTTTTTTGTATACATAGTTTGATAATTAGGTCCAAGTCTTTGTTGACCACAGTGTATTGATCTATGGCGAACATCACGGAGCGACCACAGAAGAAATACTCGATGTCGTCTGCAACTCCTGCTTGAGGTTGAAATAACGGGTCCACCGGAGTTATTTCGATACCGTTTTCCCCTTTGAAGTTGAGGAACTCCACGGATATCGTCGTGGGGACGAAAAACATTTGGTTGAGCTTCGCTAAACGTTCGCTGGTAACATGATGTATGAAGAATTCTAATAGGAAGAGATATTGTTCTTTGCAGTCTGGAGAAATAGCATCGCGACTTCCGAACTCTGGTACTGCTACCGCTTCCGGTTTGTTTTTGCTACTCTCCCTTGAAATCTTTTTCTTCGCACGATGACCACGGTCCGTAGATCGATTCATAGACATCACGATAACCTGAATGAGGAATTAATAGAGCTTATTTGAAGTTTTCGGTGGGTGGAATTACTTGAATTTACACTTCGAATTTTTATGAAATTAGAATTATTAGGTTAGGGCATTTCCATGAAGCTTGCCGCGAAAATTAGTCGTAATGGTTTCAGACAAGACGAACAACCTTGAGGAACTGGTTTCGATTTCTTGCTCAAAACTCGTTGGAACTTTCGATCGAGACGCGATTTGGCGCCAAGATGATCGGCTTGAAAGCGAGAAGCGGAACCGCATTCCCTTGATGAAGTTCTGAGAGTCACGTCAGAACCGATCAGCGACACTGTCATCTTGATGGGATGGTCGTGGTTATCTTCACTTGCAGACAGACGAACCACAGTTCCCATGGAACCTCAGTGAATCATCGATTCGATAAGTTTGACTGATTTGCAAACTCTGTAATTTCACAAGTAAATTTCACGTAGGAGTTTAATTCTTCTTTCTTTTTTCGAATTTGAAAATGTTCATGGTATGAATAAGGAACTATTTAATTAGTGTTTGCATATGGCGAACTGAAAATTATAATAGCGTATATAATTTGAGATTTTGAGAGTTTAAATTTAATCAAATATTTTGACTTTTTAAAGTATCATTTCTTTCGCTATTAATATTTTAATTTGTTATTTTAATTAATATTTAAAAATATTTCATTCTCTTGTTGCAAAAATATAATGAATTTTGTATATTAAAATATCAGAACACTATTTCATGTAAACTTGTAGTGGAATAATTTACACCACCATGATTCTCAAACAGTCCTCCATATGAGAATTACAGGAGAAAAACATAATGAGCACATTTTTATTGATTTTTTTATTTTAATATCGTTTTATTGCTAAAGAGGAAAATTTTGATATAAAGTAGAAAATTAGATAAAAATTCAATTATGGTAACATGGGATTAATCGACTATTCCCTTTTAAAGAGTCTGACTTATTATGTTCATCATCTACAGTCTTCGTATAATTATGATATAATCATCTTATGCCGGGGTGATCTAGTTTCCAGAGCCAGCACCTCTCGATTATTACATAACTGAGGTTTCGCCAACATTCTTATCCGATGGAGTATTTTACCATGGAAAACCGGCTCCCTTTCATAGATGCGTAGCTAAACATCTCAAGCCGATAAAAAGGACAGTATGTAAGTTTATCGGTTAGAATATCGACTAATCTTGTTCAAATACGATATCATTTTCAACATGCGTTATTGTTTGAAGAACAAGCATCTTGTTCAACACGAAAACCGTTACACCAATTTTCATGAAGATATATCTATATCATAAGAAAATTGAAGAATCGCACAACGAAAAGTTTGTCAAATTTGTCGACTTTTTATATAATAACGCATTTCATTAAGGAACGAAATTCCCAATGGTGGATTGATTGTTTTGAGCTTATTATATAAATTTGTAATAATTTTTCTTTCTTCTTCGACCGATTCTTTGTCTTTTTGTCTTATATTAGAATTATGACTGTTACTTATATTTCAATTTAACTCTAAAACTTGTGTGGACAATGTCTCCAGATATATTGGTGCTAATTATATTGACATTTCATGAAACCGTTTTCATAAATTATTATGAAATTTATTCCGCAAAGGATTGCTAAAAATATATATAGATACATTTTTTATTTGTTAATTCGCGTTCTAAATAAATGAAGTTTCAATTATTAGCTCTGATAAGCGTATCCGCTTAAAGTTTAAAGCACGTGACAGTCAAACGAGGAACGTTATATTATGTTTATCGCCAATCGTTTAACGGATCCCCCTCGGCCAGTGGCATTGAAGGCGGTGCCACAATTGAATTAAGACGATCGAATTAGGCGAATGTTGGTGCAATTGTTACAGACGACCCTGTAGCACCCATACAGCAACTGGATACACGCGCGTTAGACCGATATATTGAAAAAGAGAAAGAAGGGTACGTGGATTCTCCTATAAAGGATAATGGAATCGTTTTCCAAACACTTAGTGCCATGCCAAAATGGAAATCTGATTATCAACAGAAGCAAAAATGTTAGTACTACGTAATACTATAAAGATTGTGATTAGAGATTCTTTTACTTTAATTATTAATCTTTCCATTACCTATTATATTTGTATATTATTTTGCTAATTTAAAAAAAACACTGAATATAGATAAGAATATTTTCATTGCAAATAATTAAACAAGATATTTAATCTAGCATTCCAAATTTAATAGCACTAGATTTAGAATTAATTTTATCGACAGAACGTAAGTAAATGAAAAACAATACCATAGATTCTAATGGAAGTATCTGCCGTTTTCTGTTGCTAATAACGTATGAACGAGTAGATCCTCCGAGTTGTCTGGAATATTAATTGCTCCCCAGTTGAAGTAACAGATCGACACATACCGATCTGGCAATTTCGACCAATCGAATGTCGACCGGACGAATAATTGAATGTCCCAGAAGCAATTAATGATCTAGCGAATCCTGAACGACACTAATTCGCTAATGAGTCACGAGTGATTTATGACCCAATTTCAGCAAGCCTTCGGATAAAATAGTATTAATTGCTAATCACCGATCCATGCCACCAGCGAAAATAAACTGTTCCAAGATAAACTTAGTTTCAATCTTAAGAAAAATGAAAAAAAGAAATGTTTTTTTTTTAAGAAGTCTTCACTATATTCTTTAATTTACTAATTCAATAATTTATTACGGTTTAAATATATTTGATTTATAGCTGTGTTTTCGATATTCCCGCGATCAAGACAATATGAATTATGGTACACTCGTGAAAGACGATTGAAATATCTTGAAAAGCAGAAAGCGGCCATTGTACCATGTGGAAAAAGAGTAGAAAAACTCGAGTAAGTATTCTTGTTGTTCCACTGACACTGACTGGAAAGAATAGAACAGTGCTACCAACAGGACGGATGACGAGCCGTGTGACTTGTTACAACCACCAATTTGGTGGAAAGATAAAGCCAGAAAATCAAGCAAGTTTTCGGTTGGAGATATAAACGACTATGCGTTCGAAAAATTAAAAGATCTCGATCATGAAAATATGAAACTTAGCGAGAAGCTCAATATGGATCATCCAAAAAAATATATACCAGGCGTAATCCATCGAATACAGGTTACTATTTATACAGGTTACTATCTATATCAATGTTATTATCTATACATTCAAGGCCTTCTTTGTTGGAAATGAATTTTCAAATTTTCAAGTTTTCAAATATTCAAATATTCAAATCGCTTTTATGTTTAGCTTTTATGTTTAACAGCAACGTTTTCTAAACCAGTATATACTAGAAAAAAAGATTGAAATAATTTGTCTGTGTAGTGTGAGAACAGCAGGCCTATCGAATTAAATATCCGGGATATCGCACTGCGACGCCATAACAATGTTCTTTTCCGTTAAAATCGTCGGTCACATATGAGCTTTATTCGTTTCGCCGCGATAAAAATCGTATCCTTATCTCGACATTTGCAAGCAACACGAAATGGATCACGGTCGCAACTTCGACTATCGTCGGACTGAACATTTGTTATCGCAACTGTCTCATTAGCACATTTATATTATTATTAATACCACATTTTTGGTAAAAATTAAAAAAGAACACTAAGATGCAATTTTAAACTATAATAATAAAACATTCGAATCAAATTATTTTGGAATCTTTTTACGATAAAGTAATTGGATTTTGGTGATATATAGAATAACATACCTGCGATGCTACAAAATCATTTTGAATGGAACATCTTTGGAATATTTTTATGATAAAAAGATTAAACAGCTGTGTAGAATTTGTCCATCTCATTGATGCAATAGCGTTACCGTGTGCACAAGATGTTACGTGTATTTTTCATACGATATTATATCAAGACTGCGCGATTACGCGTTGAAAAATATGTGTGACAGACGCGAAATGCAAATACATATCTTGTTAACATTTCTTGCACCTCTTTCAACTTGATCGCCTTCAGTTGGCGCGGATAAAAGACGAATGATTGATTTTTGAACAGAATCCAGAAGACACGACTATGAAGGACACTCTTGATCGTGCAGATGCTTTTGAACTCGTTCTAGAAAGAAACGAAACTTTGCCAGCGAGACCTGTTGACATAAATGTTTGCTATTCTGAAAGACGTATGTGAACTTTTACCTTTTTATTCTTTTGGAAATCTGCTACGAGATTTTACATTTCATATGATTCTTATTTAAATAACATAAAGTAACCTCTTACTTTTTTTCAATTTTCTAAGTATTATAATGGGTATTTTTATCTTCTTTAAAATTATTTGGGTTTTTCTTTACCGTTTTTTAAATGCTATAAAAAAAATGATAGAAATTTTTCCGTCTTTTCTGTTTCTGTAGCTGATAATGAATTTAAGATTGTAATTTAATAAATAGTTTTTAAATTTGTTTTCCTAGCGCCGATACTGGATTGTTGTGAAGCAGAAAAGGATGTAGAAGGTGATAGTGATAGACGATGGCAGCCTGTTCATGAAACTTTAGAACTTCCAAAAACGGAGTTTGAAAGAGACCATGTACTACGAGAATTAACCAGGCCGTTTTTACATGATTTGCATACTTGGTACTCAAAGAATAAACCGACAAAGTTAATCATCCCCCTTAGACATTCTGGAAAAAGACCAATGTCCGAATGGCGTTTTTCTCATTTGTAAATTGATTAAAATTAATAAAATTATTTCGATAAAAGTTCATTACGAAATCCAAGCTAAATCTGCAAAGTCTTTATACAGAATGGTCTTACACGATATAATCTATGTTATTCATAAACAGGTTAGAATCATACACAGGTTAAACTAAAATGAAGTATTATCGGCTGATAGTAAATCAACGACGACGTAATTATGAAATATGTTGCACAGATGTTTCACAATTTTTAGTTCTTAGTAGAAAACGTCAATAGTTAATTGCAACAAGACAAATACATATATTTTCATTTTTCGATTAATTTTGCTGATACATGCTGTATTAGTATACTACCTCGCTTAGTTAAAATGTCCTATTTTATTTTTTATGAAAAAAATTGAAATTGTATTATTTTTCTGTGCCATTTTGATTCTACTTTATCCAAGTAAAAATATTTAATCTTTATTATTTCCTAGCAGCTTGTATACAATATTACTTAAGGGGTAAAAAAACTAGGAACTAAATATTTCAATATATCTTGAAAAATCAAAAATTATGTACAAGGTAAAATATTATCAAGCTAATTTACTAAGCGTAACAAACGATAAATACGTGCACATTATACAGAATTGATTTAAACGTTACTGTTAAACTACGCCATGAACGGCCAAGATACGGTTATATTTCTATTTTACATGATGCTTGCAAATTCCACAAACACAGCGGTCATCCTCACAACGAAAACTGCGTTGTTATGCTTTCTCGAGATTTTGTTCCACGATTTATTAAATTTTATATATTATATATCTTAATTTAATTTTTCCCCCAAAAAATTATTAACAACAAAACATTAATGAATCAATAAAACTTAAAACAAAATTTTTATTCAAATAAATTTTTCAAGATGGCATGAATACAATTGAATGACAGGTTGCAACATTTCGCATGGATTGCATTTACATTTCATCGAGCACACTCTTCTCGATTATCAATGAACCGTAGCCACGCTCAATTGCATATATGATCATGAATTGCGCGATCAGATTGTTCCGATGAAAATTACATTCAATACCTTTTTTCCTCCTTATCAAATGTTTCAACAAGACCCGTTAACTCAACATCGTCTATGTTTTCTGAAGATAAGAACAAAACTTTCGTAATACGATGCAATATGTTCATAATAGTAATGCTATTTTACATCAGTGTGATATAGAAAATAAATGTTAATAAAATATAAATGTTAAAAGATGTTAATGAAAATGTTTTTGGTATAGGAATTGCGTAATACTGATTAATATCATGTATTACTAGCGGTAACGGTTAAAAGATTTGATTGGTTATAGACGGAATTCATTGACATTTTGATCGTTTAAATCGCATCGCTTTATTTGCCTGTATATCTGTACGTAACTGCAGACACCGCCGGCCAGGATTTCATCATGCAATCCTTACCACGTGTTCGGCGAACTAACTTAACACAAAAACCACACCTCTAATTGCAAATATTAATCTAGATAGATAAATTATTTCAAGCCGCAGATAAGTCGATTAAATAAAAAGATCAAAAATAATATTTCTTTAGATGACGAAAAAATAATATGTCCCGATATAGAAAATTTGAAATAATAACAATATAAAAATTTCGTATCCACAGAATCCATTCAATAAATATATACATATCTAAATATTTATTATTTAACTTCATCCATTCCACTTTTTACTAACATTGAACTTCGATACCAGAAAAAGAGAATTAATTGCAATATTTGTGTAGTTAATTATTCCGGATGATTTTAAAGATTATGGATAAACCGAAATTGGACTACTGATCACTACATAGGACGTTCGACCTCTAGCGGTTGCCTGATGAAACGCAGTGGACGCTCTTCCGGGGACAAAAAACTTTCAGTTTATTCTCGTTTATTCTTGTCTGGACAGCACGGCACTCTCCTTCAGTCGGTGTTTCGCGGTAGAATAGTGTGGTCGTGTGGCACGAATACGAGCCACACTCGTCTAGTGTATACTGTACAGTGCCGTATTTGTGTTGTAATAAATTCACTGATCCACCGTACTGAACCGCCGTTTGTCAGAAATGAAGTAACATTGGACTACGAGATCGGTCTTTACATGCCACGTTCATCTTTATATACCTTAAAATCACCGAATAACTTTTGTGTCCCTAACGGTAGGTATGCTTGTACACTCCATTTACATTTGAAACCCATTATTACACTATCGCTCCCTCTATCGCCATTTAAAAGCTAATATACTCGATTTAAATTACAAAACACACGAAGAACGATGATCAAAGTTCTTTTCAATTGATCGATTTCCAAATTAAGCTCCCGCGCAAAAATATTTAATATTTATGTGGCCGACGATAATTAATCGCAATCAGTATGGATTTTTTTATTATAGTGAATCATGATCAATACAAATTTCGTTCCATATTTTGAAATTCATTGGCACGCTCCGAGCTGGTTAAGCCATTAAGCAAGAGAGGTTTCGCAAATATGGGTAGTATATTTTTGTACCTAAACCTAAGAAGTCACGTTGATCTGGATAGTACCGACGCATTTACAATTCTATTGGTTCTCTTTATTTCTCTTATGAATTTCCACCCGTCAGCATACATACATTTTGGAAGATTTAACGCGCACGCATCGAATCAGCTGCATTCAACTGCTATTTATTGTAAATCCTTAACCTATACCTTTGTATACAGTATACAAAATTCAAAGAAATGAACGGCATTTCAATACCGTGAAATTTTATTCCCTCTTATTTTACATCTTACCTTCCGAGCTCTTTGTGAGTTTTATGTTCGTATAAGCTTATCGATTAAATAATTTTAAATGACTTAAGATTAGATTCAGAGGTTATCGATGTATCGTTAAAAAAGTGCGATTCATCTTAATTCAGAAGACTAAATGTTAGTTTTGTAATAGCTACTGTTGAATGAAATCTATTCTCGATTACTGATAACATCCTAACGGCAAGCTTATGAGTATGGAAACTCTTTTTTTAATATTACATTAATAAAGTATAATAAAAAAATAACATAGAATTTGGAAATTTAAAGAACGATGATTTATAAATATAATGGTTGTTATAATGCATAAGCTATAAACTTTACAAGGTGTTTCATCACTACAGCCACGCCGCTACGAGCACGTGGTGTTAAGTTTGTGTAGACACGACTTGTATGGCTCGTGATAGCAGTCCCATCGCACGGTAGCTATGTATGATGTAACTTCGAGTCGATATTTCGGACCTGCGCATCGAAACTCCCGTTCTCTGTACAGGCGAATTCGTTCGTTACCCTTTCACCACACGGAAATCGATTTTTCCTCTAACTAATTTACACTTTTTATCGCAACAGTATGTAATTATGCTGTATGCTTATCGATACATAACACGTCAACATCAACCCAATAATTGATGAACTCATTGATATGTGACTCTATAATATGGTTGAAAAATCATCTCTGATTTCCATTTTATCGCTTTGCCATTCGAAAAAACAATGGTTTAAGCAATTGTTTGTAATAAAGGTAACTGTTATGATGAATTGCATCATGTTAACACAGCCAATTGAACAAGGTGTTATAGACTCAACTAATTTTTTTTTATCAAATATGTAATATCCAAAAAAGTTGGCGACGAATTGGAACAATCGTTTGTATAAATAGAGAGATAAAATAGTATTATAATTATATTTATAATTAATTTTTTAAATATATATTCAAATCATCTATCAGAAAGCGAATGCATTATAGCTAATGCATTTTTATTCTAGATTTTATGTTCTTTCATTGACTAGTTTTTATGATAATATTCTGCAATCTACATACGTACGGACATTGTGTACATTAATGGATATTTTTCGCGACCATTCTGATTATATTTCCCACGTACCAACATTTTTATATTTTTTGTGAATTAAATGAAATATTACTTATTATTCAAATTAACCTTTCAGTATATCTATATAAGTATAACTAACAAAAAACATAAAAGAATTGTAAAATTTTCAATTTTTTACGTTGCCTATTATAGCACTGCCAAATAATGTGGGTTGCACCAGAAGGGGGCAGAAACATATTTCTTGGAACGTAAGGAGAGTCTGGCCAATCCTGTTTCAAAATAGCATGTAAGGGATTTAGTCGACCTTGTCCATGCAACGATAAGTTCTTGGAACGAAAGGTATTTGGCGTTCTTAACATTTAGCCGACCGAATAGGGAGATCTCCCCTTTGTGAAGGACATCGCTGTGTGATCGAACGGAGAGATCTCCCTTTTTGACTTTGGCAACGCGTTTTCTTTTTTTTTGTTGTTGTTGTTGTTGTTATTATCAGTTATTGTTTACCTGGAATTGTTCCCAATTAATTGCGTCATTTTTTCTGCTTTTATAAAGTACAGTATATAATAAAATACACCAATTTAGTGGTGTTAAAATTAATTAAGAAGTTACACTATCAGTTATGATTAAATAAAATTATAATCGAACGATATCTCACTGCAAAAAAATATTAAAATGCATTATGAATTTTTAATTTCACGATCAAGTCGTGTTATTTGTCTTTAGTCATCTTTAATGTCTTTAATTTTACCTACATTTTTTTATACTTTTAATATATATTTTTAATTTGGTGTTTTGTATAAACAATATGTGAAATCGTTAAACAAAATCATTTTAGACTAGTAATTTTTAGACTTCTTTGTTTTTTAAGTAATGAATATTAGTCCTCAATACTTGGAAAAATGCGCGATAAACAGCGTCTAAGTTGGCTTGTCCGAGCGCAGAGGACAGCGTATAGCTCGCTGTGGCGCGCGCGATTGGCTAAGTGTTAATAATAATTTCCTTGAATTGTAAAAGAAGTTTTAAAGGTTCAGTACAATTTTGTTCGAAAAAAAATCTGTAGTAGAAAAGTAAATCTGAAAAAATAAAATTTCTAGGAATAATTCCAAATACATAAATATAGCATGAGCATCAAGCTCCTTGAACTCGAAAGGAAACCGGCCGAAGGCGAAGCTATTCAAGAACCTTTATGCAGTACGAATAATTTTATTGACCTTGTAGTTCCGTATCAGCTTTATCATACATATGTATCTATCTAACATGTAACTGTAACGAGATTGACTTTCCTTGTTACATATCTATAGTAAATATACAAGGTGAATCGCTTGAACTGAAATATTTTCGATACCATGAATTACATCGGAAAATATTTCAGATAAGGGTAGGATAGTTTCAAGAAGGACATGTTTGATGTTATTAATTTTCTATCGGTGGGTGCGTAAAGCTCATGTAGAGATCAACTTTGTTTTTTGAACAGAATTATATATTTTTTAGTACATTAATCGGTGCAGATTCGGATTCTCTATAGGAGATTAATAGCTTACTTATGCCGAAAAATTATTAATTTAGTAGATATTTCAACTTTTAATTGTAAAATTTATCGTATGAAAGACAAGGAAAATAAATACAGAAGTAGTACCTTACACGTCTTTCCTTGTCTATGATAAGTTTTTTCTTTTTTTCTTTTATTTGGAAAAATTTTACAATCAATTCTCATTGAGAATTATAAGTAAAATATGATAAGTTATGTGAAAAAGTTGTCAGTAGAATTTTCTCTTAAGGGAATACACAACGTCGCATTATTTACCCTATTACCGCTCTTCTGCTACGATGCTTGTGTTACGTGACATAAGCTTCGTCCAATAGCAACCGTTATTTATCCTCTCACCTCCATCTGCATAAAGTACGACTCATGACGTCATTGTCCATTGACTTTTACGCCTTCTTTTTTTGCCAATTCGATAATGTTACAGCGATGATAACTTAATTTGTTTTAATGTTCCGTCGTAAAATTCGGATTTTACTTAGTATCTATCATATACATATTTAGTATCTATTATACACGTATTGCGGTATGAAGCCGGCCTAAGGTTGCGATTTACTCAACCAATTATTGTTAGATGCCAACGGTCTAAGGATAGAATGAATAAAATCGACCACCCGCTGTGATTCAATGTTCTATTCGAAATGCTTTCTTCTCCTTTATTGCTGTTGAAAGGATCAATTCAACGAACCGGTCATAGAGACAAACCTTGACATCTACGCAACGAACTAGAAAACGTAGTCTCGAGGTGACCCAGTTTTCAAATGCGTTCAGCAACTTCGATACAGGTGACTATACTATCGAAACACGTGTTTTTCACTAATACAACGATGCTATTGAAATATAATGATTAACGAAATAAACACGAAAAAGAATTTTAAATGCTACAGTACAAAATTTGTTAAATAATATTTCCCTCTCATATAATATGTATTTTATTCACGTTACAAGTAATTATCGAGTCGTTCTTCATAATTCATCTTTAGATTTATTATAATATTGCAAATCGGAAAATTTTTGATCTAAATGTGTCTTTCCGAGAGTATTTTGAGTCGCTAAAGTAAAAAATCAGGGTCATTTTTCACGATAATGAACGGTTTTAACATTCGTCCTCCTGAATATTTGTCAAAGATCTTAACATTAGGAATCCGCGCGAAAAGCGATTCACATTTTCAGCTTCAGCAACCTTGAAAGTCCGTATGAAACGTCATTCTAACGGAATATATTGCGATACTATAGTAGAGTTTTTATCTGTTTCAGATAAGTCTGTTTCTTGTTATTGTCGATCTCGTAGTAATTGCTAAATGAATGCTAGAAGATCATGACTTTATAACTTTATATTGGAAGTACTAGTAGTTCTGAAAAATTGCTTCAACATGTTTTCACGAAAGAAAAACAAACGTGTAAAAATACATACATCATAGTAGGTAATAGTTAGAAGTTACATGGAAGTAACAATTCTGAGGATGATTCTTTCGCTTATTTGGCTAATCCTATGCGTGAGTGAGAGCGAAGATTCTCTAAATCTAAACACTAACTCCAAATAATTCTGTAAAATTAAAGAAAAACTAAAACGAAAACTCTATTGGTCGACCCCCTCTCCAACTATAGACTGGACCTTTCAAAGGTAAAAAATCGTTGATTTATTTACACAATGATTATAGAGAAAAATACATGAAATGCCAATCATTTCGGTAAGTTTATAAATTTGTGATCATTCGATCGATACTTGCAACATTTATTAAATTTTGCAAACAACTATTACAGGTTGCTGAATGACATTGCTAAAAAAAGTTTGCAAGTAAACATCGTCGGCGCATAATCTGTTAAAACCGTGAATCATACGTACTTACTAGCGTTTTGAAATTGAACAGAAGATATGAATAATTATACGGTATTACGAATAGATAAAAATATTTTCATTGACTAGTTTCTATCTTTACATAATCTTTTCGTGATCTTCTAAAATTGCGTTATATCTCAAATACTTGATAATAGAAATCTGAGATTTGCATTTTGTTTAATGAAGTGATTTAAAAGATAGTACAAATTCGATCACTTGGATTGATTTCATTTGTTACGTTCATTTAACATTTAACATACAATTAAGCCAAAATGAATCACGATTAATTATCTAAAGTTTAATATGTAGAACTCTATTTAATTCCAGAAGCGAACAAGTATATTCACGTAGAATATGTTTTTCACAAAGTACATAGATCCATGGCGACGAAGTTCAACAAAACAGTTATATCTTTATACAACTATGACGACAACTAAGAACTATCGTACCATAAATCATTGTAAATATTATCGTTGCGACTTGATTTGACAGAGTAGAAGTGAAGCATGGGGTCACTAACATTAACCTTATCTTTTTATTTACATGCATTATAGATACGAATCAGACAAAGTTCCTTTTTCGTGATTTTCCATTCCACGTGATTTCTATCTTCTACGTCGAATCTGTTTCCGAAACATTTTTTTCTGTTGCTTTTTTTATACACATACATGGTTAATCAGTAATCTGATAATAACATTAACTGTAAAATTGACCACAATGAACGAAAGGTTAACTCTGAAAGTTGAACGACCTAATTTTCCATGTAACACTCGCTCCCGTAATTGTCGCCTTAACAAGGATAGATTAAAGATTAATTAATTTCAATGTGAATAGCTAGGACTGTCGGTACAATTAATATCATAGTTCTCTTATCTGATTTTACGTCATTGGTTGTCAGTACGTTTGCTGAAATATTATAAAAATGGGGAATAAACTGTTAGGGAGGAAAAAACTGCAATAGGTGATCTGGAAATGCACCATCGAGTTTAAGTGCACAGTAATTACATAATATTTCTTTTATTTCGTTTGTTCACACAAGTGTGCAATTTCTATTCGACGAAATAGCGATGACTGCATCGTAACTGTAACTAGTTTCGTGCATAAGTGACAACAAATTGTCGTGTCATATGTATTTTGTTCTCTTATCGGATGGTGTCACTTTATCGTGTAATAACACTTAAGCTATAACCTTATATTCAACATTGCAGGATTTGCTATAGATACTAATTATCGTGCACCATATAAATGAAACCAAAATATTCTCGCATAATTGCCGTGACTGGAACCTATCAGCACAAAAATTCCAATTATATTCTCAAAAGGAATTCTACGATTTTATTCATTTTAATCATTTCCCTATTTAACAGATGAATAAAAGACGTAATATTTACTATGGATATGAATTATTGTATAACATATAAAGAGGGCAATCGAGGTATACAATCAAAAAATTCATTTATAAAAGAAAGAATTAATTAAATTTCCAATTTTAAATAGTGGAACATACTTGAGAAATTCTAACGTATAAAAATAGCAATCAAAATATAGGATCAAGAGATTTATAAAAAATAAAATAAATTTCTAATTTTAAATACTAGGATGTACCTGGAAATTTTTCAGCGCCATGTTTCAATTACTCTTATTACCTTAAACTATGAAATTCTATAATATTGTGCGGCCGAATGCTTTTAGTCATCTTTCTGTAACTTGAAAAACTCTTTCATTTCGACGCAGCTCCTAATCGTACGAAGACAAATGATTTTTGTTAGAGATTCAAGCAGTGTACTGTATTTTAATTAGCACCTCTGCGACGGCGCGATTGTGATACCGTATTGTCAATGTGGCGTCTCGTAAGGCGTCTTTGGATGCAGCCGCACAATCGTAGAACCTCTAACCACGTGTATAACAATTTTCGCAACGTCATGCCGATTATCCTGTTCCGTAAGTTACAATTTTCTCTCCTCTTGTTTTCTGAGAAGCGTCGACGCGTAGAAAGAAATTTACATAAATTAGAGTTTATTATCGCCACGAGGAACGTAAAAATTAATCTCAAATATAGATACGTCTTACGTGGCGATCAAAATTATATGTGTAAATGAAACATTTCCAAATTTAAGACACACATTTGAAGCCAATATTTCAAGCATAAAGTGATTTGCACTTCCCACGTAATAGCGATACCTAATTTTTGCTACAATGCAACATCATTTTTTTAAACGCATAATATAAACGCGAATAAAAATATAAAAAAACACGGGATTAAATTATTAAACACAGTGAACTTGAATGGTTACTCCGTATAATAAAAGAGTATGTACTACTGACATACAAACTGTCTTGGAATATAAATGTGCAATTTACGCGCAATTTGACCAGATGTCGTGAGTCGAAGTTGTTCTACCGGTTTCTCGGTTATCTTGCAAATTAATGATCGATGAATGAGATTTCAATCTATGCTGCATTGACAATGAGTAACACGAATGTGTACATTGTTAAAATTAATGTGTCATTACTGTACTCCAATTCGAAATATTTCTTTTCTTTCTTAATATATACATGTGTACCTAATTTAGTATTTATTGGAATCTCTTTATGCCTCGGATTACTTTGAAACCTTACGATATTATATATATAAATTGTTTAATTGCATATATAATAATAAAATATTACATATAAATTAAATAAAATATATATACTCGCAATATATATATTCAAATATATGTACAAATGTATTTACAAATGCAAAATTATTTTTTTATCGAATCTACAGTAAAAATTATTATAGAATCGCGAATACTCATATATATATATACACGAGTCTAAATGAATCTAGATTCGATAAAAAAATAATTTTGCATTCGTACATATATTAGAATATATATTTGAATATATATGTTGTGAGTGTATAAATAAATTACTTCAAGTTTCATTTAAATCGAGATTTTATGGCCTAAAGCGGTTAAGTATGACCAACAAGACATAGAAGTGAACATAGAAGTGATAAGATCCCTGCTATTTTTTAAATATTCCAAGCTTATTTTAATACCTGTAATGTAATAATGTATATATATGTAGTATGTAGAAATTTTAAAAGTTTCCAAATGCTCGAATATTATTGAGGAGCCTTAATCTTGTACCTCAATAAAAGTTTTAAGTAAAGTCTTTGGGCTACCTATCATCTTCGAACACTTGTAAACCCTTTTCTAAACCAATTTTATTATAGCTTTATTGCTGTGCTCATTATTTGTTCACTTCTATGTTTTGTTAGTCATACTTAACCGTTTTAGGCCATAAAATCTCCATTTAAATGAAACAAAGTAATTTATTTATATAGAAACAATATATATATATATATATATATATTCAAATATATGTATAAATACACATGCGAATGCAAAATTATTTCTTTGTCGAATCTCAAATGCTCATATATTTATTATAGAAACGTAAATACGAAATGACTCAGGGATTTAGGTGATGGTTCTCAACTATTCTTAGACCCGACGCGCGCATCCATTAGTGGTCACCGTATTACAAATTGCCAACGGTTCTATATTTTTAAGGACAATGTCCGGTGTTACGTCAAGGATGATCGATAAATGCTATTCTCAATGAAACACTTTTCTACGGTTTCACTCGCCAGCACTCTGCCCTGATGCATTTCACTTGCAAATGTCACTACGTACCAACAATTTGCTTTTCTTTAGTATTATTCATCTTAGAGTCATGGAGAGACCTGTAAATATTATATCATAATTATAGAAGAGGAATTTTGAAATAAACAACATTGCGTAAAATTAGACCGAAATAAATGTTTAAGATTACTTAATAGCTATTCTGATATCTGGGACTTTTAGTTAATTTCTTATATTATTATCTATTATTATAGTTTATAATTGTAATTGTAATTGGAAAAAAAGTAGATAAGCTTTTATTTTTCGGAGAAGTAATTTTATATATTTGAAGATCGTAGTGTAAGACACAGTACGAATATAACATAACATTAGGATTCTAGTAGACAAAAATTAAGCAATTTACTTTAGCAGAAACAGTCTTTACTCAATTTCTCAGAAAGAATTTGCATGTTACAATAGTATTAGCGAACAAAGGAGTCCTTCATCCGTTGGCCTTTTAAAGCAACATAATTATACACGTTTAAACCATTCAATTGTGATGCATTCAAAAATATTCATCTGAATAGGTTTAAACGATCAGTATTACTTAATTTATTTCGGTATCAGGAAATACTGCTTATGCTTAAAAACCCGTTATTTTGTTTTTTGTACAACTCTGTTAAAAGATTCTTTGTGCCATAGATTACTTCTGTAGAGAACATTTTGGTCAATCATTGCCACACGACATTATCTAACTTGATTAATCTACTGATTATATGTATTTTTATTCGCACGTATTTATATCGATATGTACGATAATCGCAAATATTTCGAAAGTTTGAAGTTCTTAATTTTAAAGTGATTGAAGATTCAAAAAGCCTAATTTCAAAATTATTAAAGATTCGGAAAGGTTCCACAGATTTCAAAGAAATCACGAATCCACGAAGATTCCAAATTTTCATGTACGTATACGTCCTAAAAATTTTCTAAGATTTCGAAGCAATTAAGGGTTTAAAGATGTCTCATAGGCTCCAGAATTTTGAATAATGATCTTCAAAGCCGTTGCGGATTCAAACAAATTTTCATTCTAACGGTCCTCGAAATAATCCCTAAAATATAATTGGAATATTCTAAATAAAAATGATAGATATTCTAACAGTTTCCAAATGCTCCAAAATTATTGGGGATATATAATCCTGTACCTTAATAAAAGTTCTAGGACTTCAAGACTTTGCGCTATTTATTATCTTTAAATTCTTGTCAACCTTTTGTTACCTATAAACCTTAAATTTTGCAAGAACCTGGCAATTGCCCGAGATTTAACAGCTCTTGAAATCTTTCACTTCTATAGAATGTTTAATTTACTTTTAGTATAATAATATGATAGTATGATAAATTAAAAAATTTATTAATATTATTTGAATATTTGCTAGTTTAGTTTGAATTCTTATGATATCACGAAGACAATTGTTGACATTGTATCAGGTAACATTCTCGCGTTTATGTTAATTTTCCATGCCAGCCACCCACAGCTATGCATTTCCGCGTATATTTACACCATTAATACACTTCGAAACGCAAGGTCGAGGTCTTGAAAATAAATACTGTTTCTACATGATGTTTTACGTAATAATACTTCGATTCTACGTAGATCAACTCATTTTAGAGTTGCAATATGATAAAAATAATTTCATAGCAATTTATAATCTCGCTTGTTTAAACAAAAAAAGCGGGTTTTTCCCATGTTCGACGGCCACTGGTGGCTGACGCACATTATAGATCTAAATTTCATGTAGCAATGAAACTATTTTTATATGTTTTATACTGCATTAATTTCGTCACGCCATTATAGCAACGATGGTAACAATAAAAAATTTGTAACTATTGACATTTGTTCAAATTATGTATTTTTACTGATCTTGGTGCGCCGGTCACCGGTGACCCCCGTGGCATTTAACGTGTTAATTTCAATCAGGTGCCACAACGATTTACAAAGAAAAACAAATGTGTGTTCTATACCAGATATTTAACTTTTACGATATCAGTAGCTCTCCAAATATTGTCAGCGATTATTCTGCTGATAAAGTCTTATTTCGAGCTAGACTTTATACTAGCGTATACTGAGGTTGGACTTCAAAAAGCTTTTACGGAAACACGTTTTTCATTTTATCTGATATAGTAATACCATATGTACTATAAGTGCTATAATATGATCGCGTTATTTATATATAATTCCTATCAATTGTACTATCAATAGCGTTAAAGGATAATAATATCCTAAAAAAAAAAAAAAAAAAGAATTTTATTATTATGATTTAACGAATTAATGATAATAATTTCCATTGAGTCAAAACATATAATCAATTGCACTGTTTTGATGTAAATCGAGTGTAAAGAAGAAGAATAACAATAGTCGGTCGCGTATCCATAACTTTGCATTGTAAATCAAATAATAATTAGTTTGTAAACTTATGATAGTAGTATTATTTCACTTTCCATCGTTTAACTCTAATTCACGAGTGTGGAAAATTGCTTACGCAAATAAATGCGATATATACATTAATTTGTTTTAAAACCAGCTTATGTTTTTTTGAATTTACACTATTTTAAATGTACACACGTGATATTGCAATATGCGTTACTATATGTTAATATCTTTTTGTAATATTAATTTCGTTTGTTGCAGATAACGTACAATAATCAAGCCAAGATATACACATACAAACATTCACAATGGTAAGTATCAATGAAAATACATTATTTTATAAAAGAAAATGAGTTGTTATTTAGAATTTTATTATATAATGATCGTCTTTTACAGGAATACAAAGCGCCGACAGAAATGGACACCTTCCTACCCCAAGATGGGTCCAATGCGAAGGATGGTGTATTGTCCAAGTAGGAATTTACTATATATTTACATAGTTTTCACTTATTCACAGGTTCAGATTCATTCCCTATTAACTAAAGAAATCGTCTTAACAAAAATATCATCGTGAAACACAACAATCCTGTTGATTCGCTAAGCAAAACTGTTAAACAAAGTAGAATTTATTCATATTTATTGCAGATACAAAGTGCAAGTCGCTCCACGAGATATAGAGGTCGGACAGGGTGATGGAAAAAGCTTCGACCCCTTCAATGAACGAAAAGTTGATAACCCGACGACGTAAGTCGCGATATGGCAATTGATATAAAAATATATAATTAACTGATATTCTTAACTTTTATGTTACATACTCAGGATTATTATATTATTTGTGATGTTTAATAAAAAATAAGTAATATCTATGTTATATAATGCCAAACAGTATGAAAGTTAAATATGTCACTGTAAATGACACATTTATACCAAAATAATTGCAGCAATAATAGTCCGTAATTTCCTTTCAGGGACGGTGACACATTAACGCATTTGTTGAAAGCTGCCCTTGGAACGGGTATATTATCCATGCCAATTGCTTTCAAGAATGCCGGACTTGTCGTTGGTGTATTTGCCACAGTTCTGGTGGCGTTCGTATGCACACATTGCGCCTATATTTTGGTACATAAATACCAATGATATTGAACACAATAAACGAAGCAATAAACTAAGTTACGACTCATTAATATTTTAGGTAAAATGTGCACATGTTCTATATTACAAAACGAGGCGTACAGAAATGAGCTTTGCCGATGTAGCAGAAGTAGCGTTTGCCACGGGACCACAATGGGGGAGAAAATTTTCAAAACCGATCAGGTAAGATATCATGACAATAATATACAATATTTATATTTATGAAATAAAGTTTAAAAATATCTAAGGAATCATGTTTTCAATAGGATAATAACCACATAATATATTATTTACAGATACCTTATACAAATCAGTTTATTCGCAACGTATTTTGGTACCTGTAGTGTGTACACAGTTATCGTTGCTGCAAACTTTAATCAGATCATTAAGCATTATCATGCGGAATCGGAATTCAGTCTCCGGTTAATGGCAACCTGTTTACTGATTCCATTGATACTGCTCAGTTGGATACCAAATCTGAAATATCTTGCACCTGTTTCCATGGTAGCCAATATATTCATGGGATCAGGTTTAGGAATAACTTTTTATTACTTAGTTAGGGATATGCCATCTATCAACTCTGTACCTTTATTCGCGTCCATCCAAGACTTCCCGCGATTCTTCAGCATTACTATCTTTGCAATGGAAGCAATAGGTATTATTCGACTACTTAAAGGAATATTGATGTTTTACTAAGAGAATTACGTTATAGGAGTTGTAATGCCACTGGAAAATAATATGAAAACACCCCAACATTTTGTCGGAATTTGCGGTGTTCTCAATAAAGGAATGTCCGGGGTTACGTTCATCTACATTTTACTTGGATTCTTGGGATACGTGAGATATCAGGATCAAACTTTAGACAGTATCACATTAAATCTACCAACGGAAGAAGTGTAAGGATCACAATAAGATTAACCCTTTGCGGACGGGTGTCGGCATGTAGCCGTCCCCCCCGTCTGTTCATCGTTCCGGATCGGTTCACCTTATTTTTAAGTAGCTGGCCTACGTCTATTTTCCTGGGCGATAATGTAATCCGTATTTACTTATGGGTATAATAAACTAAACAGTATTATGTTTTTGATGAAAGAAAATTATAGATCTTTAGAAATTTTATCTTCCATTTAACGTAAACTCGCGATGTAAGATGATGGTCGAGTCAAAACGAATTTCATTGGCATTACCAGACGAATCAGCAAACTTCTTATATGTTTTATGTATTTTTTATAATACCTTATACACGATGCCTAAAATATCCAGAAAGGACATGTTTGATAGTGATAGTAGTGATGACGAGCATTATTTTGAACCTGACAAGATAGGAACCTGACAATAGTGCTTCAGGCAGTGGAAACGAATTCCGTTCAACAATGAATCGGTTCAGATGTTTAAATATTTCTAGTAACAGTGACAATGATGATGAACTAAATGTTGATGAAAATAATACAAGCCTCGACAATGAATAATGCAAACATTCAACGTGTATATATTCTCAACTACGTGCGCCAATACTTCTCGTCCACAGCGATGCTCGCTCGTCGAGCAGCCCCGTCCGCAAAGGGCTAATTTTTTGAGTAATACTATTGCGTTGACTATATATTATATCTTTTTTCTCTAGAGCGGCCCAAATCGTAAAGATATTAATAGCTCTTGCCGTTTATTGCACATTTGGACTACAGTTTTACGTTTGCCTGGACATTGCATGGAATGGTATAAAAGATCGATTTCAGAAAAAGCCACTGCTAGCAAATTATATTTTAAGAACAGCTATGGTCACAGGAGCAGGTGTGTATTTTAATTTATAAGCAAATTTTCGCTATAAAATTTATTTCAAGTTCACAAATGTAATTTCAGAATCCTAGAAATTTAAGAAATCTGTTTATATGTTTTAGTTTTATTGGCCGTGATCGTACCAACTATCGAACCCTTTATTGGACTAATTGGTGCATTTTGTTTTTCAATATTGGGACTTTTAATTCCTGTGTTCGTCGAAACCGTCACTTATTGGGATGTTGGTTTTGGACCCGGAAATTGGGTAGCACTGAAAAACGTAATCATATGTATCATTGGGCTTATGGCTCTAGTATTTGGATCTCGAAGTGCATTAATGCAAATCGCGGAACTTTACAGTTAAGAAAAATTGATTTCATATACATAGATTTATAAATATTCCAATATTCCAAACTCCAAAAACGTTTGGAAGCCATTTGACAGGTTTTAATGCAATAAATTTCTGATAATTTAATTATTTTATGATGACAATCAATAAAATCAAAATAGGATATAAATTGAAGATATCAATTTATTTTGTAAGATACGTATAATCAGAAGTTTGATAAAATTTATATCAGAAATTTAGATGCCATCATATTATGCTTACAAGACATGCCCTAGTATTTTAGTAAGATAGAATGAATTTTAACCAACGTAACTTCGGTTGTTGTGCAAATGAGAATTCAATGAATCAAAAATGAATTCTTTTAAGAATGAGAAATTGGAAAACTAACATTCGATATAGTTCAAATAATATCTACGCACAAACAATTTATATTATAAAATAAGTACTATTAGGGGAGGTTATATGAGAAGATTTAATCGTTAATAAGTGACTAATTTGAAAATATATCTAGTAACTTACTCTGTTCCTAAAACATAATATATAGTATATATATTCTATTTAATTCGTGAAGAGACTAGACTGAGAGAAGTTAACAGTATTTGTAAGAAATATTTTACATTGGAGCAATACGTTTTAATTAATTTTGATTGATATTATTTATTTAACAAAGTGAAATTTTTTACTTTATTATAATGATAAATTACGTTTGAACATTTTTTTATATTCTGCACATATAACTGTACCCTATTTGAAACATACTATAAAGAATTTAAAAAAATTTTAGCTACAATTACGATCTATAAAAATTGTTAATACATAGAGAAGTATATTTGCGTGTTGTTAGTCTTATGAATTAACAATCAAATCTTAAAGTATAACCTTCATTTTTTTTTCCTAAATTTAATAACATGTATTATTGTAATAATTCAAACATTTATAAACAAGTCATAACATGTTTCATCTATGTGATTCACAGTGCAGCAAATGTTTCACTCTACTGTGTTGCATTTAATACAAATGTACATTTAAAAGAAAGCAAAATCCTTTCGAAGCAATTTTTGCTTATCGAACTTGTTATAAATCAATTGATTTTTTATACAATTGTTGGAAATTTTTACATATTCCTGGTGAAAAAGAAATAATGAAGTAATTACAATACTTAAATACAAATCATTTTACAATATCTTTTGTTTTTTATTCTACCTTGTCATCATACATTTCCTAAGAAATATTTCTGTACAAATAACAATATCCTATTATATAATTGGCAATTTGTATCTTAATATTTAAAGTGAAATGAGAGAATTTTTATCTCACATTTTTATTTTTCTAATGGTGCGTAATTCAAAAGCTTCTCAATTAAATCTACATGTCCAAGAAGCATTCTACGGCAGCAGTATCGTTTTAAACCCAATGCGTCAAGAGCATCACTGTAACATATATTATATGGTTACATATAGAAGATTGCAGATAGACAATATTTTGATGTACTCATTATTAACAAAAATAGTTAAAAATCTCATTTCATTCATTAGAATCTCTATACAGTGAAGGTTAGAGTTCCTATTAGTGTAAACACAGTATATAAATTACGTTATTTACATTATAGTATATCTAATTTATGTCGTATTTTGCTCATTTAATTTGTTTTCACAGTTTGATATGACAATGTATATACTTACCCTTCAGTGTATTCTGCCTGTAACAAACCAAGATAAGCTTCCCACTTATTACCGATTACTTTTCCACACGTAAAACAACGTACAGGTATAATCATCGTGCTTTTAATTTGATTAAATAGTCGGTTTTTTTAGTTTCGAAGAGATATTGTCGTTAATAAACGTAAATTCCACTTGCTTAATAATAAATAGACGTAGCAAAACGCACTTTCTCGACTGTTCGATCGTTCAGATTGCCATACAATTGAAACACAAAGTCTAACATTTCAAACAGTGTTGCCAACACACAACCTAAGCAAAAGTTTAGTCGTAGTACAGTTACGTAGATAATCCGAATTAGTCCGGTACATTTATTACCTGCTATTGTAAAGGTTTAAACTAAACTTATATTACGTTTAGTTAATGGGTATAGTAAATTATATTTGCGATTATTAAGTATATAATTTGCAGTTTAAATAAGATTTACTTTCTTGTAGTAAACCATGTAACAGAAGTAAAATCGTATTTCGAATTCGAAAGTCTCTCTTTAAATGATTCTCATTAACAACGTGTTATATAAATTTAAAAGTCATCCAAGAATATTGCAAATAATTTACTCGTATTGATACTAGATGCTTTAAACAAAATTTTATTTTTTCCTTTACATTATATAGTTTTCATTACACTTTTGCTACAAATTCTATATTTCAGTTGTCAGTAGATCTAGTTTTTCTAAAATCATACTTCCCAATTTTCCATGTAAGCATAACAATATTTTGTCTATAAAAAGAATAAAAACATAAAATCTATTGATACAAATCGATCATGTATATTACAATGTACAATAATTAGTACCCTAGTGCATAATTTTTCCTATTTCGAAATATAATTTGACATATACAGTGTATCGCAACAATCGTGGTATAATCGGCAACAGGGTAATTCTATGTGAAAAAGTCGAAAATATAGAATAGAATTCTTTCATACAATTCTTAGTTTTCAAAAACATCGAATTTGAAATGAAATCAGCTAAAATTAGTACAGTATGATATTTATTAAGAAAATAATAATACAGAAATAAGAATAAATCATAAAGAAGAACAATATATGTAATTAGTAAGAGGGTTCGAAAAGGTAAATATACAGGTACGTGACTCGCGCGCCCGGAGACAAGCTGTGTAGAGAGACAGCTGCTCCGATCGAAGGATATGAATAGAGGGGATGGAAGGAAGAGAGGGGGAAAGAGAAAAATAGGAGGCCGGACCAAAGGGAGAACACCATAAACATACAAGTTTCGGATTGGTTCTGCTTTCTCCTTTGTCTTCGGGATGTTATAATACGATCAGACTGCTTCGAAATCATCATTTCAAAGTTGTATTTCGTTGAGTGCGTTTACAGTACCGTTTCGGAAACCGGAGAGATCGGAATTTTGGCGCCGTACCACCGACGCGATATCAGTGACAGTGTAAGTGGTTATGTTGTCGTGCTTACTTGCCATACGCGTTTTATCGTACACGTAGCCGTATTAGATAGTTTTCAGTATCTTTATTGCACAATCGTACGGATTTTTTTTGATCGAAATTGTGTTCATGAGTGACTACCTCGCATCAGCAATAACGTGGAATCAAGGTTATATCCTGTGCGTCTTTTTCACTCGTATTGTCAAAATCAGCTGCCATTGCTATAGCATGCGATTCTACTTGTTCTTTTCGGTTTTCCTTCTTTTTTCTTGGCTCGAGCTGTGCTCATCGTTCCCGAAATTTCATTCAGGATTTACGATTTGTTGTTATGTTTAGTCGTACTGAGTCATACGCGGCAAGTTGATACCTTCGTTTATAACGAGCAGTATGTTTTATATCGAATTTATGCATCACCGATTTGACGAGCATAAGCAGATACCGGAGTAAATTTCGAGTAGTGTAAATAAAATTAAATCGGTTTTCTGTAATTTCTAAGTAGATGGTAGCTGCTTTGGACATATTATACTTATTTGTTTAATAATTTTCGTCTTTTTTTTTAATAGTAATAGAAGATAGTAATGTTTTTAACTTTGAATTTTGTCACATGAGAACAAATGAACTAATTTTTTGACAAAGCATACATAATTATTTGAACTTTATATATATATTATAGTTTATACTATTATCGAATAGTTATTGTTACAAAATGATATTGAATGATAGTTGGAGTAATACGTAAAATACATAATTGTAAGTTTAGTTTTTATTTCTATTTGTGTTGCAGGCTTTGGAGATTGATGTTATATTGTGCATCTGTGTAACAAGGAAATATAATCACACATAAAGTACATTTGTTCATTCGCGTTGAAAGAAGAATACAGAGAGTAGAAGTGAGGGTTAAGTGTGATAGTAAATGCAGTGGCTGAGGAAGAGATGGACCCATCAATGTTTGTTCCATACACTCCTCAAACAAACGGCGTCCCATTGGAATCCAAGCTTGCTACCTACATGGTAATTATTTGCAATTTATTTGAAAAAATTCCTAATAAAGATATTGTTTTATGTTATAGTATACTATTATATATATATATATATACAAGATATTCATTAATAAGTTATAGAAAATATATAATTAATAAATATTAAACATTAATATACAATTTTATTATATATTTTTGAACAGAATCGCCATAATTCAGCGATACCTCTAAGTACTACAGTTGTTACAAAACATATGTCAAACCTTTCTCTGGATTCACAGAAAAAGGTAACTGCCACCAGTCCAGAATTTGTACCTGGAAGACCTTTTACTGGTAGTAACAGTAGTCCTCCAATCCTTTTCAATAATTCTTATTACTCGCAGGAGAATGTAGGCGGTACTACATACTTCTACGTTGGGAATGCAGCAGCTGATACTGTTGGAGCTGAGGAAGCAACTGAAACTGTAAGTAGCTGTAGAAATACAGAAAAGCTTTTCATTACTTCTGCTCAATTGATTAACGAATTAATTAATATCTTTTCTGTATAGATTGGAAATGTAGCAGCAGGTCAGATAGGCTATGTCTATCCTGGAACACCTGCGCACCTCCAGCCAGTAAAACCTACAAAACCTGTGTCATCTAACAGTTCTTCAGCTCCCTCAACCCCTCCCCCTCAAGCAACCACCGGTTTTTTTGTTAGTGAAAGTTTAAGAATGGACATTGTTCAAAAAAATGCTTTAACGTTAGCACAACCTGATGTAGTACGATTTCCCGACCTACCAGACGAGGTAGATAATTATCATGAGTTGTGTCCATTGGAATCAATTCACAAACCTGCTTCGACGATGCTGGGATATCAAACTTCGACGTACAAAGCTACCAGCATTAAAAACGGTACACGTTACTGTCTGCGACGTATACATGGTGAATATCTCTATATTCTTACGAACTATTTAATACCGTCTAAGAGGTACGGAACTGGTAATGAAATAAGCATTTATTATGTTTTTAGATTTCAGACTTGCTAATACAAAGTGTATGATGCTGGTAGATATGTGGAAGCGATTATCACATACGAATTTAGTGCAGTTAAGAGAAGTTTTTACCACCAAGGCTTTCGGTGACCATTGTATGTATTAACGTCTTAAAACGAAATTAATAAATGTACTTTTATGAAAATCTTCTTTTATGAAAATGTACTTTTATTATTTCAGCCATGGTATTTGTTTACGATTATCATCCCGGATCGGAAACATTATTAAATAAGCATTTCTCAGGAACCGAATTAAATGGTTATACAGATCCATTTTCTTCGGATCCAAATGCTCCTCGACCTTACAGTCATACCAAGAATACTATTTTGAGACAACAGCATAGCAGTATGCTACCAGAAAGTGTTATATGGAGCTACATAATCCAGCTCACTGCCGCACTTCGTGTTGTACACGCTGCTGGTTTGTATCTATCAATTACATTACCTTACATCTTATTTGTTTATTGTCTAGATAATTAAATAATTTTTTTTATTGTGATGATTTATAGGTTTGGCATACAGGTGTTTAGATCCTACAAAAGTGTTAATTACATCGCAAGCAAGACTTCGTTTAAGTTGTGTAGCTGTACCAGATGTTGTTACTTTCGAGGGAAACTCAGCAAATCCACTTTCGCTAATAGCACACTATCAGCAAGAGGATTTAATCGCCTTAGGAAAGTTGGTGTTGGCATTAGCATGTCGCAGTCTCCTTGCCGTCCATCGCGACAACATGCAAGCTTCCCTCGAACTCGTCGCACGTTCCTACTCTGCGGATCTTCGAAACCTTATCCTGTATGTATACATTTTATCTTTCTCATAGATTCTTTTTACTCATTAACTTCTAATATGATGAAAACAGTACATTTCTTCATCAATTTAACATTTCATTGTTTAACTTGATTTATTTATAATCATCTTGAGGCAATGCCTTTTATGTGAGACAGATTTTATTATGAAATTGACACTTTTGATAAAGAAAAAAGAAGTGACACATCTTATGTTACCTAATGTATCTATGTTCGTGTTAATGTATGTTCTCATAAATGAATTAATTTTATAGGTATTTACTTTCGAATCAAGCACGAAGAAGTGTAACAGATCTCATGCCGATGATTGGAGCAAGATTTTATACGCAATTAGATGCAATTCAGCTTCGGTCTGATGTATTGGAAAATGAACTTTCCAAGGAATTAGAAAATGGGAGATTATTTAAGTTACTTGTAAAGTTGGGTACTATTAACGAAAGACCCGACCTTAATATGGAACCTACGTGGGCAGAGACGGGTGACCGATACATGCTCAAATTGTTTAGGGATTATGTTTTCCATCAGGTAGCAGCTGATGGAAGACCTTGGTTGGATATGGCACATGTTGTGTCTTGTTTAAATAAGTTGGATTCAGGTTCAGAAGATAAGGTATATTTTTTCTTTCCAAAATTGTATTTTTTTTTTTGTTTGTTTGTTTTTAAAAGGAACTTCAATTTCTTTACAAAACATTCAATACAAAATATTCAAATAATTAAAAATCGTTCAATATGTACTTTAAAATGTATTTTTCTAATTTTATAGGTATGTTTGATGTCACGAGATGAACAGAGTATATTAGTAGTAAGTTATGCAGAACTACGACAATGTTTGGAAACCTCATTTGGAGAGCTGATACAATCAGCAAAAGAAGCTGTTTAGATCCGTGCCACATTTTTTCTCGGTTGACCACATAGTACATACTCTGAACTACAAATGTGATATCACGATCGTATATTATTTTAATCTTTATGAAGATATAGAAGACTAAGATTTAATCTAAGAATTAAGTTTGGTAATAAGAATAATAGTATTTGAGCCAGTTTGTAAGTATGATTACAAGGTTGATTGAAAGGTTATGTGCAAAATACATTCTAGTATTTGAATGTAATATATGTATGTATGAATGTGAAGGAGTGTGATGGTGTAAATCTAAAAGTGTTTGATTTTGTGAAAGCTATTACGGTAGCATACAAACAAACAAAAGATTGTACACAACATAAAGATGTAATAAATTCTTAAGATGTTTTGTGTGTGAATACAGTTAAACACAGTCAGTGTATAGGATAGATCTTAGTTTTTAGGATACAACTAATAAGCATTAATTTTGAAATAAATGTTTATTTTTGAAAGCAATCTTAATCAATTCTGTGTAATTATTTCAAAGTGACATACCATTAAAAATCCACGATATTTCTCTGTAATAATATATTTTTATATTTTAAGTATCAATAATTATAAACGATGGTATTTGATACTCGTAGAAATCTAGTATTTCGTTTGTTCCAGTTTATCCAGCTGGCAATCTGTAGATTCGGTTCTTGAACTGTCCTATCTCCATTCCCTGCCTCTCTCCGCCTCTGTTCGACTGCTGTCCGCAATCACTCAAACTTGATCTCATTTCCTTCGCACAATTGCACGACCGCAGCACGGGCAGACTTTTGCATACACGCACACTCTCTCAATAGTATCATGCACATGGTTGCCGCTAGCGATTTATTCGTGAAATGCAACCTTAAACCAGAACTTATGCATGTATTTTTCAACGGTACACAAGTTCAGGGGTAATACCTATATATATTTTAAACAACAATTTTCCTATATATAACTTGTTGTAACGAACGAAAATTGGGTAATTACATGATTACAATATATGTGTCACATTATTCCTCATTTCTAATGCTCCGTATCGACGCCCATGCATTTATCCTACGTACGTCCTGTGGTTCGAATAAGTGTTTAACTTATATGTGCATGTATGGTTGACCATGGAGTCGAAATAAAAGGCATATTAGACATCTGTTTCTGTCCAAGACATGTCAACTGACTTGGCTGAACCCGTCGTTCTACACCTAATTGTCTTAATGCCGACGTGATTTACTCCCCCGTGCCGTGTCACTTCTGACAATCACTTCTCGTATACGTATCAGCCATATACACGTAGTACGACCGCGTGTAAGTCTTCATTTTATTCGACATCAACCCGCTAACCCAGAGACGTCACGCTAACATTATGCGATACTTTTTTATCACATTCAACAATAATATACATTGTTCATAAAAATAATATTTCTTATTATCAATAATTTTTATGCGTCACTAATTATTCTGTAAAAAAATCTCATAATAATATCAGTAAAACATTTTTTTAATATCAGAAAAAACATACGCTAACAAACTTCAACGTTGCTCAATAGTCGCATTAATATCAATTTGTAATTTTTATACAAATTTTATAAATTTACAGCGGCGCATAATTTTAGGGATTTACTTTATATATTTTTTCATATAACTTTCATTTTGATTTCTTTTGAAAATGTTTTACACTTTAGTAGTCGGTAGATCCAGTTAAAGTAATCTGGTCGATCTATCATCTTATAAACACAATGAAAGATCTAAGATACACCTATAACAAGATCGTAAAATCGTGTTCACTTTAAATCCAGTTCCGCCAGTCGTTAAGAAACTTTAAACTGACGGCCGAAGCAGCGAACCCTTGCGCAAGGCGATTTTTTTTCTGATCGTCCCACGATCGTGAAACTGGATTGTACGGAAGGTCGCATGAAGCACATTGTCAGTGTATGGGTTGAAAAGAGACTAGTCGGTATGCCTCCTGAGAAACCACTCCTGGCTGGCAATTAAGGAACCAGCGAATGTATATGACCTGAGCTTGGTGAGGAAGAACGTCTAACTTCTTCTGTGTGTTCCAAGAAGAGCGAGATACCAGTGAAACATGCTCGCGCAATATATGGTATATTGAGTGTCCCGTCCATCTGTAGTTATTCCCCTCTTGTCCCTTCTGCATGTTGACTTTCGTGAAGTCGAGGTATTTTAACGATAAAAAATTTTACCAGAATTCATTTATCGGACGTGTAGGTCGAACAAGAACGCGCCACGACTATTGGTCAACATGAAGTTCGTTAGCGCGTGTTTTTCTCCCTTCCCATAACGGTTAACTGTTCCTCGGCTCGTGCACACGCACACGAACATCGTACACACCATGTTTTGCATCTGATTCGTTTGAATCGATATTCTTGCCTACTCACAGTCGTGGTTTAATCGCCACGTTACGGAGATTAATCGTTGGCTAGATACGAGAGACAAGTTATCTGGTAATGTATGTGTGTCGTGGCAAATTTACATGACGATGGTAGTAACACGATTTACGTAGGAAATACGAGGTTGATTAAAATATGTAATCGCTACTTTTAACGATATCGTTTCAAACAATTTTCATCCTTTTTATCCCATTTCTTTTTTAATTAGCAAATGCAAATGCTGGGAAATGCTTGGATAATTTAGTATCCCAACGACGCCACAATATACGTAATACCTTACGAGCAAAGTTATTTGTTAATCCTCGTTAAACGCCAAAAAAAGGGAATGTAACGCGAGTACATAACGCGATTGTCGGTAAAAATAAACTTGCAAAATACGATGGCGTGAATTACGTTTTCTAATTTAAATCTCATTTTATGTCACGCTTCTCGTGCTATCGTCTATAACGCTTCTACTTTATCTGTATTTTTCTTTCTAACTACAGGGGTATCGATTCATATTTGTCTCCCACGATACAACGTCGTATTTGAAATTTACATTTATTTCTAACCGTAATATTATTACCATATCATCATTCGTTTACGTCTCCGTTCAAATTAATCCCTTAAACGATCCTCAAACATTGTTAAAACCTCTAATAATTTCGTATATTCATCTAGAGGACATTGATCTATATTTATTCTCTAGATTACTCTCGAGTTTAATCCTAGCGGGGCTTCATCTCTTTCAGCTTAATCCCATCGTTACAAACGATTAGCAACATTATCTCTGGGCGATATAATATTTATCATTTCCATGACTGTAGAGGCGAAACCCGCAGAGCAGCGATGCAAACTACCATGCAGGTTCTATACATTACAGGTATAGTTTGAAAATATCCTTCAGCGCAGTGGAACGATACGATGGGGCGACGCTGGTAGCGGCAACCCCGCGCCGCGATGCTTGTGCGAGGCGAAGGTTGCTGCTGCGTAGACTCGGAGGGATGGTAGAGAGGCACAGACACAGAAGAGGGAAGAGGTCGTCGTGGAGCGAGTAGAGCGGTAGTGGCTCTGGCAGCAGCAACACGTAGTACACGGTAGCACCGCGACGAGGACGCACACGGCTCGTATCACGTCGCTTTGGTAGTTAGTAGTCGGTAGACTCGCTTCGAGCCAGTCTCACTTCGGTCCAGTGGCGCAGTCGCGTTACGCGTATACATTTTTTCGTATCTCCAACCACTACCAGCGGGGCATCACCATCGCTACACCACCACCACTACTACTACTACTACTACCAGCGTCGCTGTTACCACCGCTACCACCACCTGCATCGTCGAGCGTGTCAACATACACGTAAACGTCAGCAGGACTACCAAGCCACATCGGGTTGTTCCTGGAAAATAAGCAAGAGAACATTTACGAACATTTTCGAAACGGCGCGAGGTATGTAATATACTTACATTTTCTTCTTTTTCTTCAGAATTTCTTTCTCTATTATAATTCTCATGTCGATCCACGAGCGTGAAAATGGTGGACCTTTTACGTGCGCGGGTTCCGTGACGGAAGTGATCGCGCGTCGTCGATGAAGACGCGAAGCAATTTTCTTCTGGAGCACCGTCGTGTTTCGTTCTACACGCTCACCGTGTATTCCCATCGATTTTCCACGGCAAGACCCGCCCTGTAATTTACCGTTCTCTTTCTCTATAAGTATACCTTACTCTACCTCTCATTTCGCGCCTACGATTTGCAATCTAATTTTCATTTTTTTCAATTATAAGATATTAGATTTGGACATAATGTTGTATCTGTTGTGGAAACATTAATATAATTTTCTCGATTATCGAGGCGAGTCTGCAGATCCTTTTTTTCGGCGAGCGCGCTCGTGTTTGCCGTCGACGATCGATGGACTCTATCGGCTTCTCTCTTTCACCCTCTATCCACGAATCGTGGTTAGCCATTTCTTTCTAACGTAATACGCTTGTTAGACGGCCTCCCTCGATGGACCACGCGTCTTACGTATCGATTCTCGATAGAATAAGAAAATCGAAGCCCGATCGTTGTTCAGCATATTTTCACCAGACTTTTCTCATATGTCCTAATAGAAGTGTGCAGAAACGCTTTATTATTTTTCATACGAGTTTTTAATATTGATATAAATATATTTCTTACATTTATATGTGCAATCTATTGTAAATATCTCCTTATCATTTAAAAAATTTATTTTGTTTTTAAATTTGAAAAATTTTTAATCGCATTTTATTCGAAATAAAAAGAAATTTCGTAATAGACAATTGAATCATGTTTTTCACGTTCTGAGCTTATTGTTTACGTTCGATGTTCCTTGCGTATCGTTTTTCTCCTTGAAAGCGTAGAGACATCGGTCTGCATCTCGAATTACAACCGGCAAACCCCATGAACAGAAAGAATTCATTGGAAGGAACTTTGCCAACGCTTCGACCGACAGTTCTAAAGTAGTTTTAAGTTTTACACGAGAGATCGAATCTATTGTTGGAATTGAAAATAGCTATGAAGGTATTTGAACGTAGAATCTGATGTACCGTCAGAGTTTCTTCTAGAATTTTCTTTAACTTATTTTCATTTAAATTATTCCCTTTTTCTAATCTTATTTCTCATTTTTAAAAATTTTGAAATATAATTAGGCTTTAAGAAAACAAGATATAGATATTGCAAATATGACAGCATGAGTTCCACATTCAGATAGAAGATTCTTTTTGTACGTGACATAATATAGCATTTCATTCTCCATGAGTGAATTGTATGTTAGGATACAAATCCATTTATCTTAGTTAGAATTTCGGACAGTAAGAACATCATGTTAAAGATGAAATCTCTGGTTTTTTGAGTAGTTAAAACACCAGACATTAAACATTCTGTAATATAATTTTAGAGGAACCGGTATTCCCTATAAAAATGGTAATTACTTCATAAAGTATCCGAAATGATCTTCTTTTACCAAAGTTTTCTAAACGAAAACGTGGTAAAAAAACGCGTGGCGATATGACAGTACACTTAATGGATACACCACTTTGAAGATACCGTATTCCATAAAAAGGTACTATATACACAGTTCACGCGCATGGACTTATCACACATACATAGATACATCTCTCTCGGCTTTTTACGCAATAAGGTCTGCTTCTCGATATGAAAAGTGTAATACATGTTTATCTTGGATAGTACACAGGTTCCGTAGGATAGCCAATGATTAACGATTTTTTTTTCGAGCTGTATGCGTCACCCTCTGTACGTTCGTGTGTTAATTCATTAAAGGATATCGAGTAGGCGACATGATGTTGCAACAACCCTTTGAAGCAGATAACACTTGAGAAAAACACGTCGGTCCGGATATCGACCATTTTTTTTTCTTCATTCCCCTTTCCTCGATGATAAATTCAGTTGCACCCAGTTTAGACGAAAATGGTAACAATAAGATTATTCGTTAGTAGCTTTCTTTCTTCTCGCAAAATGTTACCGTAATTCGCTACTTTACTACGCGTTCTCTAAACATGTGCACCGGTGTTCCTAAAAACTTTTTCCCTAAAAGTTTTTAACTAGCGATTTCAAAGTCCAAGGAACAAATGTTCCAACTTTTATTTAGCAGATGGCATTGACAATAGATGTTAAATTAACTCTCATGGAGGGTTGGCGTTGGCAGTTTGATAATGTTAATAAAACATAATGTGTATGTATGTGTATGCTTCGATGATAAGTGATACTTGCTTGATAGTGGTAACGTGAGGTATCAAGAAGCTACTCTCAGTCATGATTTGCTGGTTTCACTGGTTTCACTGGGTGAATTATATGCGGAAGATGGGAATTTGCAAACGAGAAAGGTACTTAAAAAAGTAAGAAATTACATCGTTCAGAATTATTAGACTGTTCGTATAAACGTTTTCACCGGGCGACGAAATAAATATTCAAAGCTTTCTCAGGGAAAGCGAGTCTCTTAATTGTTTCGATTAATGTAGTACAAAAAGTTTCGTCGCCAATATCACGTGGAAATTATAAGAAACGCGCAATTATAAATAATATATTTTCTTTATCTTGTATCTGTGTTTCTAACAACTTTTTGAAACTTATCTTTCTTTCTGTACCATAATAAAACTATGGATGTTTATCTCTTCTTTCGATATTTTCTTTCCAGTTAAAAAATTTTGATCTATTATTGAATACATTAGAAGATGAGAGTTAGCTTAAACTTAAACCAACTAAAATATCAAATTTTCATGATTCTTTTTTGCAACAACTAAAGTATGTATACAGGCTAAGTTGTAATCGTATATAAAAAAGAGTTTCGATTCTGGTGGATCGTCGCGAGCGTCTAACATGGCGGAGACCCTGACAAAAAAGCGTATTTGTGTGACTGATATCGTGAGAGAAATTATCACCGATGGAAAAAAAGGAGGGTTGACGCGCTTCGCCATCGCCAGCGAATTAAGTTACACGAGAGCAATTTGAGGGGAAATTGCGTGCAATATTTGCCATTGCCGTGATGGAATCATATTACGTGCGAGAAAGAGGGTTAGGGAGGGAGGAAAGTAAAAAGGGAGGGAAAAAGAAGAGAAGCACGGGATCTCGACAACATGTGAGCAATTCGCGACGTCGTGTTTTATCGTGTCGGAAAAGGTTTCACGATGATACTGTGACATGCATATTTTTCACGGGATCTCGAAAGATTCGGCTTCGCCCACGGAAAACTGTCTCGATTTTCTTTCGTAGTATATAGTACACGCGAATAACAGGATAGCTTGATATATGAATCTTGAGGCACGAGTGACACTCTTTTTCTGATTTCCTGCTTATCGTAATGTCTATGTTTATTCTTAGTGCCACTGACATTTGTACCTCCTCTGAAGCAGATTAAAATTATAACGCGACTTGAAGCATAACGCTGAAATTCGCTGATAATTAAAGTTCAAAGTAAAATACAAATTGGTATTCATGATCTTTGTATATGAAGACTATTTATCCATATGTTAATGTTATTAACTTCTTAATTATCGTGTACAAAGGCATAGATAAATTCTTGTGCTTATTCTCCTAACATCCAAAATTAGATACAATTTTTTCAAATTTTGCTTTTCAAAGAAAAAATGTAAATCAGTTTGTCTACACGTAATTTTACATAAAACTAGTTTATTTATTTAATTTTTAGATACCCTGTATAATTTATCGTATTTATCGTATTACATCGTGGATTAAAGCTGATTTCGTGTAAGTCTGAGGGTCTATTAAAAATGTGAATGCATTTAGACGTATCATGACCGTATTACCACGCTATATTTCCCTCTTTAATTAACCTCAATTTGTGTTACATGTGGCGACATAGTTGCCGCCAATTTGCAAGCATCTCGCGTTCCCCGAGCAGTTTATCGTATCGACAGTATCGTACGAATCGCGCTGCTAAATTGTCAGCAAGACATATAGGCTTGAGGGCGGTGTGCGATCGAGGTTCATTGTCAGCACCATATCCAGATAGCATATCATGCGTATAACCATACGAGTTTCTTGCTGGAATAGGTTTCTATTGAAAAAGCTCATTTGTGATAGTTTCGTAATTCGAGCCGGACTATTTTCCCCTCTTCTGACAAAGAAGAGAATAGAGAACGAAAAAAAGTCCAATAAATGAAGGAAATGGTTGACATAATATCCTTGTTAAACAGGAGTATTTGAATTCAAATGTTCCTCTGTTTCTTCACATATAGAAAAAAAAGAGGAAAAGTAGGTAATTTTTTTCATGTGGATAGGACATGTTGAAGTACATTTTAATTTAATCGGTTTTAATATAACGTTTAATAGTTTCTCTATTTTGGTCTTAAAATTCGGAATGATATTCTTTCATCAAGATATAAAAATGTATTGAAGGATATATACATATCATTCTTATATTCTACAAGTTAGAAACATTTAAAGAAACGTTCGATTATTTATACATTACAGTAACACAAATCATGACATCCGAAATTTGATTGATGCACATTCGATCACGGGCGATTCGTACACATGTCAGCACCGGGCGTTTATCTGAAAAAACGCGTAATATTCTATTTAATCGATTCTAGACATTTCCAAGAATATAAACTTATGTAAATAAATTAACCTTCCTTTCCTTTCTCTTTTTCTACATTATGCATTAGCCCTTTTCATGTTTGACAAGAACTTCCGTCCGAGAGTCTTCCGTTAAGAGATCCTAACCTCTTAGAATTTCAATGTTCCCATAGATATTCATGATATTCCTTTTCCGCTTTTCGTCAACTATTTTTATTCAGAAAACGTGGACGAAAACCGGTTTCATAAAATACTACATTCTTACACTCGAAAATTTGTTAAAATGTCGATTACCTCTTGATTCTGACAAGGTCAGTTATGCAGTTAACTTGCTCGATAATTTATCGACCGAGCGTGTTAATAGATTCGATCCACGAAACTTGCTATCTGGCTATTGTAGTTTAACTCTTTAAATACGGGTATATTTCCATAAATCGTTCCTAATCATATAATATAAACACAAAGCTATAATTATTTGTATAATTATCATAAAATAGAGTCTTCAATAAGCGATTCTTTCATCTCAAAATCATTTAAGATTTTAATACTGCTCACTGAAATTTTCGTTTTGTCGTCCATTGACGAAAGCCACATTTAAAAGGATTAAACATTTGTATCCGAGATTCAACGATATCAATTGAGATTTCTTCGATCGACATGTTACTGCTTTTTCAATGAAGCCTTTCTTTTTGTTTGCGTGGCTAGGAACACATTCATGCATCGAGTGTTTGCGATGTAAATCATCGCGCGGGCGAAACATTTCGTCTCCTGGACTGTCGCAAAGGACGTAGATGTCACATACAGTAGAAAATGCGGTTTTACTCGTGGATATATTGTATGTAAATGGCGCACAGTTTACGTCGTTCCGTTTCTCTTTCCCTTTATAATAAACGTCTTAGCTTCCTATTCCCCTTCTCCATCGGGGCGAAATGTATTCGTTCTGTCCGGGGTTTTAACCCTTTCACCAAGCATTACAGCCAGGCGCAATATATAACGCGTAATAGCTACAAGTGAACACTTTTCACGCCCGAGGAATAACCTCCTTTTCCGAATTACTTTGCGAGGACGATTCATCCGGCAACCATCTTGAAATTTCGTTGACAGAACTAAGAACACACAGATTGCATGCGATGTTTGTGTTATTATTTGAACTCTATACAACAGTAGCTACAAAAAATATTTGCACGTACCATTATTTTCTAATAAAGCGTTTGTTATCAGATTCTATATTTGAACCTATCAGAAGACAAATTGATTAATCCCATTTTTTATAAAATTCTCCATTTTATTGCGCAAGTATACAAGGTATCGTATATGAAATCCTGTAATAAAGTAGAATCCCTTAACAAATCGGTGAAACGTATTCCGGTTATTTTGATTTCACTAATGTTAACGCGATATCTTTATTTGGTTAAAGATAATCTTCCGCTATTCAAACATTCCTTTTCCCGTGCTTCCTCTAATAGGAAGTATATAAATCTCATATAAACACTAAAAGCTATCCTACTGAAAACCTACAGTTAGAGTACAACAGGCAAAAAGTAAAAATACTTTGTACAATTAAAATTATAAATCTTCTTGTTTTATTCTACTTATGTAACAAAAGTTACAAATCTATGAATTGTCATTCGTCATAGAATTATAGGTTAGTAAGTAATTATATATGAGACCTATGTTAATGACTTCATATATCGATAACCTTTCCAACCATTCCAAACATTAAGTTAAGTATCACAATTAAAAAATCGAAAAAGGAATAGTACTTTTTTACAAGTTAGGGGATTGTATCGAAACCTTAACGAGAATTTCGCCTTGTAACAGCGAAACATCAGAGGTGAAACGACGAGGTGGCTTGTTGCTCATAGGGGATAGAAAAGAGAGAAGAGTCGGCGAAGCTTCCCCGGTTCTCTCGAATAGCCGGAAGACACGGTACCGGAAATACCACGGTATGTAAACGGTCGCTCCTTCTTTTCCTTCTTTCCTCGTTTCGTGATCTTTTTCTAGCCGCTGCAAGGAAAATGGATCGTCTCGTAACGATCTCACCGTAAGACGCTTCTTATCCAGGCTTAACGCGACTCTCTTCCACTTTTTCCCCCCTTTTTTCTCTCTCTCTCTCTCTCTTCTCTTTTCCGTTTTCTTCGTCGTTTACCTTCACATCACCTTTTCTTTTTCGCTTCCCTCCAAATCCTACGACAGCAACGTGCCGCTGGCATCGAGGTGCCGATCGTATCTCGCAGATACGGCCTTATCGGAAGCATCTAGATTCCAAGTCGGCTCGCTTAACGCTCGCCAAATAATCGCTCGCTCGCGCCCTCTTCTCGACTCTACTTCTGGTCAGTTGTCTTGGTTTTTAAACGAGATCCCCTAGCTTGGTGATCTGGTTACCGGTTTTGCAGGCTCGACCCTCGATTCCATCAAATGCTCTTCGTGGCTGTAGTAATTACGATTATTATCGTTGGTGTTATGTTATAGTAGAGATGTTGTGAGGTTAGGTTGCGAATATTCACCGGAGGAGGGCGAGGGAGCTCTGACGAGTAAAATGCAAAAATACTGGTCATAAGGCGCGAAGTTCATTGTTTCCGCAGTCATTGACGAAATCAATTTAATGATTCACGTGTAAGTAACTGAATGTTCGTCAAATAGCTAATTTACTTTAATGAGCATCTACTTTAATGGTGTCTGTACAACATAGGTACTTCAGTCTGGTAAATGAATTTTCAATACATATTCTCTAAAACTCAAAACAATTCCTCCTATCATAGAATAGAATAGTGCAAATATAGCTATAAAAATAAAATTTTACATTCGATAAAACGTAAGTGATGCATCGGTGGCGAAGATGGTAAAATATATCGTTGGAGTTTATCACGGTAACAACAAATCGGTAATTTTAATAATTTCAACACGTTGGTATCGCATGTAAATGAAAGATGCACGCGTGCTTGAAATTACCGTGGTAAATATTAATTTTCTCCGGCAACATCGCGCAATTTCGTATCGTTTTGCTGCCAAATTAAGGGGAATGCATGGTAACTTCGTTAAGACGTCGTGCAGCACGGCACGGCATCCCAATTAACCAGAGATAATTAATTGGGATCTATTGTTCCAATTGCATATTAATGTCAATTTGCATGGACGAGTTCCTCGTCATCCCTTTCGCGACTTAAGTGTCCCCAGACGTAGATGTATATAGATGAAATTGCAACCGCGTTTCCAACGAGCAGCATCGTTTCGTTTTAAAACGACCGCAGCGAAGATAATGTCAAGTGTCGTGTGCCGTGGAATCTCGAAATTTCGTTCGCCATTCTTCCTCCAATTCTTCGTCGAATTAATCTTTCTGTCGAATCTTTTGAAGGGCGTAATTTCATTTATTTTTCATCTTTTTTATTTGAAGCACTTTAAACTGAAATTAAGAGAAATTGCATTAGTGTATAATATAATGGTGTAACAATAAATGGAAGAAGGAAAGTGGAAGATGATGTAGCAAGTTGTGAATGAAAGGGAATGAAACAATTAGTAGACATAAAAGCTACACGCTTTATATAACAATGTTGCGAATATATAGTTGAAATTTTGAGAGAAAATTGTGTTTAAAGTTCAGTACTTTGTACGCACTGAAGATGTACTTGCACGTAATATTACTTACTGATGACACATATGTAATCTAAAATTGTGGTAGGGAAACATATTCGGTTAGTAAGTAGAAAGGCTCGAGTTTAAGTTACTTTGGTAGATATTTGGATAATAAAATGAACTGGTTCCTTAGAAGTTCGAAAGTATCTTTCCATCGCAAAGTGAATGTTATTAATACGCAATATAATTTAAATGTATAGAGCAATTACATACTAATATCATTTGGAAAGAAAATAATTAAATATAACAGAGAAAAAATTTGACACTAGAATATACTAGATAGAAACATCAATGGCGCACTATTAGAGTATATACATTAGCACACGTACAAGTCACTGATTGGACTAAAAGAGCCAAGTTCTCTAATAGTGGAGCATTTAACCCTAGAAAGACCTCTCTAGCTTCCCGGGTCACTTGAGACCGCTTAAATTGTATCCACTTAGAATGAAATAGATTTACATCGACCACAACCTAACTACACAAAACAACTTCCTATCAAACACATAAATATATACTCATTTCCCTGCAGATTGATCATTCTAACAGCTCAACGAAATTGTTTTAGCAACGTTTAACGAAACTCATCCGTTCAACTCCTTTTCTCTGTTTCCTTTTTCTTTTCACTATAACAGCAACTCAACCAGAACCGCAAAAGACGATTAATAATTGAAGAAAACCGAGTCCCGGGTAATCCACAGATCCAGAGACTCTCAGTAGTCTCCCAACAGGGAAACGAAAACGGCGAGGAAAGGAAAACGTAGGGGACAGGGTTCACAATGCGCCGGAAGAGGCGAGCAAAGAGGCCAACGGAAGAAAGATTCTGTCGCTGGGCTCGCGAAACGAACGACGCGGATAAATGATTCACCGGGTCGCTGCGAGCATTTGCGTTTCCGCGCCTCGTCCCCCGAGCATTTCTTCCTCGTTCTTCTTCCTCTTCTTCCTTTTTCAAACACTCCCGGACAAATTTGTATTTCGCCGGAGAAAACCAGGTTCTCCTTAAGAGACGACGGGAAGAAACGAGTAAGAGAGAAGAAAAGGAGGCTTTGCAAGAGGAATAAGAGGGACGTCGAGGAGACACATGTACCGGATGGACCGGATATAGGGGCTGAAGGGCGGAAATTGAAGATTCTTAGGGCAGGAGAGAGGAATTTATTGTGTCATCAGTAGCAATTACGCGGAATCGCGAAATTACATGGCGACGGTAGGCTGTAGATTTCTTTGTGATGATGTGCACTGACCCGGATTTTCGATGTTTGCTTCGACAAGCGAACGGAAAAGGGGAAGAAGAAGAAAAGAGGGGGGAGGAAGTCCCCTTTGGACTCCTGCGAACTTTCTTGTACTCTCGATTAAATTGATCTTATCGAAGGCCGCGACATGCTGAAATTCCACTCCCCCTCCACTCCCGATCCGACTTCGGCTATGATCGGCAAGAAAACGGGAAACGATTTCCGCCTTATGAGTCCGTTTACTGTTGTACATAAAGATGGATCTTCATGTGACTCGATGATGAATTTTACCCTACTCGAGTAGGGTACTCCTAAAAATATTCCTTATCTTTCGGAAGATTAATGAACGAGGAGATGCTTTTTTTGACATAGTTATGATACTTTGGTTATTTTGGAATCTTTTTTGTGAAGTCTTTTTGTCGCTGCCTTTTTTTGGTAATAGAATATTTCTAATGAATTTATGATGGTTTATTATCACTCTTATCACTTTCAGAATACATGATCATTAATTTTAGATTTATCTTTCAATAGCGTTTTGTTTTATTTTTAGTTTCTGCTTGAAACTAAGTGCATGACCGTTTTAAAAAAAATATTTATTACTTCCCGGTGAGAAGTTTGTTTTTATTCTGTATAATGAATGACTCGCATATGAAGCAAATCAGTAAGTATCCTTGATATCCGTTTTTCGATAAGTAGTGAAAACGGTTGCTCGAAAAACCTGATGTATCAGTATACTGAAAAAAAGGAAGTCGCAATAGCACACCGATACGAATTATCTTTAACCTCTGCCGAACGCGTGATTCTTTCCTCTTGCCTTGTCAAATATAGTCGAAATATATTTTTACTACCTTATAGCAGTCTTAATGTAGACAGATGATTTCTTAAAATTATTCAAGTTATTATAAATCAAATAATTTCATCAAATGTCCTTCCTGGACAAATTGTAGTGCATTGGAATTATTAAAAAAAAAGAATATATTCATGTACAGTCGTCATTTTGAATACTTGTACCAGCATTGATCTTGGCTAACTTTTCGCCTTGAAATACTCTACCAGATTGTAAATAAAAAAAAAATCAAATAATTATGAAAAAATATAATACAAAACAACATAAAAAAATGAAAAAAACTAATAGGATCAAACGGAATTTTTGATAAAATATAGATTTCTGCGAAACGAGTTCTAAAAAAAAGAGGAAGAAGAGGAAAGAAATAAAAACTTCATTTCAGAAAATTTTCTAAGTAGTAAATTATATTGTCCGAAATAAAAAAAAAGAAAAATGAAATACACTGGAAAAAATTTTGATTGCCGACCTGGTACTAAACTAGCAACGCGAGCTGCAGATGCTCGGCGAATGACCAGGCTATTGGACATCATTGCTTTCGGTGGTAACACGGTGTTACAATCTGATGCAGTTCGTCCGTGTCGGTAATCGTGGTCGCAACACGCGTAAAAACAGCGAAATAGGTGGCACTTAGGCAGCTCGGTACATCGACGATTCGTAATATTTTATTATTCATTTCCGTCCATGAATTATTCACGTGAACAAGAATATAGGGGGCTGGCTAACAGAAAAACTGTGGATGATATTCAAGCTCATTATTTTATAAGCGTTATAATACTTCTCTTAGGAACAGATTTTTCAAGTCCATCCTCTATGTCTCTGCCTTATACTCCACATTTGCATATTTCGTACAGAAACGATGCAAGAGAAAGTTTTAATTGGACATACCCTCGCAGACAATACTCGATAACAGTTTCGTATACCGAAATACTTTCGTAAATATATGTATTACTGCTGAAAAGCATCGGGATACTTGTTAACTTTTGATAAGATTTACTTCAAATAACGTTACGGATGAATCAAACGGCAATGATTTTATTCTTTGCGATCATCATAACTACATTTAATAGTAGGAAAATTTAAAAGAAGTGCACATACATAACGTACAAAAATACATAGAATATTTAAAATATAACGCATCTGTTAAAATATTTGGAAGCCAGAAATAAATTTTTATTTAGATTTCATTTCTTTAGTTGTATCAATAAAAATTAGAATTTGTAGAAACATCTACAGTCTAATGATTATAAAATAATGACATAAATTTAGTTCGGTTCACTTGTAATTTAATAATAATTGCAATAGATTTTGTTGAAAACAAATAAATATCCGAATAATTTTTTACATAGCGTACATAACTGATTCTTTCTTTCTTTACCTCTTGAAGTGGAAAAGGAAAAAAATATAGATGGATAAGGGAAAATCGGATTTTTACATATAATGCAAGCAGATGAGAGTAGTAGATTTGAGTGAATACGGCTTTGAGCGGCATGCACGCCTCCACTTGGCCATTTATCCGGGCCACGGGCAGAAATGGCCCTTTACAGCACGGCTAGCCCGGTAATATACAAGAAAGGAGAAACTGGTAACTAAAAATATACGGGTACACCGGGGCTTGCAACGAGCCCGACTTCAAAGAAATGGATGGCCTTCAAAGGCCACTCGCGGATGGTTACGTGCGAATTTTTTAGGATCAACGACTACGTTTGTATGATGGCGGCGCCTACCGGACAAAAATATTTTCCCACCGTTTCGTTTGCTCTAGGCGCTCGTTCACTCTGTTAGCTTCGATCGAGTAACGATTCTACTGGGATAGTTTCTATCCCGAGAGCACTCGGTTGTCTCTTTGTTTTTGATTGTTACATGAATGTGCTATAACAGAATTTTTTTGGACTTGGTGTATTTGATGGTTAATTTCACCGAAGATGTTAGGTTATTTCAAATTAGGTTCAATTAAAAGCTGTGTTTTCTATGGAATCGGATTCATTAATATAGTTGTTCTTTAGTTTTCTTCATAGTAAAAAGATGAATTTTTTTTACTTCATAGTAAAAATAAGTATTGAACAAAACATCACTATTAGTATTGTTAAGAGTATAATCAACTTTCTACTGATTACCCATAATACCCGTTCAATTATACCGCATCAGCCGTACCATAAATGTCCATATTAACCAAGTTTCATCGCCATCTAATGACTTCGATATCCACGGGCTAATCCGCGTCCAAATACAGGCAGGAAACTGCACACGGGATGCAATAACGACTGTATATTCCTGTTGTCCTAAGATCAACTCGTATCACGATTACGCACGTCTTGATTCACCATGAAGGTACATATGTGCAGTAAAGAAATGAGATAAGGTAAATAGCCAAACTAGCCAGGGAAATGTATTCAGAAGATTTCAGTAATCTCTAGGTAATCAAGTAACATTATTGGGCTATTTGTCTATCTCACTGAGGATGTATAGCTAGTGGAAGCGATATAGCGTGGTCATAAATTAAAGCGTTAGGTGGCGACAGTTATCGATGTGGAGCTACCATATCTACAGCTGTATGCATGATATAGCAACGTTTTAGAATTTTCATTTGCAAAAACTTTCTATAAAATAGATATTTGAAATATTTATTAATAAAAATGAAATTTGGAGGAAAGAGAAATTCAAAGATTAAAAATGTCTTCTTTGGCCCGAGTTTATGTTTTGATAAATATTCCAAAATTTTTGAAAATTAGCCCATTAAAAAGAATTAAACTGTTTCCCAGAGAAGTTAGTCTTACTCTTCCCCTTTATAAGAATTCATTGTTCTCGAACCATATCTCATAATTGAAGTATTTCATTTGCGTAGAGAAGTAGCGTAATCGAAGTCGCTCTAGTAATTCCGAGAAAGGGTGCTTTCGTGAAAGATGCGTGATTTGGAAACGAATGTAATAGAGAGACACGTAGATCTGGATCCAAGAGCAACGTCCCCTACATGGATATGTCGAGACTGGTGGCTGCTTGTGTCGAGCTACCACATGGTCTATATCTGACGACGCATTATCTGCTTTACTGCCTCCAGCAAACTCGGTATTGCATCCTACTTGAGTTGTTCTCGTGACACTCCCGATACATCCACTGCTATACCTACAGTACTACTATATTCCACCTTTCTTTTAAGCGGAACCTTTACCCAAGTTTCCCTTTTCCTTTTTTTCGTCCTTTTTCTATCTAGCTTCTTTTCTAGGGTCTTTTTCTTGTCCCTTCAACAGACTATACATATATCTTTATCCTTTGCTTTGTCGCATGGCCAGCCACCTTTTATTTTATGCCTTCCTCTGTCTCCTTTCTGTCCTTTCACCGACGTTTCAATTTTTTCGCCTCTATCGAACATTTTGCTGCCTTGAGATCCAATTTCTCTACTCTGATGTTGCTCTTTTCCTCATCTACCTTTCTCGATTTTCTTGGTCCCTTCTGTGTCACTTGTTTCTTTCAAATTCTTCTCTCTCTTGGGGATTACACGATGCTGCGAGAAGTATCGTTTGTTTAGACAAAGAATATCTATCCAGAGATTTCAGAAGTTTGACGTACTAAGTTGCAAGTTCAAAAGACACGTTATTGCAGTAACTGTTCAATCTGGTTTCTATAGGCCAGAATTTTCTCGAAACATATCTTTGATCGCCGGAACATAATCCTTTACTCGTAGTAGTTCAACATTGTTCAAAGTGATCTTCCAAGCTACCTGGCTTCCCTCCTCTCTTCAGGGTTGGTACACGAACTCCGATTGAAATCTCAAAGCTCATATTATATATGGAAGACCTATATTATAGGACAGTTACTTTACACAAATATTGTGTTATTGCAATTTCTGTAACAAATTAAAATTGAAAAAATTGAATTAAATTTATAGAAATTGAATCTATTACAATTTTAGAATTAAAAGATTCTTGTCGGTTGGAGTTTTTACAAGAGTTTTCCTATCGTTTTAGAATCTTAACTATCTTATTTATATATTATACTCTTTAACAGTCAGAAAATCCGTAATCTATGTAGCTACATTGAACTAAATAATTATCGAACACCTTTGTATAGCTATATTTTCTGTAAAAGTCGATATTACAACTATTTTACAGTAGAATATTGCAATATATCTGTATTAAAAAAATAGATATAGAAAATGTTTGTATGATAAAATTTTCTATAAAAATAATGTGTAATTACAACTAAAAATAAGAATCACAATCTCCAAAAAAATCCTTCATAGTCCCGTTGAAAATCGCGACAAGTTGAAAACCCGGATTATAGAATAAACTGTTTCCCCTAAAGTGCATTAGTTTTTCCATTTCCATTTGCATAGAGGCCGCGTTGCTCGTCCTCAACGTTGACACACGATTAAGGATTGCCTTCTGTATATCACCAGCGTGTCTGCCACTCTCCAACTCCCATAAACTCGATTCCCGTTACTTCGGCCGATTCGGTTGCACCCTGGATACCGGAAAAGTGTCTCGTCCGAAGTCGGAAAGCGATGACGGCCGCGCACCGCGTCGCAACGCGACAATAGCTCCGATGAGCAACTTCGACAAAGGGAAACGCGCGTTTATTGTCTCATTGTCTTCGTCTCCACTTCGTTGCTCTCGATAATTTTGTCAATTTCATCCGGCCCCTAGACGTTTCGGCCATTGCACGGTTTCCACCGACGAAAAATCAATTCGGACGCTAAGTAGTCCTAGTCGAGATTCTTTGCTATGTTTACGATATATTTCAATTGTATTCTGGTATTTTACTAGTTCAAATACATAAAATGTAGATATATTGCTCAGGGAAGTTGAACTTTCTACTCTCATCATTAAAATGTTAATTTGTGTAGATATGAATTCGTGTGCCCCATTTTTAATTAATTCGAATATATAAATATCAATATTATCAGAATTACAAAGGTCAGAGGTGAGAATATTATTGGCGAAAGTGGTTCTCGTTTGTTTTTACGAAATATCCTTGGAAAAGGGAGAAATATTGATATGAGATATTGTTCGTTTATTATGGAATTAAATATCCAAAGATAATTCCGTCATTAATCGGATGTTCGTAAAAAAGGTGTAAAAATTGCTCTATATAGCAACCTACTTGAATGGAAGTAGAATTAAATTTAAAATCCTAATAAATATATTGCGGATGTTTATGCATTTCCATGTTTTCATAAATATAACTAAAAACTCGGCTGTAAATAAGAAATTTGTTTCATTCATTCACTAAATATTATAAAAAGTACTTCGTTTTGGATGTCCTTGTTTATTGTATGCATTCTGCGAATCTTTGCACTTATAAATCCCTCAAAAATGTATAAACAACCGCAGTTTACTAATTAATATCTAAATGTATCTTACGACCCAACGTGTTCGATTAGACTAATCGAAATCGATTAACTCGTACACGGTATTATAGTTTCGAATATTTGTAACACATCTGAATATTAAATTACAAGAGCTGACAGCCTTAATTCATCAACAAATATGTAACTCCTTGTCAGTTGAACGATGTTTTTTAATTGCACGTGTTCGTGTCGTTAATTTAATTGTACTTCAGGAGCGGTTCCCGTTTCGTTCATCCCCACCGCTTACCTAACCTCACTCGCTTGGTTTCTATTTCCTTTATTGCGCTTACGTATGCAACATTTCCAAATCAGGAGTGCTGCCAAGTGGGACGTGGCACATTTCCTGCTTTACCCTGTGCTGGTTACTATTTTTAGGGTTTTTTTGCTCTTCTTTTTTTCAACAGGAGTCAATGACTTCGCGAATGCACGAACCTGTGTGTGTTTACGTTAAAATCTGCATCGCTCAGGAATTGGTAGGAAGTTTTGACAAAGAGAACGATTCCAGCGTTATCGCTGTACGTTGATGGAGGATATCCAAATATAGTACTGGTTATCGCCTTAATTTAGAACTATGCCCGCGTGCATGCAAACGCGTGTATCATACGCAACGATTACCCGTTTGATTACAATTTAGCTCACAGCCGGCAATATTTCGCAACTTTGTTGAAATTGGATTAAGGAACGTGCCGGATAATAAATAAATTGTTCTCGTGGCCGAGACAAATTGCAAATAATCGTGATATGAATTACTTGCTAACCTCAAAATGTTGGAGTTTCTTATTTTTTTGTAAAGCGTACATAGCGTTCAAGAAATATCAAATTTATATGGACATTTACGATTTACAATAGTTTACAATAGTTTACAATAGTATACGACTAATTATTGAAAATACTTTTATGAATATATGTATTATGTGTGTGTATACGGAATTTGGAAGTTCCATTTTTCATTTAATTTCTACATTAAGTGTTAAAATACTTTAAACTACTATAACTAGTAAACTATAGTAAAGTGCTATATGTATATCTTTAATGTTAGAAATATGTGAACATATATTTAATATTAAAATGTTATAGATTAATTTGTATTCCATATTCAAAACACTCGAAAAATTTTTCCTAATCTAATGAAGATTTTAGTACAATTGTTGGTGAATACTCATTCCTATGAAGACATTCCATTCTAAAAGGAGCTGAGTCTCGCATATTTTCAAGCTTCCTTTTCAATTTTCGAATGTGAATGCGTATATGTTATGTACACAGTATACAGTACACACGTCTCTGTCATCGAACGTGACACAATGGCCATCGATGAGACGACAACTCTCGACAAAGGCAAAAGTTGCTGCATTGTCTCTCGGCTTCCATGATATCCACTGGAGTGTACCGATAATTTTGTCAATTCCGACTGGTGGCAACGCCGCTTTTTCTTCTTTCTGGATACAAGACAAATAGTAACGGTTTTCAATTACCTTTCACAGCACATAGGTTTTTTTTATTGTTAGACGCCTGGTAGATTTTAACCTGCCACAGGGGTTGTTGGCACTTTTAACCTTTACTCTTCATGAAAATCAATTACTTTTTTAGCTTTTTTTTTGTTTGTTTGTTTTCGCAGTAACTTTTTATACTCTTTTTCCTTTTTCTATTTTCTACTTTTTACTTGTATCGTGCACCGGAGATCAATTTGACAGTCATTGGAATAGTTTTGACGTTAAGTGTCCTTTACAATAGTAAAATGTATTCACCGATTGTAAGATATATCCACTCAGTCAGACATTAATATTTTTGTTAAAAATATTTTTTTATTGGGAAACGATATAAGCCAAATTTCCGATGTTTGAGATAATCAATATAATGGATACGTATAAAGGATCACTGTACGTATTGAATATATTAAATACTTAAAGTAACAGAAGAATTAATATTCACGGGTAATTCAGAAAAGCAGATATTTGTGTTTTTGTAACCTTTAATAGGTGATTCTTCTAGACATATGTGAGATAAATTCGAACCTGCAAATCATTTTTTCCTAGAATCTACAATTTTCGAAAATATCATCTAAACATTTACATATGTTTAAATAATGATCGAAGTGAAAAGGACACCTAAAACACGCCATTTTTTGCTTATATTATTCAGTTTATTTCAAAATCTGGGGAATAATTTAACCATAGCACGCAATAGAGTATGTTTTGTTTCCAATATAAAAGCGAAATAGTAACAAAACACATGGCGGTGGCAGTGATACTCAATGTTGGCGGTTCCCTCGTCTGCCGCTCGGCTTAATAGAACCGCTAAACGCGCGGCTGTTATCCTCCAGTATTGAGTACCATTACCGTTGCTGCGTGTTTTGCCAAAGTTTTTCTCTTTTATATTGAAAACAAACCATGATTTTTCAGCTTTTCTCGATGCTTTCCTTAGCATAAATGTCTGTTGCATCACATGCTATAGTTAGATTTTCTTTAAGGCTTTTAATTTTTTAAATAAATTGAAAAATGTAAGGAATGTCCACAGAATTTGTTCGTCTCAATTGCAACTCACTAGCTGCTAATGTAGAAGCATAAAACGTCTCCGAAATTGAAAATTTGCAATTATGTTCAAAATTATTTTTTTTTTTAACTGTGGGTTCTAGGTAAAAACGTTTTGCAGGTGTTTACCTCTCTACGGTCTACAGAAATCGCCTATTGAAGGTTGCAAAATTAAATACGTGTTGAACAGTGTTATCAGCAACGAAATCGATAGTGAATATTCGATGCAATTATATTCCCCTTTATATTTCTACTATATAACATCACTCTATAAACTTTCCAGTAATGATCAAAGCTATGAAAGACTGTAATTAAGACTAAACTACAAACAAGGTGAACATACATGTATGCTTTACACTCCTTCATCAAAGCTGTCTTTCATTTGAATCTCTCCTAACCTGTTACGTCTTCGAAACTTCTTAAGACATATATAACGTGTATAAGTACAAAGATCTGGAAATTAGTAAACGAGCTTCAAAGAATTCGTATGGTAGCTGTTCCGTGCAACATACCGCCTCTTGTTATCTTCCAGGACATTTTCAAAGAATCTGTTAATCCGAGCTTCCATCATGGCGGGAAGAACGCATCGTGTTCCAATGTGTGAACTCCTGTACAACATACATATAAGTACTTTCCTCTTCCACGAGATTCCTCCAACACGAGTTTTTACCTTCCTTTGTCACCTTCGTGTGTCTGTTCATTTTCTCAACACCGCGTCGGTTCTATCTGGCACGCCTCTGTAAACAAAAGCAAAGCCGCATTGCTGGGCTCCACGATGCACACAGAGCGAGAGAAAGAAGAAGAAAGGATACGGCGAGGGTGGTCTGGGAGGGAGTAGGGATCTTTTAAAAATAGCTTTCTCCACAAGAAAGCCTCGAGTGGGTTTCTCTAATTAAACAGAATTTCCTTGGTTAACCACGCCGACAAGTGTCGCCAGGACTCTCTCTCTCTCTCTCTCTCTCTTGTTGCACTGAATTTATACCCGCGCCACTGTCACTGCGGCTAATTATGCAGCTTAGTGACTTTTCTCAATTTTCACTATTTTATTTCAGTTTTTCTTTTTTTTTTCAAAGGTTTATTGTATTATTAGACAGTGGATTTTTATATAGATTCATATTTTTATGAACACATTTAAAGAAATAGAGCTCAATTAGAAATCTGTTTCACCTCCTTAGAATTACAACGAGCACTTTGTAAATTTTATATATTCTTATATGTTTTTTTTTGTGTATGTAAATTCTCTATAAATGCATTGACCTTTTTGATAAATTTTGGTTGGATTAAGCTGAGAAGGCATTAGGTTAAAAAGCCTTCTCCTTATTATAATTACCTCACTAAGGTTTCTATCTTTTATCTTTGTTTCTCCCTTCACCAACCCCTTTTTTCTTTCCTCTCTTTTAATCTACATGTCCTACAGCACGGTCACGCCAAATATACAGAGCGGACTGCTCGAAATTTCCAACGTCTGATTTACGTCGATAATATCGTCTCCAAGAGGGAAATGGGTCAAACGAATGTTACGTGTTATCAAAGGGAATATAAATTTGATCGAATAAAATCGTTCCAGCAGAGACGTACGAAGTAGCGTCGAACGTATTACATGTACATAGGTTAGGGTAACCTTTTGTTGGTTTTATGTCGATGAAACTAACAATATGTATCTGTCTGCTCGTAACGTATTTAAGAAAACAAGTTCCCACAAAATGCGGCTTCCTCGCTAGGTATAACTATACTTAGAGGAGAAGCTTATCTCCGTTACGACCCAAAAATCGTTTTAGATACATGGTAACTCATTTTAGTAATAATATTCGGTTCATGTTATGAACTGAGAGGTTTACTATTGTAAACTATTGTTCCAAGTTCCTTCAATTGGTCAAGTTAATTTGACATCTGATATTTTTTTTGGCAGAAGTTATATATCTATGTTTAATATAATATTTTCCTTCAGAAATAGTAATATCGTGTGAATGTAAATCAAATGGTAATTTCGAATGACTTATTTCGCGCAGTTAAATGTTTTTTTTTCCATTGTCAGAATTCACTGCAGAAATTTCATCTTCAGCTCTACTTCTTTTTTGTCTTGGCTTTTTCTTAATCGCGAGCATCGTGTACATTGGTTGGTGGTGGATTTTTCCTCTGTCGTTTCTGTGACTGTTTTCCATGTTTTTATTTCGTCAGTGCTTTATAATTGAAGAAAAAAGCGCTTTCCAAGTAATAAGAGCGGAATCTCTAAAACGTAGCTTTCTTACGGTTCTGCTATAGAAAAAGCTCGAGTGGACTTCCGTAATTAAAGAGAATTTTCCGAGTGACATGTCAAATTAACTTAACGACTTTCGTACTCTGTTACGCTGGAGTTTTAACGATTTCGAATTCCCCTCCCCCATTTCATCCTTTCTTTTTAGCTCTCCTATATATATATATATATACACATACATACACACTCTTGTTACGTTCCACCGCGTGGTCTAGTGATCTCAAAGATTTCAGAGTGTGATGTATGTTTGTTAGCCGGTAGGCATTTAATTTTCTCTAAACTAACAAGGATATGTTTGAAATTGTGCATATACAGGCATCAAAAGAATTTTTCTGTAAACGAACATCGTTATTATTTGATATTTGTCAAAGTGGAGATTAAAGAAAATGTTTCTCCATTTTTTTGATAAATAAATAAAAAACAGTACAATATAATTGCAGGATTTTCCAACAAATTGTAAACACGTATTTCGAATGCAATATATATATAAAACATATTAATGAAGCGCGTTAATTAAATTATTCCCAGCAAACGCAACGGTTAGAGAATCCGATTCATTGTTGCTTATTACTGCAAGTATTATTGTTGAAACGCATTGTGTTCAAAATCGCAGTAGATAATGTATGCCTGTGTTAAAGTAAACAATTTTATTGCTCATGGCACACAGTGTGTTAGAGGAAAAAAGACTAATTACGTTTCGTAACAGAGAGATTACAAAAATTTGATGGCACTCCAATGCACTTAAAAATGATCAATGTCTGATCACTGCTATCTTGAGTTTTTCCTTACAATTGATCTTTTCATATATTCTTACATTACTTTATATTCTTCTCCTGTGGCGCCTTTCATTATTCAAATAAATCCTTCAAAAATAGAGTTTTCTCTTCATCAAAATTTTTACCATGACATTTATCGAAAAATTAAATTAAGCCTACAAAAATGTTGTAAAATCACTTTAAGTCTCATACATAAATATAATCTATGAATAAAAGTATCTGTTGCACCAATGCAAGATGGCGAATAACTTAGCAGCAGCCACCCGCTATACATCTCTTCGATTTATCTTTCTATTCGAAATTGATTTTTCAACGGACATGTCACAGAGAATGCAGAGTTACGCTGCTTACCCCCTATACCCATGGATGCTTGCAGATCCTGAAAGCTTGAGATTCGCCAAATTCCATAGTTTACAGTCGAATGACGAGGACAACTTCCATTCTCCACCTAGAGACGTATAATACCATTCCTAACCTCGCAACCGACAAACTCTGAAAATAAACGTGTCGACTCAACTTTCATGGAAATAGTCTTTATTGTTATAAATTTATATATGCATCTATTATATTTGCACATACATATATATGGAAATATGTAATGGAAAAATATAAGAAAAATTTTGGATATCATATTTTTCTATTCATGGCTAAAGCATTAAAGGTGAGAATATATGGTAGAGCGATATCTCGACCAGTTTCCTGTGCAGCGTCGTTGCTCAGGTCGATAGTATTCGATATCAGGCTGTTGGCTCCATAGAAATGGATATTATAACTGATTCCGTTCCTCTCTTCATCCTTACAACGCGCAGGGAGGGAAAGGAAATCAACAATACAGTTCCTCGTTAAAAGGAGCGTTTCTATGTATGGTAGTTTATCGACTCGCGCACCCGATTGCTAACTTTGCTTGTCATAAAAACATGCTTCTTTTTATCATTTTCTTATACGTACTTCAATTCTACAAATAATAACTCTTATTAATATTTAAACACATTTTTTTCTCTTTTTCCACTGTACGCCATACGTTCATGTCTTGAACATTTCTTCAAAATTCAAACGTAGGAAAGTCAATGTCGTGTCAAATAAATCCTGAACATACATTTTTAACCTTTTCGACCTCCCTGAAACGCGCTGCCATCGTAGGATTGAAAAGTTTACCTTAGAGGTAAACAGAAAACCCCTCATGAGGTCCTATTGTGAGTATTCCCTTCCCAAGAAAAGAACACGTGGACGACAGGCGATTAGTTACCGTCAAAACACATGTCGAGGGTTATTCGTGGTTGGAGAGATCACCGTGTTACTTTTTCACGATAGAGATTATTTCGTGAGCCGACATATGTCCCCCGGACATATGACATCAAGATACTCCTTCCAGAGTTCTTTCAACTCAGAAGGTTCTTTCGATGTCTCAGGGTGATGTCATGCTCATAAAATTTACCCTACGGACTCCTTCAATTGTCCTAGTTATAATAACTGTTTACAGACAGCGTTGCCACTACTGTTCGTGCAAAAATTTCAGTTTACGGTTATCAGAGAGATACCTGATTTATATTAGTTGTGTGGGGGATATATGCGGTGATTCACGAAAGTATTTGAACACTTACCATAAAAAAAGGTTATGTATAGATTGTATAAGTTAATGAATTAATTTGATTATACTGATAAAATTTGAAACCATTAAATGTATTATGTCTAAGTTACAAGATATTTATCGCAAACATATATATTCAGTAAAAAATTAGTTTACCGCATGAATAGCCATTTTAAACATATAGAAATTGTTAAGAATTATCCCACATACTGAATACATATTGATGTATATTAATGTATAATTGATTATCCAAATAATTTTAGCCCTTATGCATAGTATGTATGTATTGTATTGTAATAAATATTTTCTAACTTTTATGTACATTGTATATTCGGAAATAGTTTCTAAAAGTGTTCAGGTATCTTTCTCAGCCACTGTACGTTTTGTCAGTTTCTTTATAAAAAGACAGGATCGTAATGTTTCGTATAGTTCATAAAATTCCCTTCGTCTTTGGATTTCAGCCTTGTTCTTTTTTACTGTTTGAAATATAAATACGTATATATAGCCAGTGGTTATTGTGACTAACTCGATATGACGCTTCACGCGAAGGCCATTACGCATAAATACGGTTTCTGAATTACGATCACTTATTATTATTATTATCGCGATGATTACAGATGACGCCCACTGTATGGGTAATTAGTAATACATATTCTTGGACGGTAATTCCATCTCGTAAATAACATGGACTACTAAGCAGTGTAACACGATACTAGAAACTTTCTTCATCGATGTCGCCACAACAATACGCTGTAGGAATGCTGGAAGTTGCGGTTTTTGTTGCATGCGATCGCAGACTTTGTTAAGCCCTGTTTACAAACAACCTATCGACATGTTATTACACAGGGTTGCGGTTTCATAGTCTCGTTTTTTTCGCCAGTGTCCAACCCTCGATTTAATCAACCGAATAACACACGAGAGGAGAAAGTATACGACACGTAGCTCGTTTTAAAGTTAAAATGGAAAGCCGTTGGATTATATAAGAAATTCTGAATTATTCATGACTGAAATTGAACGATACGGATTTGTTCCATTCTATTGGGTATGCGACACAAAAAGTATTTATTGAAATTCTTTCATCTTATTATTCGATGAAAGTTCTTTAGCTTTCCTGTCGTCCTCACCATAGTATCAAGGTTTTAATATCACAAATATAAGGTTTTTGCGAAGACGAATTGCTTCTTGTCGATCATCTCGTTAGTCTTCTTACTCGATGAAACGACTAACAATAGTGATGTGACCAGATATTGTAACGACACCTTACATTGATTTTTGCAATGTCGATACATCTACTACGGAGAAAATATTCGTGTCACGTTTGACAACAGATGAAAGGAACAAAGTTACTCGGACAAACGAAATTGTTATCTTATCAATCTTTATGAAAAGATACGTTTTTAGCTAGCATATCTTTGATATCTAAACAAATACGTATTGATTTATTCGATTTGTTTGGGTATATTTGAGGTATTAGATTTTTATAATATTTAGAACGAACATTATCTATTCAGGTCAATTGAAATTCAATGTGAACAAAGTCCAAATTTATCCTTATTGTATTCCATTTTCTCTTCAAAGAAATGTTTGACAGTTGTGTATTCACACTGTGACAGACTAAAGAATCGAATTTAAAATGGAGAGCACGAGGTTGCAGTAACAAGTTTTCCGGTGGCTTTGTCCTTGTCTTGAATTTCGTTCCCGAAACAGCCGGTTTGGGAGCCACTGTTTTGCACAGGATCAATTTCAAGAGATCTCTTTGAAGACGTGCTCAAAGCGTTGCATATTATGCGCCTCTAACCGTACATCGTTCAAACGCGTGTGATGCAAGGAAGGACCTTGAAACAATGATTTATGCGTATCGTCATGTGCACCCTTTACCAAATCAATCTGCAGCTTCCGTGGCCGGGATCGGTCAGGGCCGTCGTACAGTGTCGCAATTTTGTCGCGCCACCACACGTCGTTCCGCATATTTATGAACCTCCATTGAAAATGCACCGACTTTTCTCACAAAAATTTAGTGGACCAGCCAACATTTTTACATATTATGCACACGTATATATTGTAGGATGGATTTAAAGAGATTAAAAATTTAATTCCACTAAAATTTCGTCTCGTTAAAGCGTCAGATGTTATAATAGAGGTTAATGAACGTTAAATGAACAAATGCAAATATTCTTAACCTCAGAATAAGATAGTGATATTTTGTCTCGACTGTTATCTAACGTTCATTTATAATAATGATCTGCATCTTCATATGCATAATGTCTGTGAAAATTTGACAACAGAAGACAAAGCATTCCACGAGATACACAAAGTGGTAATTAATCTCGAAAATTATTTCAACGAACAATTATCGTGGTGAGAGATATGTATTGAAAATAGCACGCTCAGTACGCCATATGTTCTTCGGAATAGATTAAATTTCCCGGATGATCACGTCGCTTCGAAATTATAATTATGGTTTATTCAATATTCTGTACTAACGTTTAATCGCGTATCGGAATAGCCTGAAAGCGATTCTGTATGTAACATTAATTAGAAACATAATTTGAGGAACGTTGTTCTTTTGCGTTGTATTATTCGAGTGTTACAATCTATTGAATGTAATACCACTTGCTAGATTTTAAGTAATTAATAAGATCAAAAGACTTGATTAATTTTATAAAACTTTTATGAAATACAAATACTCAGAGAGGACACTTCCGAAAAGCGTTTGTAATCTGGGTATATTCCATCTACTATAGTCCTGCCATCGTTCGTTTGTGCGAAGTTTAATATACGTAGCGAATTCATTTTCCGTCTTCCTTTTACCACAGTCTTTGCCTTCTCCACTTTTGTCTCTGACCAGCTTTTGCTTTATTTAGTGAATATGTTCTCTTTAACTTCGTGCACACTTTATTTCGCTTACTTATGAGCTTTTTACTACTTGATCCTCTTAATTGCGTATATATTATATACATACATATATAATAATATATATATATATATATTATTACATGTAATTCCTTAAATCACTACTATTTCTTTGCCTCTTTTATTCCCATTTATTGCCTTCGCGCATCTTTTCTCTCTTTTTTTATGGTATTTTTCTTTTCTTCAATTACTTTCCCAATTTTCAATTTACTCCTTCTTTCTCTTTTCTTCTTTACTCTATTTTTTGTCTCTTCCAATTCTTTTCCCAGAAACTCGCACACATGTTTTCCATTTCTTGCCATTTTTCGCTCAGTCACTCCATTTTCATCAAAGTTCCATTTTAGTCCCTTTATAATTCTTCAAACTTTTAAATCCTTTTCTCTCCCCCTTTTGACAAACTATTTAATCATTTTCATTCGTCTCTTTCGTTTCTTTTTTGGTTTCCCCCGTTCCCATTTCTTTCGATTTTTCTTCACGTGTTCCCAATTTTTATGCCCTCCCCTTCTTTTCTTCTCGTTCTTCTGCTGCTCCCCTCTCTTCTGTACTCTTTCCAGCGATCCCTTTTTTCACTCACCAGTGGCTGTTCTTTTCACCCCATAAGAATGCAGCCTGTGCGAAATGGCACCGCTACGAGCACGATTCGCGGAACTGCAGCTGCCGTTCATTAACGCGCGGTTATTAAACTTTTCGCCGCTGGTTTCGGCCCGATTTGTGCTATTCTCTTATGCCTACCTCCCTCGTTAAAATTCATTCTTCCAGGCCTTCAACATTCACAGCTATTTTCGTGTTAATCCTCTCTTCTGTTGGGATTCCGAACGAACTTCAATTCGACATTCTGTTCTTATGTGTTGAAATGTTGTTACATCGCCTTTTATACAATTTACTCAATACGAGTAGAATTAATTATCAGAATACTTCCAATGTTGTGTAGGAAGTTTAAAAGTTATTGTACTAAAGTTAATTATAGTGTGTGAAGGAAATTTGGTTTAGGAAATTTTGACTCTGCATTTACTACTGCTATTTACAATTTACAATTGCTTTGCACGTTTTAAAAAGACTCATTTTGTTTTACATTATATAATTCTTAGTTATTAAAGTTATCACTATCAATAATTTATTCTGAGAAGAGTATGTTTAATAAAGCTAGACAATTTCTCTATAGGTAATTTTTTAAAAATTTATTTTAGAAGTGCAGATTTATGTTTGGAAGTTTAATAATTTACAGAAGGATACATAAAACTGAACACTGTAATTTTTCTTCGGCTTATAACCTGTTTGATATATAGCGCCGCGAATATTATATCGTGCAATATCATTTTCCGTGAATAATGTTACTAAAAACGGAAATATTATTGTACCTTAGTGCCGTAAAATTAGTGGTTGAAAAACGAAGTTCGTACGAAATTTATGCTTCATAAATCGTACCCACCTGACAGAGTTCCGTAACATTAATTTTAATGAGGCATTGCTGCTTTGTCATACGCAGACATAATTATTAACCTACAAAAGGTATATAATAAAAAACTATTAATAGAATTTGAAAAAAGATAGAACTATCTGGTGCAGTATTTGTTTAAATTCAAGCAAAAACTACAGATATAAGCTTTGAAAACGAAGAGTGAAAAACGAGGTGAAGGTACCAGCTTAATTATAAATTTAAAAAGTTGGAAGCTAGTTTCTCGTTTGTAACGCCTCGTTAACGAAGACAGTTGCTTCTTAAGATTAATTAACATCCCTCTCGTCGAAACGAGGTTATAATACGTCGGGCCGCGAGTTCTCCCAAGATTAAAAAATCATTGCTCCCTTTCCCGTCATTCCGTGACCTCTTCTTTTCTTTCAGTCTGCGATGTTTCCCACGTTTCGATAATAATTAAACCAATCTGTACGAACAAAATGCTAGTAGTGCCTGATCAACTGAACTTTAGCTGAACCATTAGTACCTGTATTAACTGCTGCCGAACGTGAATCCACTTATATGAACGTCTAACAATAAGATGTAAAGAGTAGCAGCATGTGATTCTCATGCCTCGCAGTCGATACAAGTTTGCAACATTATTGTGTATTTAAGAGTAAATGTTTCATTGAATTCTCTGATATGAACATGAACTTCTGTTAACCGAGCGAAAAATCATGGTTGGTTAGGGAAGATATAGGTAGATTTCCTATTATATAAATGACCTGGTTATATGAACTAACTTGTCCCCCGACAAGCTATCAGAACACTCGTGCCCGCTTTCAATGTCATAAGAGATTGACGAACATCCGTCGCAATTTCTATTGAACTTCGGTTGCCATCGAGTAAATTCCTCCATTTCGTTGGAAAGAAATGTGTGGCGCCGTATTTTGATCACTTCATCATTGTATTATGAAATTCTCGTACTATCATAACTTTCAACTTCATTATTAAAAACCGACATACGTTTCACAAATACTATAAATAATCAATATTTGAATCGATATTTGAATTTTGTGTGAAGAAAAAGATAAAAAGCTGTTCAAGAATTATCATATTGAATATAGTATAATCAATAGGAATAAAGAAATTTATACGAAGAATATCAAAGGTGTACACTTGATAGGGGAAAAAATATATATAGCCATAGAATTAGTCAGGCTCGAAAATATACATATTTTATTCTATACATTATATAATATTTTAAAATGAAGTAAACAAGTATATTTTATAGACTACCATCATAAACAAAATTGAAGGTGTTCCCACTTTAAGGTCTCTTTAAATTGATGAAGGTATCTATATGCGTACGAGACGTATACGATCCTAAAAAGATCAATCGATGTGCCTCGATAATGCTTTAATTTACAACCTCGCTACATCCAATACTCCTATCAAGAATATGTACATATTTAATATATTAGATAGAGGAAAAAGCAATTGTGTATATAAGGATGAAAGATAAAATCGAGCTTTTGAAATGGAAATATAATCCATCCTTGTTCCATGGAAATAGAATTTATTCAAGACAATGAACACCAGAAACGGTAGTTTTATGCGGGTACCACGTAGTATTAATTTACTTCCAACGAGAAATGCGTGCGACGAATATCCTCAGTAAAACCATCACAATTTCCATAGCGATATTAGCGCTCTCTGTTTACTAATCACTAATTATATGTAGTCGCTCATTCCGCGAAAATTGAATCCACGGTTCAACGTTAGTCACCGAGTAACAATTATTATTTTTCATGCAATGCTTTCCAGTGGAGCTCATTAGTGAAAATGATCCAACGTTAATTGTACAACGTGTAGCGATAAAAATTTGCATAGTATTTCTCTTTCTCTGGCTCCTCCCTTCTTCTTCCCTCTTCTCAACCTAACCTATGTCCTATCCTGCTTTGCTCTCTCAATCTCCAGTTTTAGTAACAGTTAGCGAATTAACTGAATCGATATCGTTCGATCTTCTGGTCTTTGTTTCTTTTAGGAAATTAATTAAGATGTGGCATTCATTACCGGGAGACATTCGATCGTCACGACTCGAGTTTTTCTGTATTCATAATTTCTTTTTTATGGAATACTGAAGAATATACATTTTTCTTTCTAACTTTCCCATTGTTTATCAATCGCGTCTTTTTCCGTACATGTTCATGATATACGTACACACTGATGTAAGTACAACAAAAGATATTAATTCATTTAATTGGTACTTTTAGGTTATGGATGACCCATAGATCTTTGGGTTGAATTATTCAATTTATAGTTATTCAAGCGAGTGCTCTTACATGGTAATTAAAAACTACTTGAGTAAAAATTAAAATTAAATGAACTAGTCAGTTGAGGATAAAAACGGTCCATTTTAGAGAATCGCTCTATATTCTTTTCTAGGTTACCTTTATTTATCTTCTTTATCTATATTTTATCTGTAATGCACCCTTGCTACAAACTTATCACTAATAATTCATAAAACTTATCTGCCATATCTCATAAAATATGTTACCCTCAGGTTATCATTTGATGAGCAAGTTTCTTTTGCTAGTTTTTTTACAAGCTAAAAATTGCAGAAACGACGTCCTATTCTATTTTACGAGTATTATTCTTATTAGTAATAAATTGAAATAGAAAACTATTCAAAGACAATTGTTTCCACTTTTTGAGAAACTAATACATTTGAGCTATGTCACAAAGCGAAGGCGCGGCAAAGAGTAATCAATTTGTTATTTCTAAATGTATTGGTTGAAATAGGTGTTTTCAACTCTCGTAAACCGTTCGTTGCCGATACGCACGATGAAAAGGGAAAATTATATAGGAATACATAGTGTCCCAGTTTTATCGCTTTTTAAAACGCGATACCATGAATATTTTATCGACGATACCGGTGAACTGTTACGTTCAAAATTAACTTTCCCCTGGTAAAATAAAGGCAAGGCCGCCAGTGCGTGTAAGCCGGTTATGTATTCGACGTTTATTGTCCGAACAATTTCGATTGATTGCACCGCAAAGTAGCTTCGTAATGAGATAAACATATCATTGTTTCATTGGCATTGATTGTCGAAATCGTTGACACAAATGGACAAGATTTCAGTAATTGCGGTGCAAATGTAAGAGACAAACGAACGTTTCCTCCTGTGGAAGGGTGACGAATTGCTTTTGGTATAATTTTCTCGCCCCCGCACTTCCCTATTAATTAACCTGACGATTTAACTTGTCCATGCATCTGTGTCAAACATCGGTTTACAGAGCGAGACACGTAAAATACGAGGACGAAACTATTTTTGTGAATATTAAAGATATAAACCTAGAGATTTTAATCAAAATAAAAATGAAATGGAAAAAGCAATTATTCGATTTAATTTGTTTTTTGTGTATGAAAATATCAATCAGGTTTCAAGCTCACTTACCTCCTTTTTTTTAAATAGAATAGCATGTTTTAATCGGTTACATTTACTGAAAGTGTCTAACAAATACTTCATCTAACATTTTATATTATAAGGCACATATGCAAATGAGGTTACAGGTTGGTAATAAAATAACTATAAAATGAAAGTAGCAAAGAACCTTCTATTTTTACTAATCGAATAGTGTTTTATCCTAGTAATCTTTGTTGTTATGTTGAGCCTCTGTGTCAAACATATAATTGTAACTTGTAAGCTCATTTTTTTATTGCTGTATCTTCTTAAGACGCCATTAGAAGGTCAACATCTCCATTTCATCCTAACAATTAAATCTTTAAAAAGTATTTAGTGGTCTTGATACCTTCTTGACGAAAGTTTTCACGAATTAAAAAATACAAAGTAAACCAAACGATTAAGTCCGTAAAACATTCAATACGGACAATGTTTATTGAGAAATTCAAATGTTATGCTTTGCGTATCTCACCCTGTACATGTATACAGTCAAGCATGTAATTATTCTACGCGATAAATTGGCATTTGTTTACGTGTAAAGCCATCGCTCTCCCCCGTATTTAATCGAATATTAAGACAGAAAACATTCGACGTTTATTTAACCGGTTCATTTAGTCCGGTTCTTCCGGTACAACGGCGCCCCGTTGATTTCAATAATTACGAGGAGAAGCCATTGAGGCTTGCAGCTTTGGCAATTAGTACTTCCCATGTTGTCGAGCGATTACAAAATTTACGAGGGACAAATGGGCGAAACTTTCCGACGATATGCAAACTACGGCCTTGTTTAACCCATGTTTTTAGGCGTAACTTATCGCTTGAAATAAAATGAGCAATTATCTTGTCAATAACAACGAAAGTTCCTGTAAAATAGAACATTGTTATTCGTTAAAATATTGTTCACACGTTGTTGGCCAATCATAATTATGCTCGTACATAAACTTGTGCCATTATTATTAAAATATGTAATTTATGTTATACGTATAAGTAGTTGTTACAGTATTATCTAAATTGTTGCGTAGTATCTTATTGAAATAAGCAAAGATCTTTTAACGTTTTATGTTTTCTTCTATTTGGGGAAAATATTCTGTTTTTACGTATAACTTATAATACAACTTACAATGTACAAAATACTAAGTTTTATGCAAAATTATTGGAATTCATTTACTCCGAAAATATCTATGTAAAAAGATAGTAAACACGTATAAAACTTATAAAAATGTATGCAATTACAATATTGTTTTAACAAATGGATTCGATCTGATTCACGCACAAAAGAAAAACTATGACTCGTGGTTTGATGTCTGCGAGAAACTTGTGATAGGAAAAACATTAGTTCTTCCCATACGGGGTTCCAATCTCGCGGCAGTGGCGCGAACGAATTGACCCGTAAATTTTGAACGTGCCATACACGGGCGAAAAAATAGTATTCGAATCGTGTGTTGTTAAAGGTCCGTGAGAAAACGAAAAAAGAAAGAATGTCGCCCGTCAAATTCGTGTTGGCACAGTGAAAATTGATTTGAGCGCGATTTTTCAACGAACGTCCGAATCTGTTTCCACGAAACTGACAGAAAAATAAGAACATCTTCGAAATCATGGTTTCTTCGAATTTTATGTTAACTGCGAAAATTTTTGGCTGATTATCCTCGAAATATTTGATTGAAAATACTTTTCCTGTAAATGTTTGCTACTTTTGAATTTAAAGAGTGTTTCAAGAATGTTAGATAAAAATTTAGGTACAGGTTCTACGTGTTAAAAAAAAAGAAAAAGAAGTTGATATAATTGTTTTTGATAATAAATTTACTTATAAATTCATGTTTGTATGAACCTTTTTCTTGCCTTTAATATATACAACGTGTATCTATATAGATAGGAATATTCCTGTCGACTATTTTTTAAAAACTCTATACATATATTTCAACATGGCGATATGTTGAAGTTTCTATAAGAAAACACGATGTTTCTTCCACTTTGATCTCATCATCCACTTCTGGTAGACGTGGCCTTTTTTCTTTTCGTTCAAGCCTATCCGACCTCGTTCCTCGATGCTCTGTCATATAATAATTAAAAGAGCGCTGATTAAAGGCAGAAGACTAACGAGGCGTTCAGCTTATCTTATTTTCTCACATTTCTTTCCTTTTTGTACGCAGAATGAAGCTGTGGTGGAGTTTGGCGCTGGTCGGTGTCGCCCTGTTGATGATCATCGTCACCACCAGAGCGGAATCTGATCTATGGGAGGAAGATGACAAGGAGGTTCTTGTACGAACTGTTCGTGGCACCAAAGAACGAGGTATACATTAAGTTTAATTAAGAATCTATATATACGTCACGTTGAAATAAGGTGAAATTCATTCTGGAGATACATCTTTTTAACATAATAAATTAAAAATGAGAAGAGGGAGAATCGAGGCTCCTCCAATTTCTTTATTTCTGATTTCGATTGAACTCCGGATTGGGAAGAAGAAAATTTAATAATATATATTAGTCTAATATATCCCAAACCAATAACATTTAAATAAATTAGATAAGTAAATTAAATTGAGTAATATTAATTAAATCAAATCTAGCCCAAACCAATACCAATTCAAAATATGCATGAACTTTATATACGCATAGCTTTTGAAATAATGATCGTCGCGTCGTGAAATCAGTGTCCCCTCTTCAAAAGTCATATTTTACAAAAAAAAAAAAAAAGTGGAGGGTGAACAAGCTTTTTTCGGCTTTGATCATTCAAATACAACTTGGTTTTCTGGCCAAGATTTATTTACGTTCTTCGAAAAGTCTTCATTAAAAGTTCCTTTGTAAGATTGAGTTTTAGAAGATCAACGGATAGAATTGAAATCTTGCAAGTTCCGCGTAGGGTCCGTGTTACTTTCGTCAAGAGATGAAGAAACTTAATATCTGTTAAGTGTTTACAAGGTGTTCGAGTCAGGCTGTTTGTTCGCAGAAAGGTCGGTGGTGTAGTATCATGGCGTCGGTAACCGGGTCCCCTTTAAATTTCGCTTCCACATGGAAAGAAGTCACGTCCACTGTGTATGCACATAGTTACTCTTTGAAACCTCCTCGCAGGTGTTTTATCTTCAGAAAAGCTCAGAGTTCGTTACCAAGTAAACATTTTGGGTTAGATGGTGTCGGCTGTGTTTGTTAGAATTAGATCGTCTTTACCGAACTTTACATATTTAGACGGTTGTATAAGTACAAAATAGAAGATTGTATTATACACAATAACTTACATCAAAATTGAAAGCTGTGGTAACAGTATTATCCTTAGGTACCTAAATAATCACTCAAGTACATAGGGTATCTTAAGTATTAAGTATGTATATATGTTTTAGGTTAAGATATTCAGGAACGTTGAATATTTTAGCCTTTTCAAACTTTTGATATCTACTTTAAATATAATATTTCAGATGGTTTCGGATCTTCAATATTTAAGAATCCATATACTTATTACACTTGCTCTAGTATTCACATACATACTCAAAAATGTTTAGTATATATATTTGAGTACCGTTTTAGATTTCATGCCATAATCTCAGCCACTAAATGTCTATATTATACTCTATGCTCTTAATTTCTCAAGTAAATACATTCTTCCACCAACATAACCTCCAAATTCTTATCATTCAGGTGACCTGTAAACTCCCTCCACAAGTTCTTATCCTCGACATCTCTACGAACCAACAAAAAAAAATCAATCCTCAACTGACAGTAGTAAACAAAGCAGAAAAGAAACTGAAGATAACGCGACACATTGGCGAGGTCGATCGAGTGTATAGTATATCAAGAAAAGACGGTCCTCGGTGCAGATTGAGCGGTGGTATCGCGAACCCTGGCTTGCGGAATGAAAAGCCTCTTTTGTCTCTATGCAGCTCTTTCTCTCATCTTTCGGGCTTCCTCTCCCGCGGCCAGGACTGGGAATACAATTGAAATATCATCCAGTGGCGCGCACCGTTTCATTGTCGACTAAGATCATTTAGTCTTAGAAATTTATTCGGTCCAGGATCGTGCTTCCGAAAGGTCACAGGCGCGGGCGTGAGAGAGGGAAGCAAGGGCTTTTCTTCGAGTTCCTTTTCAGAGCGGAACAAGTCGCCGAAAGAAGGGCAACGCTGAAATTCCAACTTCGAGGATCACATTGAATTACAGGTCGAGCTACGAAACGCGCGCTATGGCTTTTAGTTGCTGCAAGTTTCTACTCGCACGTTTTCCATCCTCGTCTCCAACTCGGTAATTTCACTCTACCGAGTTCTTGCTTGTTCTAGGGGTGCAGGAAGTTGTATCAGAGATTCGACGTTAGAAAAAATAGTATGAAGGTTGTAGTTTTATAGTAGCGTCTATTTTTGTTCAATAATGAGAAGAAAAAATTTTAAATATTGTTTCTTCTATTTTTGGTTATGGTTAAGTTTCCTTTTTATTTTCTTTTCGGATTATAGTTCATTTTATATTTTATATTTCAAGCTTAGGATGATTGTATAAAAGTTATTGTATATTAACAATAAATATGACTATTTCAAACTTCGGTTTAATTTTTAAGATACAGATTAGTATTTCAAAGTTTTTTTACTAGATTTTGAAATGTTATAGATTATAGAGAAAAAAATGAAATGATGTTTACACATCTTGAAGCCTGAAACATTTCCTTGAAAATAGAAATTGAAACCGAAAATAATTATAAGTATTCCATGGAGAAACAGCTACAATTGCGAAAGTGTCAATCTGCCTAGGGCAATATATTGAATGGTCATTGAGAAAAAGGCTAAACTCTTATGTGGTAATTAAGTGCCGCCCTGTTTATTCGGAAATTTCTCTGTCCACTTGATCGGTCGTGCCTCCAATTATCTCTATTGACGTTTTGCATCTGTTGACGCAGCATCCGGTAGCACTTCGTCGTGCAGATACGTGAAGGGTCAATGGTCGGAATGCGACTCGAAAACCAACACACGGTCCCGCACACTGAACCTTAAAAAGGGAGACAAGTCCTGCGAGCAGACCAAGACCATCCAAAAAAAGTGTAAAAAAGGTATGCCACTTTTATTCATTATTCGTTTCCACTTTTGGCAACCCTCGTTCTTTAGTTCATTCTTGATTTAATCTTTTTGAAGTTTATGTGATTAGTAGACTGCGGATTTTTTTAATACTATATGCATTTTATGTATTTTTGTACTTTTAAATCTCCCATAAATACATAAATATTTACATATTAGTAAATTGCAAAAATTGGAAAAATATTGTTCGTTAATTAAGATGTTCTGAAAAATTACAAAATTATAATAAAATGTGATGTTTGACAAAGTAACAACACTGAACAGCATCCTATTTGACAGTGCTTATTTTATTCATCAAAAGGATTTTCGCAAATTTTTTTTATCAAAGATTAAAAGAAATCCAAGCAAATGGAATGACTAATAAAGAAGAGAAAACTCTATAATCAGAATCAGTTCTTTGTTACTTTCTCATCAAAGAACATTAACACGCACTATCCCATTCCGAATTCTCTCATATATAATTCATAAAATTCCAGAAAAAGGCTATTTGATAAATCTGATAAGGGTATTTAACCGTGACATGTTTGTATTTCGCTGATTATAAACAATGCACGACGTGTCTTTCGCTAATTAATACACACTTTAATTTGGAGACACGAACGAGGTTGAATAGTTCTTTACATAGAACGAGAGTTAATGGACCTGACTAATTAGCGAGAATCCCAGGAACGTCTTAATTAATTGAACGGAACGAAGAAGGACGCTTCTAGTTTATCGATAATTTCGGGCAACGGTGCACAATCCCTGTGATAAAGGCATGCTAAAATGGCCATGTTTCTGTGCGTAATCACTGTCATAATTATGTTAGTTAAATTTGAAACCAGTCTGAAAATTTATATGCAAGTTACGAGATATTTAGTAAATAAAATTAATGTTAAAAATGGTTCTAATGAATATATATTTAGGTTCATATATATATTTCGTATAGTATAAAAATAAAAAGTGTAATATAAATATTTCGTATGATATAGTATATTTAAAAGGTATATATATATGTGTGTGTGTAGAAGGTTCTTACTTTACATACAACTCGAATATGTTTGCGACCAACTGTATATCAGAATGAATGAAATGAGAAGAATTGAAAGAAAAATACATTGTGGCTAAAAGCTCGTTAAAGCAGCGCTATCAAACGTAGACTGGTCACGTTCAACGTACATAAACCGACGTGGAACTTTTTAATTTAATGGACGCCGCTCCGTTCCCCCGCGTCTTTTCAATCGAGTTAAATGTGACATTTTGAGTCTAATCTACCGCAATGGCCGCACAGATATTTCGATTTCGCGCGACGACCATTTGCTTAAAGGACGCCACTTTGGGAAACTAAATTAAAATAATTTGCCACGAATGTCAGATTCCCAGATCGATGCTTTCAATGCGCACAATGAATAAAGTGTTACCATCTGTTAGAAATTTCTAAAACAAAAACGAATAGCGAATTTAGTAGTATTTCAATAGAAGTAATTTTTCATAAAACTGAATAAAATATTGGTAAAAAATAAAAAAGAGAATCTATGGTCGTTGTCGTGTTGTAACATGAGATGTGCACCGTTGTCGCCTTAACTTGTATCGTGAGTGAATAATGGAGTTTATGGCGTTGTGATTATCTCTGTGCGGCGGGGAATATAGCTTGCCGGTACGAAAAGGGCACGTGGAGCGGATGTGTGAATCAGCTGATGACGAGAGTGGACAATTTGAAGGCAAACAGTGACGCCTCCTGCGAGAAGACGCGCCGGCTGACCAAAAGGTGTAAACCGGAGACCAACACTAAAAAATCTCCTAAAGGTATTTTTCTTGCCGTTCTTCCTCAAATATAAGTATTCTAATTAAATATGATCCTGAAAAATTCATTAACTATAATCGTTTAATATGATAATTGTCCATAAAGAAACAATGGACAAAATAGGTAATTTTTTTTTAAATTAGCAATGTACAATTCTAAAATAACTAAATATCTATTCTGAAGACATATTTCTACAAATCTATTGAAATCTACATTGATTTTAGTAATCGTAATAGATATTTCATCTCATTTCTTATCTCTGTTGTTTAATGGATATCGATTATATCCGTAATGTTAAAATAACTGCAAAATATCGTTCAAAATAATTTGAGTATACACCAGACGTACTATACTTTCGAACACAACCAGCAATAGCACCAAAAAAAAGATAATTTGTTATTGATATAATGCAACGAAGCGAAAAAGATGTTCCTTGAAATTTTATTAAAAGATGCAACAACCCTATTGTTCGAAGTTCAGAGTTCTGCAATGGTGCGTAGTTGTACTCTCAAGATCGACACTGGTGTCACGATTCACGATACCTCGCTTCGTCGAGCATGCTTGACGATGGCATTGACAGAGTTAAAGATAGCTTATTGAAGCTTTTTCATGCGGTCACGATCAGACAATAGCAGCAATAAATGTTCCGTCTAAACGTTTGAATAGGGAGGACATACGTCCAAGAAGAACATTTTGTTCATTGTAATGATCCTTTTTCTCAATGAATTTTCTTTTATGAATGTATTCTTTTTACTAGATCATAAAACATTCATACGAATAATGTATCAGGTAAGTACATTAACGTGATTAACGCAGTTAATCAATATCTCATTGTTCTAAATCGTGACCCGTAATAACTGAACTCATTCAGTTTTGTAAGTTACGGATTTATTATCGGCAATCGATAATAACAAATAAATCACACGTGTACATATTTTAAAAATATCATAACTCAAACAATTTTTTTTAGCAAGAAGCTATTTGAAAGCTTACAAAAAGATATTTACTAAGTTTGCAAATACGTAATATTGGCAAAAAGAATAAGAATTCTAGAAAACAATGGTTAAATTATTATCTTCGTAATTTTCCACTTTCAGTCCTTAATATCTATAAATATTTGGAAATTACGATTTATAATTTTAATGAAATTTTAATTGTTTTAGGAGACCGAGCAAGCAAGAAGTCGGGTAAGCAGTAAACAGAAAAAATCGTCGATCATACAAAATGGTGCGCGGCGATCTGTTTCGACAACAGGCAACGAAAACACAATCTTGTCTTTTCCATGTGAAACTCTAATTTTCAAACAAATACTATTTAGCGTGAGCGTATGAAATGAAAGGGACGAAGAAACGGAAACGTTCTGTATTTTATAGTACTGGCAGTGATTGTAATTGAAAAAAAGAAATTTCTTAAATACGATCTGTAAATCTGACTTTCGAACGTTTTCGAATGTTGCTGTCGGTACAAGCTCGATCGTCGGTAATAATTATCGATCGTATATGTCGGCTGTTTTCAGAATTACTTCCATTATATGTGGCCAAATATTATTAATCACTATGCGAATATGCAGTAAACCGCATAGTTGCATTCAATATTGTTCTTCTTAACAGTTCTGCCGACTCTGTAATTGCTGTGTACCAATTTACATGTGAATATTACGGATCTTGTCCTCGATACAGTAGCATAATGAAGTCATTAACATTCCTTATTATTCCTTATTATAATAATATTCTTTTGTAATTCTTTTACTTGGTTTCCATTTTTTAATTGTCGAGTCTTTAAATATAATAAGTAATTCAATGATTAGCCGTAAATATAAGTGATAAAATAGTTGATTGTTACTTCTTTTAAGAAAATCATCTTTCTTTTTTTATATTTTTTATTACAATTATTAGACTATGCTACTATACCGATGATGAAACGTTCCAAGATATAGTAATTGTATAGCAATACGCTATGGTAAACCTCTAGTTTCAAGAATTAACACGAAACTACTGCCGTTGAGATTCTTCGCGAAATATATTCTTGCTAGAATATACATCTCGTTACGAACCCATTCGATTTTTCAGCGTTATATGATTATCGATCATAGCGTGCTAGAAATCCCCAGTTAGAAGTAGTTTATCTTTTTTTTCAGTATGCGTCGAAAGATTAAAGGATCGAAGGATTGAAGGAACAAAATAATAAACTCTATGTTTTTAAAATGCCCATTAACTTTGTCTTCCTCTAAAGAATAAACGATCTCGCTATTGACGCAAATGTTCAATTCATTGAATCCGCTAGAAGTCTTTTCCGCACACATTCTTACGCGTAATGTGTTTTAAGCTGACTCTCTGTTCGGTTTATTTTTTCATTGACAATATTTATACTTAAAACCAGGTACAATGTTTGTGGACAAAGATTATATCTTCTCAACTATCGCATAGATAATATACAGTGTTCGATGTTAACTATGTCTTATACATCCAAAGGTTTCCAAACTTCGCGGACGTTTTTATTTTTATTAGGACATAATCGAGGTTACAACGCAATTCGTAAATTTAATTATAGTAATGATAAAAGAAAAGAACCTACTCTTTTGTAAGGAAAGAAATTATAATTAAAAATAAATAAATATTTCTCGTAATTGTTGAAATGAAATAATTTGGAAAGTGTTATTTAAAAACTGCCGCGTCCTTAAGTTTGGGAATCAGCGACGTACGTAATAAGCACGATTTAATAATTATTACCATTCTCCGATATGTACTAATGATTCTTCTCGACAAGACGTAAACCTTGCATAAAATGAAACGTCGATATATACAGTCGTTATATGTGTCTCGTATTATCTCTGAATGGAAAAACTTAATAATAACGAAAGCCAAATGAGCATGAAAATCAAATTAACATAATGCAAAGTCTCAGGCATCTCGTAGATCCGGGGGCTAATTAAATTAATTAGAACTCGTCTCTACGAGGTGTTCCATTGAAACTATAGAAATCAAACCTTTCCCCCTCCCGAATACAAGATTGTATTTGTTTTTAAGTCTAGATGTATACAAAACAAGAGGAAAATTCGACAAAGTCAAGTCAGCTGATTCAGGTAATGATGCTGGATATATACGGCGTATCTGTATAAAAAGAAAAGTAAAAAGAACAACTCTGCGAACATGCGCACTATACGGATCGATCGTATTGATCGGTATCAATGATCGTAGATTAGACTACATATGTACATCATATCATCATTATGCATAAAAAAAAGAAAAGATAAAAAAACGAATCTATCGATAGAGTAAGATAGCATTACGTTCTATGGTTTCTTCTAATTAACTACCATTAAACGTCTACTAAAACGTAATTAAATAATAACATGCTTGACCTCTATTTGTGTGGAACTCGATGGGAGTTCTTCGTGTTTTAAACGCATTGTAACATAGCATAATAACGATAGAAGGTACGCTAACGATTAGAGATTAAAATTGTTCTTAAAACGCGAGTGAAGTATCATGGCGAGAGGAAGCGTTAATTGCTTTTTCAAATTTCGATCCATCATTGTACTTGCAACATAATCAAAAGTCTTTCCAATTTTGTGTTATTGAATTGTTTGATTATGCCATTCGAAGTTTTTTAAATCATTCATAGTATTCACGTTAATAGATTAAACATGTTTAGCGAATTTGAAACCAAATAATAAAACCGGAGAAGAAATTCTGTTCTCGGTATCTTTCTATATAGTAGTTGCGGACGAGTTTAAATCAGATCAAAACAAAGCGAGAAATATTAGTCGATTAAGGAGGGCATGTTCGAAAGAAAGATGTCTTCAATAGGAAGTTCAGGTTTTAGTTGCCTAGGCCCTAGGCAATCGAATCAAATTCATATTTCTTAAATCAAATATCTCGTAGCTCGTGGGAAATCGTCGTCAGTAATTTATTTACAAGCTGACGTTATAACTGAACGCAAAAATTGTATAATGTATCTACTTACTTATTAAATAATTGTGTAACCGTTACACATGTAATAAAAATCCAATGTTGTCAATAAAAACTAAATATTATATACAAAACTGTTGATGAAACTCTTGATTTTCAGTCAAAGCAAATTGATTTGAATTTTTAATAAGTGAAATACATATAATTCATGCATGTTTTATGTAAAGACAAGCATTTTTTATTTATATGAAAACCATATAAAAAATACAAAAGTTCAAAGATAATGATACAATTGCCATTGCATAAAAAACGTTAAAAAATTGGACGGATACAGATCTTAATTTCTTCAATATAATTATACAATCTTCTTTCGCAAATACTTTGTTTCTTTTCTTTCATGTTGTGTCATGAAATATATCTAAATTTAACACAGAATTTAAAAATTATTGCTTACTTTGTTATACGTATCATTCTTTAAATGAATGTTTATACGTTTAGAAGTTATCTTAGTGAAGAAGAAAATATTTTACGAATTTTCATGACACAAATCGTCATTAAAGAGAAAGAATTTGAATGGACGGAGATTCGTTAAAATTCCTTACTCTATGTATAAAAAGGTAACGTATAAAAGACACATGGAATTACATTTATAAGGCACATAACTACATTATCCTAAGGTAGAAAACTGATGTTGCCTGCATGTACTGTCAAAGCAATTTTTTTAAGGTATGCTTGTGAAGAATTTTCAGATCTGAAGTGTTACTCTGAAATATATAGTAAACACATACTTATATGGTAAAATAAATTCTAATTTAATCTAAATTCTTTTCTAATACGAAACAGATCCGTAACATGATGTGAAAACATATAGTGATATCTATCTAATTTTACGCCATAGAAACTGAAAGTTTTCGAGAATACGCCTTTTCTTCCCATTCTCGATCAGATGGCAACGGTGCGTGCCGTAGCTTACAAATACGTGAACCGTATCTTAGTAAAATTATTATTACACAGACAACCAAAAGGGTTAAACAAGTGGATGCTGGCCAAAAAATATGCAGTCCCATATTTTCTACTTAAATGATTTTTTAAAAGTATAGTTTTACCTTGTGTACCTTCTGTTTTACCTTTGTACACTTGCTACTTTCCAACTTTGGCTATTACAGTAGATCAGTTTATATGATTGTAAAACAATTGTGATGTTCTTAATTTAATACTAATACTCTTGAGAGCTTGTAAACTTTTGTATACACATAAATCAAGACTAATGTCTAATTAAATTTCACTCTCACGTTTTTGCATCTCCATATATTCTTGTGTTTGTGGTGCGGTTCCATATGGTTTTGGATTGTGATATTGTAAAACTTCTTGTTTATCTTGTGTCACAAGACGTCCTGGTTCTATCTCACTTAAGTCCAAAGGTGGTGTTTTATGAGGTAACACAGTCCACAATGGTTGAATCCACCTATTTCCTAATTACATAAAAAGAAGGAGAAAATTATAAGATCATTTGTAAATGAATGATGAATAAAATATCTTATAAAAGTTACCTGTATGAGGACTTTGCCAATAATTTCTATGACGGGAGCACCAACAAAATCCAATGTTCAAAATGCATAGGAATGCAAATATGAAGGAACAGATAGTGACAGTGACATAAAATGGAGTAAAATCACCATATTCGTGCTTCACAAAGTATGGATTCTTCAGGTAATCCTCTCGCTCGTCTAAAATGGACATTTTATAAATTTTAGACTGAGATTCTTCTGAAAAAACAAAGATAATTTTCCCTTCAATGCTTAAACTTACACCAAAATTTTTAAAATCAATAATTAAAAAGTTGATTGAGAAGAATAAACAAATATTCTTAATCATATAATAATTATCACTCAACATTTAAAAAATATATAATAAATAGTCAATTAACAAAATAAATACATGTCTTCTAAGAGATTTAAAAAATGTATATTTCAAGAACTGAATAATGTCTTACATTTTTATAATACAAAAACTCCATTTTTTTGTAGATGCAATCTCGCGTCACTCACTTAAAGTAATGAAGGCGTGGCGTAAGATCAACATTACGAAATTAGAGTTACTTTAAAGTGTGTGTATACTGTTTACCATTACCATTATTGATTATATTGTATTTGAAATAATAACTATGCCAAAAATTATAGTAATACTGATTTATCCTCAAAGAAATATGTAGCCAGTTCATAAAAAAAGAAATTAGGGAACCTCAATTTGAATAAATGAGAATAACATCAATATTATATAATACGCACCTTCAAATAGTTCTTTCGTTCTTCGTTCTTCTACCGATCATTAATTAAATCTTTTATTAATTAATAATATATATAAAGTAATTTTACTAACATTAATGCAACGACGTAGTTATCACAATTACTCACATCACTCAGTGCATTAGAATCTGGTACACTAAGTTGTATTTGGGCGGGGCGTTGTATATGGTGAGGGAAATGAGTGCTTGATGCAGTGTTCACATGTAGCGATAGAATGAAATAGTCGTGTTACGCTATCGCAAGAATTTGCTTTGTAAATTTAGTTTTAGCTAGCTAAAGTCACTCTGTGTATATAAATTAGGAATAAAATTCTAAATCGATTGATTTTATGTCTACATGAATAGAAAAATCTGCATTGTCTAAAATGAGAGAAAGTCAGAAGTCGGCAGACAGGAAGCACTTCATTAAGTAACGTTCAGTTGAGAGCTGTCTCGAATTAGCAATTGTGGGACAGGTCACGTACAGTGCTTGGAAGAGTCTGCTCTAGTGTCTTTCCCAAGTTATGTACATATTTCTTTCACAGCCATTTCCCTTCACATGTGTGTACCCCTCGCTTTCTGGTTGGGCCATCGAAGCGTTTCCCATCTCCATCGACTCAGTAGTGGATGGACCCGAAACATGAGATTTCGATGAACGGGGAGAAACCCCACCCAATATTGAATCAGGATGAGCAGGGAAGGGGATCCGCAGCAAAGAAACGAGGACAGGAGCAGAAACCGCGACTTCGCAAAGAAGAACCAGTTTTTCGAATTCGATCAATTTCATCCATTCTCGAGAATTAGTCTTCTTGCATTCTTGACGAACTAATTTTTGACGCGAAGTGTAAGGTTTTTGAGTAAATTATAAATCTAAAGTATAAAAGTCTTCTCAATTTCGCACATTCCGGTGAGTAGAGCGGTTCAGCGCTTCACGAGCACCAATGAGCAACGCACTTTTCCCTAGAACCGAGAACGTAACGTAAAGCCGCATTCCTAATCTATAAATGCTTCAACAATTTTGGTTAAATGAAAGATTCGTTGAAAAGGATAAACTCCATTTTGTTATAATAAAAGTTTATTTAAATTAAAGTTAAACCATTTATTTCATGTTATTAGTTTATATTAATTCATTATTATATTTCATCTTTTGTAGCCACGATGCACATATTTTCTAGTGATACATCGGTAGTGGTATAATAAATTAGATTGGCTTGAAATCCAAATTTTTTTAAATACTCCAAGCGACCCCAATTCAATAATGAATTTACTTTTCGGCCGATCTGTTCTTTTTCACTTGAGGTTAAAGTTTTTATGTTTGTTCTTAAAAATATTGAATAATATATTTTTTTATCTTTTATGGTTAATTATAAAAAATGATATTTGGAATTTTAACATGAATATGTTACCTTGTCTCTCCTGAATCATTTTGAGTCCCTGGAGTATTAATTGCCTTGTTTAGATCAGAGCCACAAGTTGCCCAGCTAGCAATGCTACATAAAATTGTAAATTCATTTGCTGTAAATCCAGATTGTTCTAAATATTCTTTCCCAACATATGATGCATATTCACATCTGTGATGGCAACAAAATGCAATGATTATACCAGTGACATTGCATTTAGGTTCATTTTGCATTGCTTGAACTAAGCAACTTAGAGTTAAATCTATGAAATAATTTTTTCTAATAATTTTTATATAAATATTATGAATATAATATTAGAAATATATAAAAAAATATATATACCTGTAGCTGCTCCACACAAATGTTTTGCAATACCAACTTTACGTTCAAATTTTTTAATTCCTGTTATATCATTCAGTTTTAAGTCAGCAATGTCAGCACGTATTCTTTCTATTAAGAGAGAAGATTGTTCATTTTTCAATTTATTATCACTCTTATGTCTGTGACTTGAACGGTCTACTAATAAAATACAACAGTCTTTTTTATGTTTCACTATTTGGCCCAACCAATAACTTAGTTTACCCCTTCCTGCTCCAAATTCAATAAAGCATGTATTGTCTTTTATAAGATTTACACGTTCCAAGTGTGATAATAATGATGAATTTTGTAAGAGATGTTTCTTAATAGTTTTTCCACAAGAATTATTATTTATTTTATCTTTAAGTATTGGATGTTCCAATACTATTTTATGAAATTGGGGTAACTTTTCTATAAAAGAATTAAAGAATTATACACTTTTTAATTTCAAGTTTTAAATTTACATATGTATGTATTACTAACCGTGAACAGTTTTTACTTTGTCTATAACTGTATTTATTATAAGGTCATTTAATTCAGAGAGTGGTATGTGTCGTGGTGCTTCGTAAGTCTTATTAGCATTAATTCCTTTTACGATAAATGATGGTTGTGCATCAATCAAGCGTTTTGCATTGCATACTTTCAAATGTTTAGTTAGCTTGGACTCATAACATGTACTGGAAATGATCTATAAATTTTATATACATAACGAAATATGAAATATTTATTATAAAGAGACGTAAACTCACTGTGTCGGATCAAGTGGACATTTTATTCGTTTATTTTCAGACCCTTCTTTATCAGAATGATTAAATTCTACTGAAACTGGTTGATGTTCGCCGCAATACTTCTTTCCTTCCTTCACTATCATACGACAATAACGTTTTTTTCTTTTCACAAAATACATGCAATGACTTTCGCCGGTCATTTCACTTAATCGCTAGATTCTTTGTTCTATAAATTGTTTTTGTTCGATCACTATATATTTGAAAGAAGCTACAATTCTTACATATACATAACGTGACATAACCTAACAGTAAATTAAACACGCTGTTAGAGCTATGTAGGATTAAACTTACTTAATTGAATACATAAATATGTATTACTACATCTAATAATTTTATGATTGAAAAATGTTATTTATTATAAGAAGTCGATCATAAAATTGAGGCTACTTTAAGTTTGCGTGAAATATAACTCAACTAAAGAGTATGTATATAGTAGGCAATTGCAGCAAACGTCTGTAGCAGTCGCTTTCAAGCGTTCGAAGAGACAGAGGGTATTCATTTTTAAAAATATTATACATTTTTTAAGGTTATGTATTTAAACAATTGGATTTGTCTCGCGAAATTTCTATTTTGATGTTACATTACATATTCATTAGTCAACTATGGTTTGCCATATTGCATTGATAAACTGTTTTTATATTTAATGTATAAGTTTCTGTATTTATTTACGATTTTAACATTATATTTTACCAACAGTTAAAAAAATAGATAAATATTTATAGTTAATTTATAGTTTACTTTGTAGATGAAACAGGAATTCATAAAACCAATTGTCGTTAATACAGTTTTCTATTAAATCGAATATACATGCTTCATATTTTATCATTTCTACAATTTCAGAAACACTTCCTTCTGTATTTAAATCTAATATACTTAAAATGGAGCCTTTATCTAATGCAAATATCTTTGTGTGGTATATTTTTATATGCTTACACTTCGTATATCTATTTTATTGGAGTATAAATATGTATATACATACATATACATATTGCTTCTATGGCAATTATCCAGCACGACCAATATTTGCTATCGGAACGTCATCGAATTTCCTATTCGCTGTATTCTCTTGATAACAGTTAGTAGTGAATCATTTAACAGAAAGAATATAAACCGAATACAGACGATTTAACTCGGTGACTATTTTGTAAGCATCTAGCTATGCATATGTAGATTTAATATCTTTAAGTATAAGCGTGCGTTGTGTGCTTCTGTTCTTCTAGTACACCTACCAGACGAAACATTTTCGGCGGCCAATCGCGTGTAAAATTACTCTTTATACAGCGTTCTCCCGAATTAAGGTGTGTGGCATTCAGAGTTCAGCTGGAGTGTTATTCGCAATACGTTCTCGTTCTTTTATGCAGTTAACTACATTTATACTAAAATTGTGTACATGTATGTATATGTGTGTAATACAAGTGATAGTGAAGAACATTATCTTAAAAATCTGTTATGTATTCCGTGCCTTTTAGATCATAACCTCTATTTATATATTCCAACGAAATATTTAAAACAACAAACGATCGATATTTAGTGAACTATGATGAGAATCAATCTTTTCTTCCAACGATGCTTTGGATTTTTATTTAATTTAAAAAAAAGTATATGATGACAAAATTGAAAATTGAATAGTATTTGAAGTAATATTTCGATTAATTTATCTACGATCTACTGGTCAACTTACGCAGATAAGATTAAGAGTTTTAGGAACTATTGTGAAGTGATTCAGTCTCCCGTTATAGTTTCGTGGACTACGACCTTACACCAGTTTGTCTTTGTCACCGCATGTACGGTAGCAACCTGTTGCAAGCTTGTGACCGTTAAAAAAGAATGTCCGGTGCAGATTCCCGCAGTCAGCATGCATACATTTATATTTTAAGACCATTTTGGAACCGGTGGAAATGGTACGCGGTGATCGCATTATTAGGCATCGGTTCGATTATTTTAATTCGGCAATTCATATTCGTGTCCTATTTTCCTTTGAATCAGGTAGGACATAATGCATATTCGGAGGAGCTAAATCAAGATGGTACGTATTTATTATTCAATGTGTATCTACTTGGATATTGTCATGGTATAAGAATAAAATTTAAGTGGTAAATGAATTTGATAAAATCGACTAGATTAATATTAAAATAAGAAATGAATGATAACAAACATGAAATCAATATATAAAGAACACTATAATATAAGAGTATAATAATGAACGAGGAATATTTTTATTGATATGAAAGAAATGTTTTTTAAAAACTAATAAAATAATAGACTAATTTACCGGTGGAAAATATTGGAAATTCATGACGAAACATGTGACAATATTCTTGTTGATGTGCAACTTCTAAACAAGTATATTATTAATAATAATTTGTTTCTACTGCTGTTGCAGTCCTTAATAGGTGGTATAACTTTACTAATGGTGAGTTCAGAAAATTAATTATTTATCTTATATTTCTAAAAGATTTAATAATGTAGCAATAATTATAAAACGTTATACAACATTTCTTAATTTGTTCTTTTGTTTCTAAATCTTTTCACGTGTTTAGGTTAATTTCGTAATGGTTTTGCATTAAGAATAAGTATATCTTTTACAGGCACACTTTGTTTATATTTACACAGGGGTATAGAATTTCCATAACATAATAACAGTATTGTTTGAAGTTACAAATATTAATCTTAATCCTCCAAATTACATTTGTATTCAATCTGCATCTATTAATTTGTGATTTACATCATCACCGATCAAAACAATTGATAACGTCACTTTATCGATCATGTATTGCTATCTTTATTGCCATGATCGTGTTATACGAAATATTGTTGACCTACAGGTGTATAAACAGAATAAAAAAATAATTGATTGAAATCTCAAATGAATGCACTTACGCATAACTATTAATTACTGTTATTAACCTTGAAATATTAAACTTGAAATATTTTCCTATGTATATTGAGATAGCTATATTGACATAACGAGATATTTCTCATATTCTGTTAGGAAGTTAAGAGACATTTGTTTCGCGGACGTTTGTAAACGTAATTGGTTATGGAATGATCAAATTAAAATAAATATAGATTGAGGCTAGCAAATGTTACAAATATTTATTGTCCTTGTTTATAAATACATATTCAACAGGAATGCTTGATCGGTAATGTCAACTATTATTTTTCAAATTTTTAATTTGAAATGATATTTTAGATTACATATCCTTTTTAGTGTATCGTTAATTGTAATCTTATGAAATTCTTTAAAAATAGATAAAAAAAAAAAAAGTGAAATTGCAGAGAAACTAGCTCATCTTCGATTTCGATGATTTTGAAATATGATACAGAAATCAACATTTTGAACATTTATTTTCTTACATATATCATTAGGTGGTAATGGCAAAATCCGCAATCGCTTAGTGATTTCTACCTATAGTTGTGCATCCGTAACAGTGTATCTATTAGTTTGGTTGCTGGCCGCCATTTTCCTCATTTTCTGTTTATAAAGCTGGGTCGTGCGAGTTTAGAGCCCTATGCACAACTGCAAATGCGAGCTCGTAAGTAATGTCCGTTATAACTTATAACTCAATTAAAAGTGAATATCACCAGTGCATTGGGTTTGGATTAGATTTTTCAATTCGGCCGCCGCAAAGCGGCCAGCAACTCTTACGTAAAGTAATAACAATTATTCCGTTTCGTAAAATAATATCAATTATTCATTCGTATATAATTTTCATAATTAATCTGTTATTATCTTACCCAAGTATCGCCGGCTACCTTACGGTTGCCGGTTTGAAAACTCGATTAGGAGGCCGGCAACCAAATCGTACACATACGTTGCTACAAAGGCACAACTACAGGTAGAATTCATTGCAGTGATACCGCTAGTTTTTTGCAAATATCTCAGAAACTAAGAAAGATCGCCGGTAATATGTATAGGAAAAGTTATTCACAATATCGATTTTTAAAACATATCCAAAAATCATCGAAATTAGAGATAAGGAGCTTTTCTGCAGTTTCACCAGTAATAATTTCTATGGTATGCATATGCATATTTTTTTCCAACGATGTCTCAGCTATTTCAGTCGCGTTTACAATTAGTAACGTTTGAATTAATTTGTTCAGCCTATGTTTATGTCATGCTATTTAGTTATCAAGTCGCGTTATTAATACCGCATGTTAAGGACACTACATCAAGGACATTGCAAGTAACGGGATATTAAATATACATAACACTCGCACTCTTACTTATATGACAAATTGATACATATTTATCGAATGTTTTCTCCAAAGTTCAATTACAAATTAAAATCTCTTATAATTCTGATTAATTTGATTATGTATATTGTTTTAAGTTGTTAAATGGTACAATGGCAAAATACAGTCACCATCGGATCCGGCACATTGGCAGCGGTACATGACCGATATTCGTCGACATTGGATATTTCGGGAATACAATTCGGATCAATCATACAACCTTGAAAATCCAGAAATCGAAGATCAATCGATGGGCCAAGCCAAACATATTCGAGAAATTTTCAACGATAAGGTAATATTAAAATATTGTGTAATTATAATACTTTCAATATGAAATCAGTAAAAAGAATCACTGTCAATGGTCTCAATTCAAATATTTTTTAAATACATACTTCTAATATACAATTTTTACTATCAAATATTTTTAATATAAAATTGGTAAAAAAGAAATTACCGTCGATAGTCTTAATTAAAGAATTTTTCAGATATTTTCAATATAAAATTTCTGCTGTCAAATATTTTTCCTACGTAACGAAGAGAAATTGTCATTGATTTCAAAATTCAAATATCTCTATTTTTATTATTCAAATTTCTGTTATCAAGTATTCTTAAATTGAAATTGATAAAAAAAAAATTCAGTGAAATCTCAATTCAATTTAAGAGAAATGTATTTTAGTTCTTGATGTTTGAATAAGTGGCAATTGACAACGCAAGCATTTGGTAATTTGTTTACAGAAAAATGGCTTCTTCGTAGAATGTGGCGCTTACGACGGGGAGACTCGGAGTAACACATTGGTATTGGAACGATACCTCGATTGGAATGGTCTTCTGGTAGAGGCGGATCCTTTGAACTTCAGTAAAATGTTGAGAAAAAACAGAAAGGCCTATCTAACACCTACGTGCCTTGCCACTGAGCCATTTCCCTCCGTGGTACGAAAGTTCGTAATTTGTCGCAGAAAATTATATAATAAGTTACCTTATAATATTTTGCTATATTTCATATTTTTTATATATGTATGTATATATATTTTCCGTTGTGCAATTTTCAGAATTCCTTCTTGATGGCCAATAATGTTGGACGTCTTCACGAGCCGAATGCTTCTGATAGCCATTTACCAAATTCTCCTGATGTTGCCCACAGTGGTGTCCACATCTCAGTTCAATGTTTTCCATTTATAGATTTAATGGCTGCTCTTAATGTGACTACAGTAAATTATTTTAGTCTTGACATTGAGGGGCATGAGCTTCAAGTATTAAAAACGATTCCCTTCAACATGATAAATATCGAGGTGAATTTAAGTTAATTTAAAATTAAGAAAAAGATTATAATTTTAAATTTTGTTATTATTTTTATTATTTTTTAATTATCTTTGCATAAATTTTGAATTACGAAATTTTCAGACACTTTCTGTGGAATTCTCTCATGTTGAAGAAGGCCAAAAGGAGTTGACCAGTTTTATGGAGTCAAAGGGTTATTATGTGTATTCAATGGTTATTAGATCTGATAATTTAGCACACGATATAATATTCATGAAACACGACAAAAGGTTTAATTCACTAATAGAATAATCTCGCCTTAGCTACGTTAGCGTTTTCCTTTTAATATCATATTTAAGTAACTTATTTAATGGGAAAACTACATCATTAAGTTATACATTATCACATTAGAGTACATAACATGAAACGTATTTTATTGTAATGGTAAATGCAAAGTGTTAATATAAAAAACTAGTTGATCCGATATTATGAATATTGTTCGAATTTTATTTTACAAAATATTTACAGAAACATATATTTTGGATAATAAAAATAAAGTGTCTCTTTGTAAATAGTTCACATAAATAAAAATCAATAATGATCTATAAACTATTGAAAACGAACGCTTTGCAGTCAATTAGGAACGAAATCTATACATATAGCATATAAATCGCATTAAGAAGTTTGTTTTACTTGCTCCAGCTTATGCGTTCTAGATATTTAAATATTTTTTACGGTAATTGATTCCTACTGTAAAAATAAAAGTGAACATTATACAATTTTTAAAGACTACTGGAATGATTTAATGTACAATTAAATCAACCTGCCATTTATTGCTACGTCATGAGCAATAAAGTTTTAATAGTTAGCGCGATGGCAAAAATATCGATGTATATGTTCCGCAGAGACTGTAATTAAATAAATAATTATTTAAAGCTTGCAGACTAGTTTCGTCACCTCCTCAATACTTTTACTTCGTGGAAAATTATATCTATATAGTTTAAAAATATCTCTAATTGTTGTAATCTGTCATAATTATAAATATAAATCTAATATGTATGTAGTTCGATAAGCGCATAGGAACTTAAAATTTCCGTAGAAACTTAATTTGTCATTTTGTACATTCATAAAGATGAAAATTCGATAAAGAAATTCGAACGAACAATTTTGGCAAATCACATGAATCTTGGTAAACATGAAAGAAAAGCTACTTTTTAAGATACCTTTTGGTTCTTAAAAATTAATAAATTTTATCTATCGTATAGCTTATCTTTAGTTTTCCTTCAATTCGAAGACACAACTGTTTCATCTTTGTTCTAATACTTACTCGGTACACGGTTATATAATTAGTGATCACAGATTCCAAAATTCTATGCAACGATAATTTGATCCTAATATACCATTCATAATCTTATGCGGATTAATGTTTTTTTTTTGGTAATGAATAACATAAACATTTTAGGTCTCTTTCTCACGTTATTGAAGATACAAATAATCGAAGTAGACTACTAGACAGTCGGTACTTAATATTAAATAAATGACTCCAGCATTTTTTAATTTCTCTTAGGTTAGTTTTTGATAAATAGTGTTTCTATAAAATACAGAATGTTTCCGAAATCGTGGTAAGTTGAATAATTCTACTCTTTCAACTTAGATGTAACAGAAAACTCAGAGAATGTGTACAAAATGTAAAATGTAGAAATCAGAACCATAATGAAGTTTGTTTTATTCAGTCATCTCAGTCCGGTGGTCCGGTTTCACCCGGTAATGTCAATTGGTTATGGGCCGGATGATATAGAATACGGGATGTAAGATGTAGGACGTAAAAGGTGGGATAATCTTGGGGACCATGAAAAAAAAGGATAGTATAGGATTTGCCGAAAAATCTGTCTGCGGTACCAAGAGCGATATTTTCAACAATTTGTAAAGAATGAAAATAAATGTCATTGAAACTACGATTTCGAAAAAATCTGTATATATGTAGAATACACAATCCACATACGAATACGAACGACGTTAAGTAGCATAATCAGTGGAATTGATATAGCCAAGTCGGTGTCAGTTTGAAAGTGATAAATAGTACATTTAAATTAAGGAGAACAGGTATGGAAAATGAAGACGAGTGTGATACGCGGTGCGATTGGCAGCATGCAATCAACTAGTAAGGAAATCATCCTATATACAGCTTTAAACACAACACTATTAGTAGATGCTAACACTTAAGGCTTTAATTTACAATTTCATTACTATATCTTTTCCACCGACTATAATACGATATCATGGAATGGTTCGAAAGATCACAGTCTTAGAAATTATCCTCGTCATATTCCCATTTTATCCTTTCAAACATAACTCTCCTGTTTCTTCCTAACGATACTTCCACTAACAACCGTCGTCTGAAGTGGCACTTTGATCTGTTTCTCCACGGTCGTGCTGTTGCAGGGTGCCTTAACGCTGTTGCTCTTATTACTGCTGTGTCTCCTCCAGAAATCAGACTGATTGCTACTACAATTGGTCGAGCCAGTAGTATAAGTACCAGTTTTGTCCGACGTTTTTTTCTTTTTCTTTCTATTGGGGCCCAGACCACAAATCCTGAGAAAACCTTCCCTGAATTTCGTGGACATCAGATTGTAGAGGATAGGATTAATGGCAGAGTTCAGATAGAACATCACTCGACAGAAATAGAGCAGGGTGAAGTAGCGCTCGATACCAAAGTCGAGGATTACTTTAATTGGAACGACCAAGATCCAAAGTGTCAATGCCCTAAATGGTAACAAGCATAGGAAGAAACAAAACACCACTGTCCCTAGCATCAGCATCACCTGCTTGCGATATTTGAGCAAGTTATTGGACGAGCCACGGCTAATCGTCGAGTTTGTCATCAGATGTCGTGCAATCATTGTGTACAGAACCACAAGGATCAGCAGCGGTATCACGAAGAACACGATTATCGTGAACAGAACGAAACTGATCGGCCAGAATGAATTTGCAACTGTGCTGCAGGTCGGAATGTACGTACCGTTCGAGTTTTCTTCCTCTTCGTACTTGACCATCAGTAGAATGGGGCTGTGAACAGACGTTTTATCTAAATGATTGGTGATTTATGTTATTTTCGTTTCGTATATGGTGTACTTTTTAAATATTTGTTATTTTCCTTTCATATCTCTTGCAGAAAAATATTATTAGCTGGTCAATATAATAGAAGCTGATTTAGAGTAATGTATTATTAGATTTTGATAGTTGCACTACTGCGAGCTTAATATTGGTCAGTAATTGCCAGCAGTAGCTAAAGCATTACAAATGAATTACTAGTTATATTGATGAAATAGTAGCGCTGGAACTAACGTAATTAAATCATTATTGGAAAAGCAGTCATAGTCAGTAGTTTTGGGCAGTTCTTCAGTATATTTTTTCCAGTAGATTTTCATAGTTTTTTTTCTGGAAGAGATACTTCATATATTATAGTTATATATACAATAGCTATTATAGTAATGTATATGGTAACATATCAGTATATTTTTCTCAGATTTTATTTTCCAAATATTTTTATAAATTTACTATAGTAATTTCATTTGGAGTAGAAACATGGAATGTTATTATTAAATATTCTTAATCGTATTCGAAAAAGGTTACCATCGGTCAGTAACATATAAAAAGTACATAAAAATTCATATCACAACAATACAGTATTTGTTCGAAGAATACCGTTCTTTAATACATTCACATAAGCAGCTGTTTACAATACTGTAAGTCAGCTTTCTAATTAATGCCGACTGAAAACGTAAATGTACAGTAAAAACATCATGCCGGTTACATAAGAAAGTATCACACGAAGTTCTCTTCCTGTTCACTACTATCAATTTTCCTAGTTCCGGTCATATTGCTCCTTAATCCTCTCTTGGCACACTTCTTCATTCTGCATAGTTCCAAGAATCCTTTTTTGAACTTACTGCTCATTAAATTATACAATATCGGATCAATGGCGCTGTGCAGATAAAACATGATCCTGCTAAAGTTAAGAAAAGCGAAGAACGTGTCTCGATCGATGGCAGCAATTTGTTCTGCTGGTGCGATCACTATATAAAAGATCAGAATCCTGTATGGCGACAGACAGATGAAAAAGCTGATAACCACCGATAGTAACATCGTAATCACGTGCTTCTTTGCTCTGGTATGGTAAGAATCGCTTGTATTACTGGGGTCTGGCATTAATTGCCTGATGATGAAAGTGTACAGGATCAGCAGGATCAGCAGTGGCGCTATATAAAAGACGAGGACCAGAAGTAAGAAGAATACCACGGTGGCGCTACTGTCGGCCATCGTCAAACAGACTGGAACAAAGTTCCTCGCGTCTTGATCGTTCTTGTCCTCCTTCACGCGCATCTCCTGGTACTGAGAGACCCAGATTATGGGACTGCAATCAGTTAAAGCGAAATTGGCGTGCAACTGGAACTTTCAGAATCTTCAAGCTGGACGGAGATCGAGCAGGAAGGATGGCGGTTTGAGATTAACGTTTAAGCGGTTTTTAGCCCCTTTACCGACCGAGTTTGCAGAGGATTTGCCTTGTAAGCTCGGCGAAGCTTGTGATTCGATTGGAACTTGCACTACTTTCTTTTTTCATTGAGTACAAGCTATGGACCCTCATTGGTCTATAAGCCACATGAACAATGTTGAATATTAACAATATAATAGCAATACAAGAACAGTACCAAAATGTAAAAATAGGGAAGTCAGAAGTAAAAATCCGAGTAATCGCATGGTTCGTAATACTTCATCTTAATCTCTGGATTTAGTCTTAAATTTAGCGTTCTTCTTCTTAGTCTTTTTAACTTACACCTGGTTTCAATTTTATGTATTAGAAAACACCAGTACAATGTGTACGGTTTGAACTTATAGCTGACAGCTATTTGTTTTCTCTGAGTTTTAACATCATGATTCTTGTTATAAGATAACTTGCACTATATTGAAGGGTTGAATTTAGCCTCACCTGGACAGACCAAATCTTTAGATTAAAACAAGCAATATGTATTCAAAGCAATTATTTTTTTTCCTATACCCTGCTCTTTCAATTGGAATTATTGAATCAGTGTTGTATTGACGAAAATCTGACGCAAATGCTTTCGACACGTCTTCCAGGAAATTCTTCAATGACTCGAAGTTTAATGCGCGACGCACAAAAATAATCAATGGGGATTTTATTGCTGAGACAAAATAGATCCACCGTATTTTAAACCCGAGTATTGTGCAAACTTGATTAGCAAATAATTTAATTAACTGGATTAATAATAATTGAGTTTCTTTATACTTATTCGAACCACGTATAACATTATTCCCCTTGTTTCTCTATTTCAACAGTAATTTTCTTTTTTTCCGATTTTTCAATTTGAATAGATTTTTTCTTATTCTTACTTTTTATATAAATATACATATATATAAAAAAGAAGAAAGAAAATCATTCGAATTTCTTTGTTGAGATACAGGAGCTCTTAACTTTTCTGAAAGTCGTTTTAGGTATCGAGACATGGGAAAATAGCTTGCCGTCACACGGTGACACTCCCACGTAACCGAACACAGTATCCTGTTGCTTTCTTTTCTTTCTCCCTCCCTCCTTTCTTTTGTCTTGGCACGAATCTCGGACTCGATCTTCGCACGAAAGACGGCACCGTGATATTGAATTTCCTCGAATACTCGAACTGACGCAATTTTCGGTAATTGTACAGAGACTGTTGTGTTTTCTCTCTTTATAAATGGAGAGAGGAGGAGAAAAAAACGACGTATTTGTCAAAATTGCTAACACTGTTCAAAGTTTGTAGAAAACTGTTAAATTATATCAATGTCTGTAGAACAATTTATTTCCTGAGATTTTAAATAAGATTTTAAAGATAAATAGTTTTGATTGGACTATTCAAAATGATATTGTAAAGTAAAAATATAAAATAAAAAGCATTTTATTAAAAATGAAGAATTGTTTTGTCTTAAATCGACAATAAAGAAACGCAAGTGATCATTGATAATAATAAAATTAATGTAATACAATTCTTACTGTTTTCATTGGTCTTATAATTTATATTATACCAACGTATTTCTTTGAGTTTGAGTATGTTAGAACCCACTTTGTATTGTTACAGTTTGCTATAAATTCCTTCGTCTGATATCCCAGATACAGGGAAAAGGCAGATATTTGAAAATCTAAGGAACTGTGGTTTATTTTGTTAATGGTGATAGTAGAATTACCCTACATATCAAGAAGAGAGGATTTCCCCGGTGATTCATCAATAGTATTGTGTTGCAAGGCCATATACGAGCTTGGAGTACTTGGAGCTTCATTCAAGAAACATCCCTCTGAAATTATGCTAGGCATCTGTCTTGCTTTCCTGCCTTGATAAACTGCGATACGCTTGTGCTTGCTCAGCTTCCCAATGTCTGACAGATATATATATGTTGGAAAGCAACAGTTTCCGCGCTCAATTTCAATTTCTAGTTTCTTTTGTTGTCTCTTATAATCTATTTCTTTCCTATTTCTTCGAGTTGCAATATTAAAAGAAAGAAAAATATTTCGTATTTGATTTCTGAAGATCTAAAACAATACCTGATATTTGTTTTATTTTGTGCTTATCTAAATTCAAATTTTTATGCTTGTATTTGAAGTTTTAAATTTAAATCCAAATTCTAATCCTTGGCATTAACTTAAAATCAAAATCGCATACATATTCTATCACTTTATAGGTTAAATTATCTGTACATACAAATTGCAATTTCTTCCCCTAAATTTACTTCCAAATCTACCGTACGTCATTGACCTGGAAAACGTGTTTCTTATCACACCAAGACGTCACAGATCTAAAGGAGATCCCCTGTTTAATATCTCCTCTGCTGATAGGTCCCTCAGGAATAAACTTGGCAATTACTTTTCCTTTTTTACCTTGTCCTAAGTAACTCGAAGCCTTCAAATAGTACCATTATAACATTTCTACGATATATTTCTTCCCTTCATATATTCAATTATAGTTCTCTTCTGACCGAGTTTTACATCTCTGGTTTTTTCCTGATTTCATCCTGGACCTTTCTGTTCCATTTATGTTGTTATCTCCTGGCAATTTGGCCTCACTCAAACGACCATTTTGTTTGTACTTTTTCTAGCGAATGGACGTAATAACGTTTCTTGTCAATTTTTAGCAATTTCATATTTTTTTGTCTATTCACAATGTAATTTTATTTTTCTATGTGCAGTTTCTGACAAAACACCACCTCGCGGACCAATTACGTTTTGTACGCTTAGTACAAGTTAGAAAACTTCATAGAGTGTTCGAAGGTCTACTCACAAATCAGATTTGTTATCAGTGGAATGAATCTCAGAAATGGATGGGCCACGTTTATTCTTTCCATATCTACTAGAGAATAAAAGCTTTAAACACAAAATTTAGCAGAAATTCAGATAAGTGGTTAAATAAAATCTCTCTGTAGTGGTATTGCAATATGTTTTAAAGATCAGACTGAAGATGAACTTTGATAATTTTTTCATATTATTACCTTCAATATATCGATCTTTTCTTCTTGGAAACAATGTTGACTTTCTAAGAGAAACTCCTTTGAATATCAGATATTGAATATGATAGAATTCATGTAATAGGAACCAAGCAACCATGTTTTCTAAAAGCCAAAATTGATTTCTATAAGATGTGTTACATCTACGTTCAAACCAATCATGTTATTAAAAAATGCTATGAAATTCCCTTTGAACAAAATGTTTACTTGTTTACTTGTTGATCATAAATAGTTAAAGAATTCATAACATATATATATTTCTAATCTCTACTTTGTCATTTCCTTTTCCTAAAGCAAACTTTCAGTTAATTTCAATGTTTTCTTTCCTTTTGCTAGAAGGTATTCGGAGACTTTCTGTTTACTGAGCAGGCACGGGAGAAAAATTTTCCTATCAACTGGCATCCTTCTAATCCCCTAATCTATGGATGTGGATTACGTATTCTGTCTCTATCAATAATACCGTCGAAAATCCGAGATTACGATTTCAGAGGGCGGTACTGTACGGTAAACAGCGGCGGACGAACATATATCAGTATTTATATTGCAGAGGAGTAGCGTTGTATTTTCTAGTCTTTTAATACCATTGATAAGCTTTGCCTCAGAAATTCGATTCGACGAAACATTTTCGAATATCTGGAGCTATTACTTTCCCTTCAACTTCTGTTTTCTTCCAATTTTTCGGCACTTGCGCAAACAATCTGGGATTGGAATTCTAGGAAGTTGATATACTGTCACAACTGGCTACAGAAAGTGCAGTTTATAGATTTCTCAGAAAAGTATGTAGAAGTTGTGATGGATTTAGGATTATTGGATCTTTTAGTTCTTAAACTTTAAATACTTCTTCCTTGGAATTTATCCGAAAGAATTATTATCTTTTAAATTGAAGTTGTATTATAACTTCCTCGCCATTTTCCTAAGTAGTTTCACATTATCTAGTTTTCACTTTTTAGTTAGAAATTGATGAATCTTTTTCTACCAGTAACAGAATATGTCTATATGATAAGTTTTATTTGATCGAATGATTGAAATTTAAATATTTTAAATTAAATTTAAATGTTTCTTCAGTCAATTAAAAAACTGAAATTGTTCCAGATCGTGTCCGCTTAATAAAGTGCAACGAATCATAACGTAAAACATAACCTTTCAATATTCTAAATACTGAACAACATTTTATACTAATCTTGTATAGAATCATTTCTTTCCATCATATTATGCAAGTCAATTCAACCTTTATTCTATGTTGAAACGCGCCCAATAATTTTCTTGCGAAGCCATCGCCATCCGGGTTGCCCTCCATCTTCCTCGAAAGCTTTGTTCTTTTTCACCACGACACCTAATGCCACTCTTCTTTCTTTCTTCGATATTTTTTTCCTTGGAAGACGATCCTCCAGCAGTTTTTTCACAGACTGCTTTCCCGAGCCATAAATTCAGCGAAAGGGGGGCCTCGTCTTTGAACCGGGTAATCGCGCCCTCGTGATCCACGGGAGGAAAAAAGTGTTACCGATGTGTAAAACTCTCTCTCAAAAGTGGTTCACAGGCGATATTCCTTTTATGACCAGCGATACACGGTACCTTTCTTCGTTTGGGCTAACTCGAACGTGGATGAAACACCAGGTAGATTTTATGACTCGTTTGAATCGAATCTTTCAGCAATATATGGTCGACTTTCTTTGTTAACACTGGACTGCGGATATTTAAATATTTATAAAATATTTAATTTTTAATTGGCATTGTTGAGTCATAGATGATAACAATTATTTAGGTTAGGTTATTTAATTTTAATTTATATCCTATATCTTACGCGATGATATATATTAACGATATTTATCACGTAAATCAGGAGATACAAATTAGAATAAATACTTTAAGATTAAATAACCTACACTAAATTATTATGCGTCACCGAGATACCCATTGAGAGGTAAGAATGTAAAAATGCGTAGAATATACATAACCTGCAACAATATATAAAATATCGCAAAACATAGTATTCCTTATGATATTTAGGGAGCGAAATAAATCCCTACGTAGGCCCTTCCATTTCTCTGGTTATGTTTATAAAAATATAAGTCTTCACAAATATTCGTAGTCCAATTATTGCGTTTCGAACGAACTACCGATAGATTTAATAAGCTTAAATCTTTTCTTTTGTCGAGAAAACTTTTTACCAAGTGTCGAAGCAGTTTAGTAAAAAGTTTTGAAGTGTTCGTTGAAGAAATTTGTATTTGAAAGGCGATGTTGGTTTGTGTGTTTGGATCTTTCGGGATTTGTGAAGTTCTATCGTAGTTGTGAAGTTAGTAATATGAACTCTCAAAAATTTCTCAATTTTACAGACTTGTTAAACCGAATCACTACCAACCCATTGAAAGAAAAAGGCTAAGTTTTGATTATTTCAGGTATCTTAGGATATATGTGAGCTTTCTGAATATTCTTTTTGATTGTTTCCTAGCGACGCGTTTAATTTAATTACATAAAGTGGCCACGCATAGTGATTTTACTTAATGTCCCAGAAGAATGGTTGCATCACAGACTTATTCATGAGATTACTAATGTAATTCCAGAAGAGTATCCACACTTTTATTAGGACCATCCTTCTTCCAGCCCTTCTTCGCGCGCTTGGGGATCAGCCTTTAATAATGATTAGCGTATTTGGATAATTCTAATTTGGTTTGAAGATATTCTATTCTAAATAATTAAACTATGTTCTTAAGCATGAAATATTCATATTTAAGAGTCACATTTAATCATAATTTAAATTGAATTGAAACATGAATATTTTAATAGTGTATGGTAATTTAATGTAAATTAATGTATCTAAGAACTTTTAAAATTATCAAAACTACTGGCAGTGGTACTAACGCGAGAAAAGACAAAATCACTGTCAACACGAGTTAAACGAATCTCAATTTTAAAACTTTGTCACAAGATAAGTAAATCTTCGGCAATAACACAAACAGAGAAATAATCGTAAAATAGAAACTCGGAACGTATTACGGTGGTTTTTACAGCTTTCCTTTTAATTTCCATCTGGCTAGGTCATCATATTCTGCCCTCGTTATCCGTCCATTTATAATCCTTGCTCGTTTATCACCAGGAGTAAAGTCAGAAATTTTTCAGAGGATGTCTTACGGACCATTAAGGTTTTGCGGGTCACCGTCGTGATTTTCTTATCATCGCCACTCCACATCGATTTTTACAGCCGGATTTCCCCGGAAAATATCCCTGAGGGAAGCTGTTTCTCGCGCGTACAATAATATGGTAACATATGGCTTTAAATTACTATCGTCTTCGGTGAAACTCTCTTTCGCAATGTATATATATATATATATATATATATATATATATATATATATATATATATATATATATATATATATATATATATTGTAATTGAGAGAAACAGCTGCCTTTTAGCTTTCATGTATCCTCGATTCTTCTTCAACGCTCTCCTACCTCTGTGGCGTCATATTTCACCAATAAAAAATCGTTAGTTCTGTTAAAAATGGTTAACTGCAGCTATTTTTCTCTATAATGTTCCTGAAGATAGATTGCATAGTGTGGTATTGAAAAGTTTACTTCAGTTTGTTTTTATAAATATTTTAATGTCAATAGCTTAGAAAACTAATATCTTCTAAGTTCTATCATCTTTTGATTTTTACGCGTTATGGTTGGCACGCATGTCACAGTTTACTAATTTACTTATATAACGACCACTTCATCGATATTGATATTTGTTGAATCTTCACTTTTAAATACAAATCACAAAATGTCATAAATAGTCTTAAAGAAGTATATTTTTTCGCATTTTTATAGAAAGTTCCATCATATCTAGATATTTGCGCAGTGGTTGGTACACATGTTACAATTTATCAATATAATATGGAGATCACTTCATTGATATCGATACGTGTTAGAACGTGTTCATCTCTAAATGGAAATCACAAAATGTTTAAATACCTCTTTTTTGGCTATTAGTCTTGATGTTTCAACGTTTCATTTATTCATATCTCATGTCACGTTGCCGTTTCAATGATTATCTGTATCGCTACAAAAAATCGTCAAGCGTGACCGTGGTGCTTAATTAAACGTTTCAATCGTCAAGCTACAATTGGTATAAAAATAGAACGAAAAAATAAATAAGGAAAAATGTCAGGTAAATAACGTGCTTAATAGGACGAACTTTATTGCCTACGTAACTGGTGCACGACATTCAACCACGTGATTCACTGCAGTTTGTAGCTCACGCCACAGTGTTGCGCCACTTTAACACGGTGTTTACGCCCTCTGGCAATTAAGTTGAAAATCGTCTCGGGAGTCGAAAATGTAAGCGGCCCTTTCGTACACTATGGAATGATTTCATGGGAAAATAGATTTGGCACATTGATAAGAACTCGTCTTTGAATCGGATGAACAATCAACTACAGTAATTAACCTCAGTTATACGTTTCTGACAGATAATTTTACCGAAATCTTAAAATGTAGAATGACTAGATTCAGCAATTACACTTTTGATCGAGAAAGACCAGTCAACTCGTAATTTTAATAGCCATTTTCTTGGACAAAATAATTTCTTTACTTAGGAGTTTTCTATCTTTTTTAATGTAGTTTCATTTCTATTAAAAATGAACTATGTCATACTTACATTTGAAAGGGCTAAAACTAACCTTTAATTAAATTTAATTTATCCCTATTAAGTTTTAACTTTTTAATCATAGAAACTTCTGCTTAAAGAACCCGGTTAGTAGGTTAAGGTAAAGATAAAAATTCAAAGAATTTGATTTTAATTATCATGCGTTGTACGATATTGCTTTATTTATCGAAAAATGTAATATATAATTAAAGGCTGTTAATATACTACAATAAAAAACTTCGAAATATCGCGATATTAAGTAGTCCCAACTGAAATATTGACGGCAAACGCAGTCAATAGAAAACAGAAAAACGAGTTTGCGTTTAATTGCCTTTTCACGAAGTTTATGAATACCACTTCAGAGTTTCAAACTGTACAATATTAAATTCATGGAAAAAGAAGAGGCCTGACATTCCAAGTGTTTCTCTCGAATGAACAGACTGCAATATTCTGGATATTTCCGTTACATAGAAATGCAGCATCAAGGGTGAATGAAAAAAGAAATGGAGAGGGACAAAGAGATAGCGAAAGAAAAATAGAGAAGTGGAAGAAGAGGAAGTGCAAGAATTGAGAAGCGAATGAAAGCATGGTATGCGTCAACAGCGAAGAAAGCGGATAAAAGAAAAGTGCGAAGTAACAATTCGATGTTTCTTTTTATTTGTCTCACCTGGTGCAAAGCGCGGCCGCAACCCACGCAACGAAGCAAAGAAACATCGCTCTGGTCTTCGTGCACATATACCTATGCAAAAATACCTTATGTTAATCCCTGTTTTCCTAAAGGTTTAAAAAGTAACTATTATTTTTGGTCTGATTTGAAAAATAAATAAGTGGGAATCGTAACTGACACGGTGTCGCACACGGATAGTCACACACGAGTTCTGCATCAATTCACTACTTCAAAGGGATGAATGATTTCGACAGACACGTTTCACCAAGAGATAGGGAATAACTTGCTTTTGTTTTTAACAGAGTCGTTGCTTTCGTTCGTTGGTGGAATTTCGACAGATCGAATGTTTGGTTAGTTTCCTGTCGATTGAATTCCACAGTGTCTGTTTCGGAACGTGAGTATTATTGTATCAGAAAAGAATTGGATAGAACATGCAGCGTGGGACTTTTACCGTAGCATATATAAACGGACGAATACGCGACTAATGTGAAGATGAGTTTATTTTCTCTTTATATTCTGGACACAGGTATACAGTATATGTATATATTGTGTGTATAAATGAACATTTTGAAATTTTATTGCCATTATAACGAGAAACGACTATCTTGATTATATGGGCCGTTTATTTTGGGAGTGGTGTAAGTCCATTTCCCTTTGTTTCGAAATATCGAAGAGTACGCGTTCCCATCGATTGAAAAATCCTGATAAAGGTCAGTAAGCAAAATAAACTTAGTTTGTCTAAGTTTCTACGTATTAAGTAAATGTAAATACGATTTTAATAAAAAATCAAAAAAATTTAACCAAAATTAAATTCAAAATTTAACAAATGGTTCTTTTTAGAATTAATTAGATCAATATCATTTTCAGGGTCATGAATGGACTTATACAACTTCTAAAATTAGAGAATTGTGTAATTCATTAAATTTGTATTATTTAATATTTATATGTGTGATATTTGAAAATAAATAGAATATAACTAAATAAATTTAAATTATCATAATATTATTATGTCAGACCCCAGTAAATATTCGTATAACTATTAGATTCTAATGTTAATCCAAAATTATTCAATGAGAAAAGTAAGGAAGATAACAATATGTAATACTTCCTTCAGTTTTAGGTTTTTACTTCGATATGATATAAACATAAGATTATTAACAGTTTAGTAATAGTTTAAATATAATAATAATTACATTTAATTATAACAATTTAATTAAATGATATAATAATGATTCAATTAATGTAACTAATTTATCAGTATATTACTGAATTGCATTTAATATTGCATATTAATTTGGCATAATATTGCATTTAATATTATGCCAAATACAGAAGTTAGGATAACATTCGCAATCATTTGTTTTTGATTATTGGTGCCTGGATTACTTGGATGAAGTACAGTTTACAAGAAATGGAGTTACACCACTTTCAAAATAAACGATTACGCAATGCCAATTACTAATAAGATCTCAATTGATTAGAATAAACGAATATTTTAAGATTTAAATTATAAATTGTATAAAAAAATTTTTCGTTTTCTCAATTTTTTCAAAACATGGACTTACACCGTTTCCAAAATAAACGGTTCATATTGACCTAATTTGAAACTTGTGTCAGCACGTATTATATAGCACATGATATATTCATAAAAGGTTTCTATATGCAGTGTCGAATACTTTCGTGAGGCGATGTGTTTCGTAGTATATATGTATATATATAATAACGTAAATCCTTAGGGTAAATATGACGATCGATTTTGGAAAATCGAGTTTATTTTAGGAATAAATTAAATTATGTACAATAACAGTTAATAACAAATCTACTACAAATTTTACCTGGAAAATCGAGAATCGATTTTCCAAGTCCTAAATTACCCATCTTCTTTCGTGATCTAACCTATTCACTAAAATGAATGCCGGTAAAACAAAGCAAAAGTAAAAATGTGGATTGGCGGGTAGTTTGAATTCTATAGAATTTACATGTATATATATATATCGCACCTAATGTATATATTTACATGTATATATATGTATATATATATATCGCACCTAATTTTGTATGTAATCGGTATAAAGCATACACGTTGACTTAAGCTTACATACTTAAGCTATATTTTATCAGCGCTTCATTCGATAAGTATTAAACCAGCAAACTAAAGTTTCACTTTGACAGATTTTTCAAATTGATACTTTCCTGATTACAGAGAACGTAATATACTCGCTACGATTCAACCTTTAAGTTAGTGTTTTGTTTACTTGGGAGCGCCACACGGTTCGTGACCGGTTTCGTAACTATTTCAAAACCAATTGTCTCTGTATTTGTCGAAAGTACACAGAAAGATGCTATGTGTTTACTTGTAAGATATTGCTCTATAAAATATTCTCTTTACTTACCCAACCCGTAGGGGTTCGCAAATTGCATAATACCGCTCGAAACTGATTGCCAAGATCGTTAGAACCGAAGCGTGTGCCACAGTCAATTCTACAAATGGTACCGCTTTACCTGAAATTGGAAAAATTTGCTATTAGCAGAGAATTACTCAAATTATTGTTAAACGAAGATAACAAAGGAAAAATATAAAATAATTAAGAAATATTAAGAAATAATAAAAAAATATTTCACTGTGTCCGTAAGTTTTTTTTGCTAGTATTGTTTATAAAAATATCAATTTGCTTAAACATCCGCAATCTAATTATAATATAGAATAATTTATGAATGAATAAATAATTGAATGCTTTATGTACTAATACTAAATGACTGAGATTGACTACTTTTACAGAGGTTGAGAGAGGCTGGCCCGATTACTGGCTGGGATATTCTACTGATTGATCGATCAGCTGACTACAGAAGCAATTTGATTGGCTGTTGATATTTGCAATGCTCGAGCTTGTGCTATACATTCGTATCGTATGTACATATATTCAACATATTAATACAATTGTCCATGCAAATAAACGGATCTTATTGTAAATGTGATTATTGTGTGTTGAATATTTCAGAAATTTAATTTGACGTGCGAGAAATGCGATCTCGTTTGTCATTGTAATTTGCCGATCAGAGAATAAATAATTGACGGAATTTCGTGACTGAACAAATAAATGCCAGATATTTTAATATTTCAATCTAAATATTCGAAATTAAACAGAAACTTTGAACACGAAAGTCGGGTCAAGTTTCTCTTTTAAAGAAATACCTATTATTATCGAAACATGTATTTTATATAATGGGTAACTCAAAGAGAAACTTTCATGTATGATTAACGAAATTTAACGCAATTCTCGATTTCATGTTAAAATATACTTTCAAATATATTTAATATATAATATAAATATATCTATAATAATAATAAATAATAATATATAAATGTATAATATATAATATATAAATATTAACAATAATAAATATATTTAATATAATTTAAACGTTTAAAACTGAGCTGTCACTGAACCCGAAAATCACTTTAAGCTTTTCTTTCATACGTATAATGTTACTATTTAATTATTATTAATGAAGCATAACTTAAGAGGATGTTTCACATGTAATTAACGAAGTTTATTCTCAGATATTCGATATATTCAGCTTCATCCTTTCTTTTGACATAACTGCAACGGGTTTCAAAAGTTGAAGGGTCAATTTTCTCGTTGAACAGCCGGGAACGAGATTTACGATTAAAGATTTATGGTTGCGGAAAGGAAGCTTGCTCGACAATCAGGGTGTTGCAATAAACTGGTACGAAGCTCTGGATGCTATTATTTTTCGTATACCTTTCTTCCATTTACTCTATGTCCACGGCGTCAGAATCGGCTGAGTAATTTTGTCCTTGTACTGTTTCCTGGAAGTCACCGTGTTTTTTCGGTGAATATATCCACAACGAAATAGGAAGCATTCTATTACAAACATAAAGTCCTCCGAGTCGTTACCCTTTTACTTTTTACTCGACAACTTCTCTGGCAATTTATTTTATTATTTAAAGCGTACTTCATGTTTCAGATTATTATGTAACATAATTGTTATATAATTATAGCCATACATATATTTATAATTGTTATATAATAATTACTCCTTTATGCTTCATTATGGTACCTAACTTTCAATCTTTTAATATAACGTTGAATAATTTTTATCCGATTTAAATATAAGTTTAAAAAACACGGTCTTTCAATGTTTTAAAATATATTTCATGATTTTAATCATCAATGGTTATCATAGAGTGGAATCTCATACCACGCAAATTTTTTTACTTTAAATTTCATTTTCATCGTAATGTTAGTTGTAATCATTACGAAGAATAATCTTTTTTTACAACTAATCTAGTTCTAAATAATAATAAAACATTTCTTCTCAACAATTCCATTTCCTTGATTGCATTAATTTTTTTTTTTTATTTAGAAAAGGTAGAAAATAGAAGGATTTTTTTCCGGTTCTAATAAATTTTTTTCTGAAATTGGAGAGTTTTGGAGGGGTGGATCGAAGTTTACGAGACGAAATTAGAAAAAAGTGTCCAATAATAGTACCGTCAAAGATTCCGGAAGCTTGGCAAACGCATAAGCCATAGGAAGTTATGAGTCATTTTAGAGCATTGATCCACTTTGGTTTCCAAATATTTGTTCTTGTCGACGTTGCGTTCGTAAACACAATCGTCGCAAGAAGAATTCAGTCCTCGTATTATTATTTTGCCTTGTACCGGCCACCGTTATTTTTAATTCTTTATGCGTTTTAGTGATATTTGTAGAGCATCTGCAACACTGAATTATGTAATTTGACTTTCTGGAACATATCCAGTTACTTACACAAAATAATTTATTCGAAAATAGATATTATTTTAACTAAGACAACGAGTGTCCCTAATGCTATTCAGAGATAAAATAAAGTCACTCAGTTTCCAAACAGCCTGCATTATGTTTAAAAGATCACAAATCACGCGGATCATAATTTTTCCTTCCTTTACATATATTCAAATCCACAGTTACTTCCGACATAGTACAATTTACTATTATCAATCTTTGGAGCATTTTGTATAAAATTTTAAAAACAGCAACGAATTGCACGACTGTCGAAGCAGATAATCGTATCTTCAAATTCATATTTACTCGTTTACTTTACGATCACGCCGTACAATCTTCAATGCGATATATGAAAGTGGTTTCATCTCATTCCGTCGAATTTCTGCACGAGTTTCCAACAAGTCACTGCAATTGCCGCGAAAATTCTCTACGAAGGAGAATAAAATAACGAGAAAGAGATGTATATTCGAATTCCGTCAGATTTTTCCTTCTTTTTTTCCTCGTGCAAGTCACTTTCGAACGTGCACAGAACGGTAATAATGCGCTCAGCATTTCTCCTCGAGCAACAGGAAATGCCCCTTCAAGATTGGACGACTTCCGGTCAAACGAAGCGGTAGAGCCAGCTCTGCAACTTCCGACGCTTGGAAAATCTACCAACGCAGCGCACGTGGAAAGGAAAGAAATTGAACGGTGCTCTCCTTTGTTTCAATTTCACCCACCTTTTAAATTGCATTCTGGTATTATTATTAAACATACTCTTTAATTTACATCCGCCTGGCTAATTTTTTTCTACTGAATATAATTTAGATTCACAACTCCGTACGATGCAATTAACAGAACGCATCGATTAAAATACTGCGTTTAATTGTTTCATTAAAAATAGAAACGTGGACACGAGAATGGATAATTCTTGTACTTTCTTTATGACTGTTAGAAAATTAAAGGTTTCGTCAATGGTGAGTTGCAGATTTATATTTTTTGTCAGATTTGTAAATATTTATGAGAAATTCTGCTATACAGTGGAATTACTATTTTAATACAATAGTATAGTAGGATAGTAGTAGTAGTATAGTAGTAGAATTACCATTTTATCTATGGTTTTATTCGTTAAATCGAACCTGTGAACCAAACTCTTACTTTTACAAAATTAGTTCTTACAACGGATTAGGTATGTTTAGAAGTGTGTAAAATGATCGAATATAAATATACAATTTTTTACAGAAGAATTTCTTTGAATAACTCCAAGTCGACAGGTAGATTGAAAATAGTCCACTTTTCGTAGTAATATGGTAAACACTTTGTAAAAGGGGAGCGAAATATCGCTGTACGCAAATGAAGAATAAACGTAGTCGTGTAGCAACGTGAGTATTTCAAAAGGTTACCACGGTCTTTATCGTTGTCGTTGTAGTCGTATATCAAATGCGAGGTGTTATCATACATGCGAAAGCGTCTGCATAATGTCTATCGGCTTGGCAACTAAGTGATTGCGGATTTTGTTAATACCACCTAATGACAAAATCCGCAATCACTTAGTTGCCAACCCAATAGTTTGAGGATTCACGCGTGATCATTTTGTCTTTGTTTCTTACCTCGTCAATGAGACTGTTCTTGCACTAATACTCGTAAGAAAGGGAAAGAAGAGAAAGGTGAAAGATATTTTTCGTTGGGAAAAAGGAAACAGAGAGCGAGTTGCTGTGAAAAATATCGTAAAAAGAATACTTAATGCGAAAAAATGTGCGCTTTCAGAAGAAAGAAGAAAAGATACTTTTTCCAAAAATACTAGAAAATATTTCTGATGTAAAAAAAGAAGGAGATGTTAAAGTATATTATTATTATTATTTATTTTAGTCCGTGCCTTTCGGCTTTGGACGAACTTTCGATTTACATTTCTTACACTTATTTTGCTCCTTATATATCTACCTCTTATCTACTCTATTGTATTGCACTTCCTTAGCTTATTCTTATCTCTCACAGCTAAAACTAATGACTAAAAACTATTGCAACTTATGACTACACATTATTGCCACTTTTGGTCTTTTGCCTCCTTGCTGCGCTACCTTCTTGTCTTTCCTCCCCGTCTTGTATTGCCCTTGCCCTTCTCTTCTCTATTATTGCTTTTAATTCCATTAGCCTTTCTCTAGTCTCATTCAGTGCTTTTTCCATGTCTTTTGGTCCTCCCGTTATTTCACATTCTTCTATTACACGTCTCAGGTCTTCTTCTTTCCTTTTACATAGTCTGCATCTTTTTTCTCCCTCTTCTTTCCAATATTCCCTCGCTCTGGTCTTGTTTCCACATCCGAATCTGGCTAGAATTTTCCTGTCGTTCCACTTCATCCTCCCTTCCAAGTACTTTGGTATCTCATCTTTGGTTATTTTTCTATAATGTCTGTTATATTTGGATTCCCTTATCCTTCTCCCCCTCTCTTCTGTTTTTCTCTTCCTTCTTTCTTCTATAACTTGGTCTACTGTCAACCTTTCTTGCACTTCTCTTGCTTCCATCTGTGTTGTCCCTCCATTTCTCACCTTTTCCAGTCCCTTCTTTCTCTTTCTTGCTCTTTTCCCTTCTTGACCATTTCTCTATTTTCTCTCTCTTTTCTTTATGCACTCTTTTACCAGCTTCTTTTTCGATTCTTGGGTTTTCTCCTCGTACCTTGCTGCTCATTTTAAGTTAAAGTATATAAAATACACAAATTTACACTGTGACATTTTCGAATGATTAACGACGTGACGAGCGTAATATGAGCATTTGTAATTATTAAAATGATCAACGTCGTACAGTGCATTAATGCAATTACGCGTACGACATTTACATTACAACGAACGAATAGCGACGGTTGAGAAATAAACTGGAAGCATTGATTTGCAATTATCGGGCTTTCGAATTGACAATGGACAGCATACCGAAGAATTATTTGTTTTCAATAATTTATCAATGATTAACCGAAACTCTCTTCGTTATTTATTCTTTCACAGTTAATAAAACGATTCGCTGCGTCTGTCAGCGTTCCACTTTATTTTTATTTTGTTATTTATGAGTATCTGGCGGAAACAGAGGACACACTTCGGTTACGGCCAAATTGGAATCGATGTTGAATTATGGAATTCTAAAAATTTCAATCAAACTTCAGTTACTTCCAGCGTGAGCTCTAAGCGTCTATAAAAGCAAGAAGAAAATACAAAATATAAAACGAATATAAATATTGTACGGTGTGTTTCATTTCCAATAATTGGAAATAAGGTTGTCAATTAAGAATTTTCAAGGAAAGTTAAAAGAATTGAAAGATTCCTTAAGATTTCGACGAATTTGTACCTTGAAGTACGAATTTTCAAATACAGTTGAAGAATTTAAAGATTCTTTTTTCTTGAAAATTCGATAATTGGCAAAATAATCCCACGTGAATATTCATAAAAATCCTCACAAATGCAGAAGCAATTTTATTCTAATATGCAACCACGAATTTTCTTTCCTACATTTCCCCCCATGAAGTTGTTATCAGTCCTCGTTAACGAAACATGTTTCGTTGTTTCGCCTGTGAAACCTGCGCCCGATAAGAAACGCGCGGCTTAAGACGGATTGTCATATTTTTGATTATCGTTCCACCTAGTTCGAGTCCAGTATTTGATAGCAAGAGGTTTGTTTTCCGGGAAATTCTACCCTACAATTGACGGGTATTCTCGTCACGAAACACGTGACAATAAAATACCAATGATTTGGGAAGCAGCACTAATAAATTAGAATTTCCATATTCCATGTATATTTCGTTCTATACGTTTAATTATATTTCGATCGTTTGTGCAGATGGGTTTGGCAGAAGCGAAAAGTTATGAAAATAATCATAAAATTCGTTGGTTATATTTTAAGAATTTTGACTCGTACCGACAAAGATCTCATAGGTCAGGCCTTAAGAAATGTTTTACTTTTATATGTAAAAGATTAATTGTTCCAAAAACTATGAGCTACTTCAAACCTCTATCAGTTCTATTATCGCGTTAGTTTCTAAGATTCCAATTATTGTATAATTGTATATAAATCTGTTGTTTAAAATCAATAAAATACTAAATGCGCCAAGTGCAATAAGAAACGTATTGTTGCAATATATATAATCAAAACTGTATATTCGTCAGGCTAACGAAACAGCTGATGAGAACTTGTTGGGTCTAGTTAAAATGTTCCCAAAATTTCCAGTAATTTTCTGAAAGTTTAAGCCACTTTTTCTGCGTTTCTGCCAAAGAGACGAGAGTATCGCCAGGAGGATCCGGTGGTGGGAATCGGCGGCGCCTTTTCCATTCTATTTCCTGCCACGAAGGTTAAAGAGAATTGGATAGAAAGCGGTAGGACAAGGAGGTGTTATGCCGGGCGTAGCATTAAATGCCTTAGCCTCTAAGAGCAACGGTAATTCCTAGCGGGAGGTAGAAGTTGAGCCGCTCGTTTCAGCCAGCCATCAACCTTGTCCATCGCATCGAGCTCGAGCCGAGTGTGTCGTTTGCTAACGCGTGCCCTTTTCGTCCATTTTGCCATAGCCTTGTTCAGGCAAGTCCTCAAGGCCTTCGCGAAACAAATAGAACAGCAGATCGACTCGGAGAAGTTTATTTAATTAGCCATCGTTCGCAGATTTTATCGCTGAAATTTATTCTTTGGGTCGATCTTCTCTGCATTCGCCTTATCGTTAGTTGGCATTGGTTGCATAGTTAATCTTTGGCACATGCGAAGATCGTCACGTTCACATTACGTCGAACGATCATTTTACGGAAGATCGTAAAATTTCACCGAGTACTTCGCAATAACAGTCTTGTTTGATTACGAAGCAATGTAAGAAATAATAATTGTAGAAATTGTAAAAATAATAATAATAAAAAATAACAATGTAGGGAAAAAAATAACACTATTGAAAAGATTCTTTGTTTATATAGATATAAACATGATGAGGTTTCAACTGCTTAATTAATTAAAAAGAAGCAAAAATAAATAGTAATGATACTAATAGTAGTAAATTTTAAACAAACATAGATATTGTTACATGAAGAAATTTTGGAACTGGAGGATGGACTGACTGATAAGTAAAGACTGATAGACTTTTGTAACGAGAGCTTATACAGCGTGGTTCTAGAACTGTCTGACAGAGAATTCTTATATTTTAAATTTAAAAGATTTAAATTCACCAAAAGCACAAAACTTAAATTCGTCTTTGTTAAAATGACAAATCTGAAATTGAAACTGACAGATGTCTGACAAACAGAGAAACATGTACAAGCGAACATAGTACGTGTATTATGAATTTAAACGGATGTTCTTACGGCGTTTTCCACTGCAAGTGAAATTAGATTTGTCATTGAAGAGTAGGACCAGCAGACGTGACATTTCAAAGAAACCTTTTTGCTAATGAAAACGGCAATACATTCGAGAGAAAACTGATAGTACGTGAGAACGACGCTAAAGGATTTGAGACTGACGCATCGTCAAAGGAAATTTGTCCTGCATTGTTATTTCCACGTACACCTTCTCTTAAGAGATTAAAAAGTTGCTTAGCGTGTTCTTTAATTTGTGTAATTTTTAAACCATTAATTTTCTTTACTTGTCTCGTCTTTAATTTCTTAGTTTACGGCTGAATTTGACGCGGGGCTGTTTCTCTGTAAGGCAGAGTTTGACGGGAATTACGCGTATGCGATAGAGCACTGCAATATGTAACATTGCTGTTAATATAATGCTGCTCTCTACGTAAGCACATTGGAATGAAGTTTTTGATAACTAAATTATAATTTTTTTTAAAAGTGTGATGCATATACTTTAACTTTAATAATTTACTTTAATAATTAATAATACAATTGAGCGTGATATATGTTAAAGCACGGTACGACACATAGACCTATGTCACAATTTTCACACTCATAGCGCGATAGTGTCTATCAAATTGCTCTTAGTTTTCTATTTTGAAGCGACATTTTGAGGTTGAAAATTCTACAAAATTATAAGGATACGAATCGGCATGTTAGAAAGAGCATCTAATAATGGTATATATATTTTAACGAAAAGCAACAATTGATACCTGGCAGTGGCGTATCAAAAACAAAAACTATATATTCCGTCTGTATATTGTTAACACTGTTATAAAACGTTGCGAGGACGAAAAAAGTGTGAAGCAAGACAAATGAAAAAGATCATTTAGCTCAAACAGTGAATGAGTCAGTAAAGTGAGCCACTATAGTGGCGCGTCGTAATACAAGATGACATCCGCGAAAGCCACTATAGTGGCACGTGGTAATATAAGATGACATCCGCGAAAGCCACTATAGTGGCACGTCGTAATATAAGATGACATCCGCGAAAGCTACTATAGTGGCACGTCGTAATATAAGATGACATCCGCGAAAGCCACTATAGTGGCACGTCGTAATATAAGATGACATCCGCGAAAGCCACTATAGTGGCACGTCGTAATATAAGATGACATCCGCGAAAGCCACTATGATGGCGCATCGTACCTAAGAGTTTAAAAGCCTGTCTTTTGTTCAAATTTTAGGAATTTAAGAAATTTCATTGCAATATAGTAATATATAGCGAAACATAATATATAAATATATCACTTAAAAAAATACATACCACAATAAACAAGTGTTTAACATAATTGAATAAGTTCATTTTATCCCCTTATGTCCGCAATTTTTAAACTCTGTACGCTTCAGAATTGTAGAAAATCGAACAGAAAGGTTTCTAATTGCAAACATCACTCTATTAATTTCTCGCAGAAAACAAAGGATTTTCCTGTTTCTGCCCTTTTCTATGCGTTAGTAGATTAAACTCTTCGATTGAATTACGTTTACGTTTATGGTTTCAATTCTGGTGAAAGGAACACCGTTGCTCTCTTTTGTTCTCTATCCTTATTATCGTTAACTATTAATGTTTACCAGTTTATAAATAAATAATTACCATAATAAATTGATCTCGTTAAAAGTTGGTGCAACTGGTTTCTGGGCGGTTCAGAAACTGGGAATTAAATTTTGTTCGTTAAAACATAGTTTAATAGCGAGATACTGAAGGATTTCAAAAAGGTTATCTATGTCATATTGGAAGCGAATGATTCGATGGACGTTTTTCAATGAAATTTGGATTATCATTTGGGTTGAATAGTTCTGTTAGAAAATGTAAATATTCAGAATTAAAATATTATAAATCGAAAGATTCAGAATTGGAATTGCAGCGTACGAGATTCAATGATTCGAAATTCAAGTGTTTAAAATCGAAGCGTCCAGAAGATTTAAAAACTCAAAATTAAACGAAATCGAAACGTTCAAAATTTAAACAGTCCATCATCGAATTGTAACATTATATATCGAATATTGAAATATTCGAAACTCAAATATCCAAAAATTAAACATTCAAAATTCCGATATCGTCATCGGAATATCGTGTGCTGTATCGATGAATATCGTGTCGTCAATTATCCATTTAAAGAGCGTTAAAACACGACCTCTGAAATTATCGTAAGAAAATCCTCGATGGTAGCAATTTAATGGATTCTCGATCTAAAGTAATTCGAAGTGAAACAGGTGGTTCCATCGCGAGGTCGATCGTTCTCGATGATCGATGAAGACAAAAGTGTTACCAGCAGGACTGTTTCAAACTGATCCCTCGTAAGTATCCCCAAGCGCAACGAAGAAGTAACAAAACAAGGCTAACAAATTATACCTGCTGTCTGACACTGGGGAAACAGTTTTCTTCGGGGCTAGCCTTTACGCGAAACAGGCTTACCCTTGTAGTGTTTTACATTCAAATAGAAATTTCTCCATAAACGCGTCTCCGCGAGAATGTCTACATCTTTTCAGTCTCATCTTTTCTTATTTTCCTCTCGCGCTCTATTGCAATTTATCATTCGGCAGAAATTAGTAAGAATTTCTTTTTTCAAAGATAATGAACGATCTCAATTAAAATAGAGATTATTATATAAACTGTATAATATTATTTCATCGCTGTCGGATTTTTATTAAATGTTCGATTATCCTTATTAAAATTATTTTCGATGTTTATTATTTTGAAACGTCGAATTTTCCGTGAATTTTTAATCTTCGGTCCTCGGGTCCGAACGAATCGAATTTTCAAATTAGATAGCCAGATGTTGTTTCGTGAATTCTGACCGTAGTGATGGAACGCCCGTGACATATTATCTATCTGGCAATGATTTCATCAACAAAAAATAATTTCCCCACGAAATATAGGCATCCTAATATAAATGTACATTATGAATTTTTTTTACACAATGACAATTGAACACTTGATTTTTAAATAATACTTTCTTTCAATTTATTCAAATTATACGACACTGGAACTGTTTTCTTATCGCTGCAATCCTTGCGATTTCGCGAAATCAGCCACAAAGAGAGTAAAACTGGGCGACTAACTCTGCGAACGACTCGTTAGATCATAACACGAGAAACGATAATTTGCTGCATGTTATGAAATATTTAAGTTGAAACGCCGCAGGAGAAATGTGTAAGGTATCTATTGGGTTGGCAACTACTACAGAGCGTCGGCATTTTGGTATCGCAGTTTCTGCCAGGATACATGGCCAGAATAACTCAACCGAAGGTAGAGGCAATGGCACTCTGGAATTTTGAACTTAAAATCGAACATCGAACTAGTTATCTTTATATCCGGTTACGTATTTTCTGCTTCTAGTTTGCTGCAATGCCTCGGGTTATTTTTGAGCAAGCTATTTTAAGTTACTTTATGTGTAATCGATGTCTTCGACAAAGATAAGTCAACACGATTTTATGGAAGCCATGTTGGTAGCAGAGACGAAGTTAAAATGCCTTAAGAGTAGAGGCGAATAGTAAAATTTGTTTGGAATTTATTTAGTAAAATTGGAAGTTACATTCGGAAAAGCTAAGATATCATTTATCATGAAGTTTATTTGAAATTTATGTAGTAAAGTTTGTATGAAATTTATGTAGCAGTATTTATATCAAATTTATTAATTAAAGTCTATGAAAAATTTATTTAGTAGAATTTCGTTAAAAATTTATTTAGTAAAATTTGCAGCACCTTCGGAAGAGATAAAATATTATATAATTATATAATTAAAAATATTATGTAATTTAATTAAGAAAAGATAAAGAACATTCTTTAGACGTATGTATGTAGAAAATTCATTTAAATTGTAGCAAAATATTTTGGCGTGTCTCTAGAGAACATAATAAGCTGTAAAATTTCTTAGAAATCATACACGTCTATCATTTGCGTATTACGAGTCACGAAATAAAAAAACGAGTGCAAATTATAAAAAATTATACAATTCTCTAGAAGCCACACTAACAATGGGATATTTTACTAATGGAATTTGAAATAAGTAAACGCGATAATGAATGCCCTAGAATATTACATTTTTATATTCGTACAATTTTTTGGAATCTTTGAAACAGATAGAAAGTTATGTGGTTTTTTCAAAGCCATATTAGTAGCGAGATATGAAATTAGTCCGGTGAACTTTATAATCTGTTTACGAACAAAGGATACCGTGAATTATTCAGAATATTAAATTTGAATTCTGTTCTAACAGCAGCAAATGAACCGAATAGTTTCTATCTATACGTACTATGGCAGTTAAAGTGATTAAAACACAGGATGGAGCCTTTAGAAAATTAAACTTTAATTGTATTAAAATTCAATTTTCTAGAAACAGAAGACACGCGCATACTAATGATATTAATCACGTTTTGAAACCAATGACAAACGACTTTTATCGTACAAATCGTGAAACCAAAGTGGACTAGCAGGTCAGACAATTAATTGCCAGCTTGTTCCTAAAAATTGACCTAAATCTATAAAACGCTGCTGCAATTAACTGTGATTTATTTATAGAAAAATAGGTAGCTCGACTTAAGTAATATAATAAACGATGCACTGAAGTTAATACAAAAAATCCAGAGGAAATTGAAAAAAGAAAGTTCGTGTTAATAAAAGATACAATAAAGGTAAATAAAAGTAAAGGTGCTGACAAAATTGGTTTTCTGGAACATTGCGCGAGTTTTGAACCAGGATAAAGATCTTGGATTTATAAGTCTCAGTGGAAGGAAAAATTGAGGATAGGAGAGGATGAATGAAATATTTTAGCGGTTTATAGCAAGGCAGGAATGAAGGAAATGGCGAGAGGAATTAATGAATTAGGAAAGGGATATGTAAGAAGAGTGGGAAAGGCGAATATCTGGAGAAGAAAGGCGAAGCAAGTGGCCAGAGGCGACTGCCTAGATTAGGTTCTAGCGTTTTTAACAGGGGAATTATTAATAGTAATTAATTTCATAGCAATTTATTAACAGATATAGTAAAAGCTGGTTAAGCGTTTTAGAAAAAGCGTGAAAATGTAGATACTGAACTAACAAGTAGATTAAAGATAGATATGTGATATAGCTTATGTATAGGCCAGTGTATAGGTTATGTATAGGTTATGTATAGGTTAAAAAAAACAAAGATACAGAAAATTCGACTGAATAACGCGTAAAAACAGACACCACGTGATTCTTTGTAGAAAAAATGGAAAAAAATAGAGAATACAATTTTTTCATTCTAAGCTTAGTTTTCGACAAAATCGAGTTGGAAATTTGTCAAGTATACTCGAACGTGGCTAATTCTGGACTGAGCAGGAGCAAATAGTCGACAGGAGATTGTTCTACGTGAGAAAATAAATCGAAAATGTAGAATGAAATTTGTCCGTTTGAACGTTTCATTTTGAAGGAAATAGAGTTTAAAGATGTTTAGTTAAGAACCGATTTGGGTTGGCAACTAAGTGATTGCGGATTTTGTCATTAGGTGGTATTGACAGTACGCGCGTATGACAAATTTTCAAATTTATTTTTCTGCGAAACATAGCGTCTTCTGAAAAATTCTATTCCACATTTTCGACTTATCTTCACGCGTACAGCGTTATACTCTCCATTATTTATTTCTGTGCAGTCTGCAATTAGCCATGTTCGAGTACACTTAATAAATTTTCTAATTCGAAAACTAAGTCGAGAATGAAAAAAGTTTATTACATACCTTTTTCTTGTTTTTCGACAAGGAATCACGTCGTGCTCGCTTTTACATGTTACATGGTCGTATTTTGTATGTTTATGCATTAGATATAAGATGAGACATGTGTGTTTGGGATGAGAGTGAGGATGAGTATGGGTCTGTGAATCTAAATAAAGTATGAGCTGAGTGAGAGTAAGAAACGTATAAGCCAAGTGCTTTTTCCGGGCTGTGAAGCCGAAAAACAGATAAAACAGAAAATAAGATAAAAATTATTAAAAAATAAAAATTAACAAAAGACGAAAAGTAAATAAAAATCACATCTAAACTATATTTACTTTAAACAGTAGAAGCTACATTTAGAAAAACAGAAATCTTTATAACGTTTCATCTAAAAAGAAAAAAGGAAGAAGTTCCTAAAAAAAAAAAAAAATAAATTGAAGGAAGTCGTAAAAAGAAACAAAAACGTTCCATCGGAAGAAAAGATAAAAAGTGGAAACTGTACGACACAATTAAGTGAAACTTATCTATACGAAAACAGAAAACTACAGAAATGACATAATGAATAATACAATAAAGTCACTAGAAAGATAGAGGCAAGTTGTAAAAAGAAACGAGGACTATGTTTCATTGGAAGAAAGGATAAAAAGTAAAAAGAACTGTACGACCGGAACTTTCCAGACGACCAGCATAATTTCAACTGTTTTTAAGTTATAGAATCTTGCGTAACCTATTTGTATCGCGAATTACACACCATCCTATATGTACGTGTGTATATACCGAGCTTGCTTTGCTCTCAATTAGCGTCTGTGTTCGCTAATCTCGAAATCTAATTTCGTTGAAAGCATTGGACACGAACCATTTGTTCTTCAATAATCGAAGACACTTTACGATCTCTAACGACGAGTGGACTAGCCATTACATTCTTGAAATGTCATCTTGTGAATCTTTTATCTAGGCAACTACAATGCTATGATTATTTAAAACATTGGGTTGGCAACTTAGTTGCCAACGCAATATTTGTATAAATTTCATCGCTTACGTAAACGATCAAACTACTGTGGTTACAAACGTATAAGAAGTAAGTTCGAAGTTTTGATATTTAATTGCATAAATTTCACTGTAAAGAAAGGAAAAAATAATATTTATAGAGATTTAACCCCAAAAATGAGATTTTGGGGCGGTTTTTACGAAACAATAAAAAATTGTCAGAAGAACTAGTAAAAATCAGATTTCCCCTACTATGGATAAACGAAGGTTTAGCTTTCTCAGCTTTCTATTAATTTAATAATTAATTTATTAATTAATTGAGGAACTTTTTGGGGAAAGATCGACGAGACGAAATTGCGATTGTAGTATATTATTGGGTTGGCAACTAAGTGATTGCTGATTTTGTTAATGGGTGGTAATGTCAAAATCCGCAATCATTTAGTTGCCAACCCAATATATTGTAGTAGCATTGGCTAACAATCTTCTGATTTGTAAAACGTCAGGTGAAACGTTCCCGATGCAAGTTAAGTCGGGTTTCCAAGGATTCCTGATTACGAAGTGGTCTAACCTAAATAGATAATGAAAAAGCGGGCTCTATCGGGTCTCTGATTCGTCGACTATGTTAGTACAACCCCATGGCCGACGAGATAACTGAGCGAATTCAACGAAACTGACGCAATCGGCGCTTTCCATTAAATTAGTTCCCTAACCATTCGTTCATTCACCGACGTTATTCGTTATTTACCGCTGACTAATTTATCGAATTATTAGAAATCCTCCCGATTATAAATAAAACGAAAATGAAACAAAGTAAAAATGCTGGCAACTGTTTATTGCTAACTAATTTATTTAATTTATTCTCCTGATTATAATAGAAACTAAAATGAGATATAGTAGAAACGGCTATAGAAAATCAGAAAAATTAAAAATTATTTAAAATAATAGGGAAACCACGTCCTATTGCACTAAAGTTATTTACCTATTGCTAGGGTTTGCAACAATTAAAGTTCAATTGCGTAAGTTGATTTTGGCGGCGTGCGAGGCAATCTCGATGAAATGTTCGTTGCATACAACGACTCTGATTATCTTAAATATATTCAACGGCAAGCGACAATGACAAGCATGGTAAATGCGCGTAACAAACCCGGAACTCATTGGTCGTGCAAGTTCGATATCTTGGCAAGTTTCGAGCGGTATGAGAGCCACTCTTAGAATAAATTAGCTCAGCATTTCATCCACGACAAGCAACTTGTAATTTATTTCGAAAGTTGTTATATGCAACGACGAGAGATCGTCATTATATGTATATTATTATAACTATCAAGTTAGAAGTTTTTTGATCTTTTCGTTAGTAAAATCATGCAGACGGTTCTAACGAAAAATTGTTTTTTATCGAGATAGCAATATGATTCTGATGGAAATGGAGATTATTTAGAAATCACTCTGAAAAGCTATAATAAAATTGTACTTTTAATAAAACCGAATGAATATCAACGGTAAAAAATTGTATTCTGGAAGGCATCGGCCTGCTGCCAGTACGCGCCTCCGTAAATATTCCTCTGTTTACCAGCCTCAACGATTCGCTCGGTAAAAATGAGTAAGCGTGCATTCCCTCACGGAAAATGAGTAGGCCCGCACCTCTTCTTCCTTTCTTTTCTTTATTTTGCTTTCTTTTAGGCTGCTCTCTAAACAGCAGCCTCGTGGAATATCACCGAATTAACGAGTTCCAGGAATCGCGGGGTATCTTGCTGTTCTTTGAAACGTCGTCAGGCAAGCGTTCCTTTTAATCCTATTTTTCTGTTCTAGTTTTATATTTAGTCTTACACGAGTCACAAGTAAATACAGAATATTCGTGTGATTTCTTTTCAATACGCGTCTAGCTGTTACTGAACATTCGCTGTAATTACCAGAGAAGCGTAGAGTCGTGTTTCCACGAATACAATAAAAATGGTACATAATATAAGTAGAGAATTGTTCTACTTGACATCATAAGGAATACCATATTTTGGGTATTTTATATATTTCTCTTATTATTTCAACGATAAATTCGCTATGAATGTCTCGTGATCGTAGAATGCGACATCGTAAAACGAAGAACGCCGGATATGACTGAAAAACGCAGAGTCAACGTTTAGAAACGAATAACTCGATAAACGTCGTCACAGGAGGTCGTTAAAGCTCGAATATGAATTTGCGCAAACAGATAGTTTAATGGACACACGTGGTATTATATCGCTGGACAAACAACGTTCTCTTATCCACCTTCCTCTTGGCCAGTTGTTTCTCTTTGACTTTAAAATGGTCTCGATTTGCAACGAGGTCTCGCTATCAGCTCCGTGGAAAATGCACACGCGTCGTTATTTCACATGGCCGATCGTTCGGATCTGTATCACGTCCCCTATCAAATTAGTTCCTTAAATTATTTAGATTACAACGAAAATGCGATGCGGTCGAACGATTGATATCTTGAAATATTGCTGCTTCGCAACCTCAAATTAACTGGATCGCCATTCTCATTCTGTTTGTTAACAATAATCGATAAATTAAAACTTAAACTTGAACGTCGTTTATTTATTTCGAGATTTATGCTTCACATTTGGCTTCTGAAAAAAGTGACATTTTCACGATATAAGAAGTTAGATCGCGCGTTAATTTATGATTGACATGATTAATTGGGATAAACTCGATATCACGGATCAAAGCATAGCGAGTATCATAGATACAGCAACTGCATAAAATTGTAATAATCTGGCGCGCTGGAAAAGATTACGCTCGTATTTTCTTCTTACGTTAAATACGGCGATAAAAAGAAATATTTACAAAATGATTAAAAATTTATCAACATTAAGATGGTAAATTAAAATTAGTAAAATTAGTAAAAATATAACATAAATAATCCAAGTGACAGAAAAGTTTTTTGTTTCAATTGTTAGGTACAAATGCAAATTTTTAATAATTTGTTACATTTTACCTTCTGCGAATTAAACTGAAAATCCGATCTTCTATAATGAAAATGAAATTTTTTTTTTATTATTTTATCGTCTATGGTGTTCCACGCTTCAATAATCGCATCCTTTAATTCTACAATCTTGTCATACTTTCGATTTTTCGAATGAATCCAGCGAACTAGCGTACCCCACATATTTTCCACTGCAGGCAATTCCAAAAGAGGAATATTTCCCGAAAACCGGTGTAAAGTGCGGACCGACAGGTGCATAGTCTCGCACAAATATTGAGTTCTTATCATTTTTCTATCAGTTTTCTATGCGAAGGTGTTTTTAATAATTTTCCAGCATATCCGTGCAATCGATATTATTCATTCTGTTTGAGATGAAAGCAACGCCACAAACGGAAAACCTCGCGCAAACCAGGACGCCTCTAAAATTGCGTTTCGAAAAATATTCTCTTTCCTTCCTACGCCGATCGTAATAATTGTAGCCGGCCGGGCTGACTAAGTTAAACTTTCTTTCATTACCGAAAATTAGCTACAAGCAAAGTTATTATTAAAAAATAGTTCGGAAGAAAATACATTGTAATTAACTGTTTTTCAACTTGCACGAATGAAAATCTTGTCTCTTTACCAGAAATTTCTTATTTCGATGCTGATTTCACTTTTCACATTAATTCTTAATATCGGTCAATGATTTTAATAAAGTCAATGAATTACATGTTATTCTTAGTATTTTACGTTCATCTCATAATTTTCGTGGTCGACGTGGCCTCTTCTTTTCTCCAAGATTACGCTTCCTTGCGACACAATCTATACAATTGCGCTCTTTGAACGGTTCAGAGTATAACAATAACTATAACAGCTATAACAATAACATAACAATAACAGAGAAATATAACCGTATTCCCTGCATTCGATGCGAAAAGCATCGGTCATTGCTTTTTCTTTAATAGAAAGTTCCTCTTCACAAAGCATTTTCTTTTCTAAAAGACTTTATTCTAACCAACAAATGTGACGACCGATGCCAAAGACGTGGAATAAAAGAACGAGCAACTGCGGCATTGACAAAATAATAAGAACGAAAAAGTTGATATAAATGGAATATTATTATACGGAATATTATACGAAGAATTATATGGAATATATATTTACATATCGATGCAAGAAATTTAGTACTTAACTTTCTGTTCCTTTCCAACCAATTCTACTATACGCGTTATTTCAATTTTTTATTTGCCTCAACTGTACTACATATTGTTCGGAAATAGAACGTTGACATAATTTTTCCTAAATTGGCAAAATTTCCAAATATAGGTGGGTTGGTATATTTTTGACACACGCTCTGTATCATCATCTACCTGACGATTGATTATTCCCAGATAAACCGTACATTCGACACTAACAAATAAGGGTGAACATACGGGGGATGAACTTTATCTCCGTAAGAACGTGAGAAGAATGAATTGGTCGACTGATGTCGTCCGTTACGTCCACTAACCCAAATTCTAACCTAACCTAATCCAAATATAAAGTTAACCCAAACTCGATGCGGACCTAACTCAAATCTAATTCGAGGGGTCAAATTTTTTATTTCTCACGTACACTGTGATGAAAATTTCTCTGTATCCTTAAGTCAAATATGGTATACGATAGGGTAGAAAAATTTAAGAAATGGTCTAACTTTAGGTTAGGGTGTTGTTAACTTAGAAAACTTTTTTTCTCTCTATCTTTTAAAAGTGTATATACATTTTCGCGTGGAAGACGTACAAGGTTGGATTTTTCGCTTCGAATCGAACAGTCGGGAACTTTCACGGAGTTTTACTTCGCAAATCTATCGCGACAGGGTGGAGTAGCGTTTTTCTAAAACCCACGGGATCACTTGAAATATTATAGCGATCACCGCCATCTTTCCCCACAAAGTAGCACCACATGGAAACGAGACTTAAGGCATCGATTGAATTGAAAACTAAGTTAGAGAGAGAGTTAACTTAAGTTAGAGAGGAAAAACGAAGGCGACAAGATTCTGTAAATGTAATAAAAATTGCAAGCTTATGATATTTTATATTTTCCACCTGTTTTCATTTTGATTCCACATGTTTGCAAACACGATTCTCCAAAAACTGCAACTGCTCCGCACAATTTTCTTATTTTTCATTTTCGTCTGATTTCGAAACACGTACTCAACGGTAATCTTATCTTTTACTATGATAGTTTTTTTTATACTGTTGAATAACTTTGTTATTTCTATTTGGAAGGTTTGCGTGAGGTATAAATGATCAAACAAAATTAATTGCAGTATCCAAATATAATATTCGAGGGTTAATATGCAAGAACCTGAGAGAAGTGTTTGATAGAAGCAACGTCGCTGCCACTCTTCCGCAAAAATGTTTTCTTTGAAAATACATTAGTCACGTAGTTAGTTTGGCTTTGGTATCTTCTTGCGTCATGTGTTCAACGTAAGTTCGGATGATAAATCTTTATGGTAGCTCAAGAGGGATCGATGATATATTTTTAACATGTTCTTGTAGGGTATCCGTGGTCCTCTGTAGAAAGCAAAATTTTCATTGAGAATAGAATGGACCGTCCGTTTAATTCGTTTTCTGCTTGAAGTATCAGGAATTTTGACTCATTGTTATTTTCCTTAAGATTAGTATCGCACAGTTGAAATAAGAAATTTCGATACTAAAGTAAATTCTATATTGAACAAATTTTCACATCAAAATTTTCATCTAAATTAAATTTTAACGATATTACTACCAACGACTAAACTATAAAACTTGTGCCAGACAAATCAAAATATACACAGCATATGTTTTACAAAAAGCCATTTAAATCCTCAAAACTGCATAAATCTATATGTATATCTATAAGTCTACATATAAAATTGAAAAAAAGAAATTATGTATTGGTCACTTGGACTATTCCGATACCTTCGTTGTAAATACCTTTTCAGAAAGCTTTAGATCATGCAAATTCTTCCAAATAAATAAATACAGTGTCAAATAAAAGTGCTAATAAAATTTTTTTTAAATCTGTAAAGAATGTGATACTGTATTTAATTTTTTGCGAAGTGTAACTCTCCATTGTAAGGTTTAAGCACTATGAAGTAAATACAAGTTAATAAAGAAAAAAAAATACCCATAAAGATCCGTTTTCAGTGGAAGAAAAGTATTGGCACGCTTGAAAAATTTGTTATTGCGTATATTCTACCTAAACATTTCCAATGTTGACACGCCTGTTAAGTCGCGGAAAATTCCTGCATTCAGACTGATCATTATTTCTTAAAATTGCTAACAGTATCTCGTAGAAAAAAGGAAAAACCTGAATAATGGAACAAAACAAATAAGAATAATAATAGAAAAATAGAAATAAACGAAAGAATAATTGCTGAAAGATTGTATTGGATTTCTATAAGCAAGGAAAATCCTATTCGGAAATAGGAAAAGTTATTACTAGAAGTCGTTTTATTGAAAGAGACGTGATTGAGCGATTTGTTGGAAAAAGAGATATAACAAATGCAATGCTTTGCTGAGAAAAAATAACAAATGCATAAAACGAACGTCCTCAGAAGCTTACAGACCGAAAAAAAGGAAAAATAGTTAATATAATTAAAAAAGTGCCTAAGACTATATTCTCGAAAATAGCATGAATAGTAAAAAAACGAACCTATGGAAATACACTTTATAACAGTTCGAAGTACACACAAAACTGTTGTATGTGAAACAGTAGTTGCAAGTCGAAAACCACGCATTAGCAAAATTAATAAAAAAAAAAGTGGTTGGTATTCGTTATTAATTAAGTACGCGAAAATATTTGGTTGGCAACTAAGTGATTGCAGGTTTTGTCGTTAGGTGGTAACTAACTGAGAAAATCCGCAATCACATAGTTGCCAACCCAATACAACTGAACTGAATTAAATGAAAAGGACATTGTCCAAACCGTTAAACAAGGGGGTGGTGGCTTAATGATATTGGGGTGTATGAGATTTTTTGGAGTATGGAAGTCTTGTTTTCGTTATTGAAATGCGCAAATGCAATTATTTAAATATCCCAAGGAGAAGGAGAGGAAAAAATAAAATTTAGGAGAAATTTATTATCTTTTAACAGGATAATGATACCAAAAAATGAGTCTATATTTTTAGATAATGAATCATTTTTAATACACTGCATACGTTAGCTACTACCCCACAATCCCCAGACCTAAATCCTACTGAGCATTTTTCGTTTGAATTATGAGAATGGATTTAAAGCAGATCATATTGCGTCTCGGTAGGATCTGAAGAAAGTATTCCTTGAGCACAAAATAAGTGCAAAAATCAGAAAAAATTAGTAGAATTATAAAAAACAGAAAAACATATTAAAAATATCAAATGTTAGAACAAATTCGTACCGTAAAATCGTAAACGTACTAATACTTTTGTTTCGTTGGAAACAGACCTTTATGTGTTTTTCTTATTTGTATTATTTATTTTTATTGCATTATTTCTTTTTCTCCATTATAACTATTTTTAAAATTTATGATTCATGGTATACTTAAGACTGACCATACTAAGAGCTGACAGTTATATTTTACAAAAAATTCAATGGAAAATCTCGTTCTTTATAGATCTATAAAGAATTTTATACCAAGATCTGTGTATTGTATCTGTACATTTATATTGTATATTGTACATCTACAAAATTTCGATGAAAAAATTCTCAATTTATTATTTCGAACATCTTTCGACTTCGACCACTGATATTCTATGAAACACACTCGAGCGATGCAGTTATTCAGTTTCTACGTGTTTAGGACACTTTGAAGGAACCACGTGTGACCACAATAGGTTGCAGAAGCTGCAGCGTTCGCTTCATGACTCCAGAACAAAATCAACCCCTTTCTCTATCGTAGATCGTAAATTTCCTCCAAAGTTTTTTGGGGAACAGGCTCTTTCTCGAAGACCAGGAAAGATTGAAATTCCTGTAGGGTAGCTAAACCCTGCTGATACCTCGACGTCTGGAAATAGGGTAACGTGAAAAATTAGAAAGACTTTCGCAGAATACCTTCCAGAGGATCCCTCGACCGCGGAAAATAACTTGGAAACCTCTAATCCGTACAATTCTTTCTTACTTTCTTCGCTCCACGATAATCAAGTTGGAGTTTTCTGTATTTATAGGTTTAAACTCTGCTTTAGAAGATTAGGAGGGATCTGTAGAGTTATTAATTCACTAAAATGGAAAAATTTGAACGATTCTACTGGAACTTTTTCTTTAACTCTTTGTAACCGCAGATTTGGTTAATTATTTAATTAATCAAGTTAAATTAATTGCAATTATTGCGCAGATTTCTATTTCTAAATTTTGCCAGTGCTAACAAAATTCTTCCACGTGAGAGCAAGAAATCTAATAAGAAAAGAAGCAAATTTTGCATGTTACGAAGCAGGTGATTATTTATTCAACGCAAAATAGTATAAAAACATAATTGTACAAAAGATTCCAAGGTAGACAATATGCCTGTTTATAGAAAAGGATAGTTAAGCCAGGATTGTCAAGAATTACGTTTTTAATTGGAATCTCTCCAATAGCGAGCGTAGGAGGATCGTCACAATGGTATTAATACTCTTCCAGAAATGGTTTGATGACACGCATCGTAATAAGAGACATTTATAATATTTCAGTAAATTATTATGGACACGTGTACATAAATTTACGCTGAAAAATTTGGGACACCTTTTACCTTTTAGGATAAACAATGTTTTTCATGCATTTTTCTGAAAACTGATAATATCATAGTAATAACGTTGAATTATAAATATAATTAATTACAGTTTCAATACCGTAAAATAACTATATTATGAACAAACTATTTATTTACTAAATAAAGTCATTATTTTTATTGAAGTTTTTACAGGTTTCCAATCATTGAATGAGAGTATAAATAAATTGGATGTATACAAAAGTTCGAAAGTTCTTCGAGCTTGACTTTCCTCTCGTAAACGAAATCTGCTTTGTCTCTGAGAAATTTCTAGAGAAATTATCCTTCGTTAGTTGCCCCTTTTACCAACTTTAGCAACTGATTAACAAGTTCAAAGTGGTATAAGACCAAAGCTTTTCTAATCAACCCCGGCGTATGATTAAGTACTAATCAATAGAACAATTAACCTTTTTATTGTACTATTGTATAATTACAACGTTGTGTTTCAACAACTTATCATTTAATTAAATCACAGATGTATTTGCGTTGCTTATAATTTTATTTCATTTTCAGTGTATTATGTTTTCTTACAAAATTTGTTTCCAATTTTACCGCGTTATACCTTCTTTCTTATAGAATTTGGTTATATTTTTATTTCCATATTTTATTATATTCTACCACTATTTTATTATATTTTCTATAAAACGTCAGAGAAGATGTGTCTCTATTATGATTAATAATTAATAAGAAAGAAATCTTCCCACAGCCCCAAAAAAGTTGTATTTCTAGAATCAAAGAACTCTTTAATTAATCAAGTTAAATTAATTGCAATTATTGCGTTTATTTCTATTTCTAAATTTTGCCTGAAATAATTGCTATAAATAAAACGTTAGAAATTACAATTAGAAATTTAATAAGAAATTTAATAGGAAAAGAAGAAAATTCTGCATGTTACGAGTTGATTATTTATTCAACGCAAAATAGTATAATAATATAATTGTACAAAAGAACCCAAGATAAACATTTTCAACAGAAGCTACGTGTAATTGAATCGAAGTAAAATACCATATATAATCAGGCATATGTAAACCGTAAATTCATAAATCTGTCGTTAATCGTTTAGTAGAAGAAATAAAGTCGAAGGAAATGTGCGACAACGAAAAATTCAAGGGGAAGAGAAGACGAATGACAGGAGGCAATGTCGAGATATCGATGGTACTTTCCAGCAGCCGTGCCCCATATATCCGGCAGGTCAAGTAGAAAATGCCGGTCCCCCGAAGACAATATGGCACGGTATAGTTATAGCCAAGGCTGAACACAGCTCGTTTCGTAATGAGCATCGCCTCGCCTTGTTGTTTCCATATTTGTCCGATGTTATTAATACCATTAACGAACTCGGCATTCCTTTCTTTCACTTTCCTTATTTTCTTCTTCTTCTTCGTTTTCCGTTTCAGTTCTCTTTCTTCTTCTAATAAATCCATTCAATTGGTAACCAGCAGTGGTTACGTCACGGCTATTTCATGAATTTGCATGCTACGTTTTCTTGGTTGCGACTTAACAGCCTCTGAAAGGGAAACGGCCGTTTCTCTGCTTACAATAACGAAACTTTTCTCTATACTACGGTTTTCACGAAAATTTCGGGTAGGAAGGAATAGGGTACAAGTCTGGCTGAAACGGCTGAAGGGAACACGGTGAAAATTGTTCGCAGCGTGCGAACAGTTTCGTTGCGCTTTAACTTCGCCTGGTTTACGATATTCGCTGACAGTTCTAATGGTTTTCGTACTCGTTTCACAGTTATTAAGCAAAATTTAATTGTTGTCTTTTTGACTCTGTTTAACCAAAATCTTGCTTGCTTTCATGGGATGAAAAATTGATCGGAGTTTCTTATTTTCATTTGGAATATAGGATAATTGATTATTAATGGACCGGTTGATATTCGTATAACGATGTAGTAATGTGTAAATTTATACAACAGGAATATGCATAACACAGGATATATTATGTAAATATAGTCCATACGAGACTCTAATTTATAGGTTCTGTTCAATGAATTCTGTATAATGCAAACCTTTTTATATTCCATTGTATTGCATTCTATATAACATTTACGTTACACAGATTATTATATCTTACATATGTTACAAGAAATGAAACGTATAATGACATATAAAACGTATGATGTATAAAAACATCGAATTACGAAGGATCTATAAGAATGCATAACACGTTTAGAGGCATAACAAGAACAGCAGAAATAATTTAACAATCAAAACGATGATAAAACAGAGTCGGAGAAAAATACACGTAAACATGAAGTTTATGATATAAAGAGCATTCTTTCCTATTCCTTAAAAATGAAATGTCACCTCTTCGAGTCGTTGGAAGAGGGAAACGCGTCGAAACATAAAGAAAGTAACACGTGTTACCCTAAGAACCGTGACGTTTAAGAACTTTTAAGTCCACGCTGACCCGAATCTCGTTATCTATTTTAGACGTACGTATAATCGAAACCGATATCCTCGAGTCTTTGCAACTCTTAAATTTATCCTCATTCTTCACTTTTCTTCCTTTTTTCATTTGCTCCGCACAGCCAAAACAAAACTAAAAGAGAACGGACAGCATGAGCATAAAATCGCGTTTTACGAGCCAGATGATCTTTATCTCGAATTTTTAATACTTCTAAACCGAAACGAAAGCGATAATCGATGACAGTCTAATGATCCTAATCCGAAATCGATGATTTTATTTACGCGGCGCAACGACGCGCAACGCGGCTCTAGCCAGAATTTACGATTGGTTAAAGTTAAATCGGAGAGTCGCGTGATTCTTTTAGCTTGCCGGCAGGAAAAGTGACTTTACCTGTGAAATATTTCATACACAAAAATGTTTTATATACAGGATAGCGTAAGGAACAACAGGTATTTTAAGAAAGATATTAGATTAGACGAATGAGGAATATTTATAGTTAGAATTTAGTGTCACAACCCTTGTTTGTGCTATTACATATTTGGCAATCGTAACAATTTAGCATTAGATCACTCAAATTTTATTTTATCATCCATCTATACCACCGATCTAAAAACTAATAAGATTGACAATTTTTTAAATTGTCGTACAGCTTTTTAAATTACTATCCACCAATTCTTACTATCATTCTGACATTATATTTACGTATACAAATGGCAATATCGTACGAGTATCAAACGTATAATAATATATTATTGGTACAGTATCTACAGCAAGCGTACAGCTATAACAAGCCTACAGTATCTCTAAAAACTAATAAGATCGAAAGTTTGTTAAATTGTCATACAATTTGTTTATTGAGATATATGTAACTTTGTGTGTTACACCGGATCAGCTGCACAGAAATGATACACATGTATGTGTGTGAGTATATGCGTGCGCAGCTTCTCGTAGAACAAAAGAATGTAACTGTCCCGCACGCATGGTAACAGTAAGACTAGAAGAGTGCCGAAACACGTGAAATGGGTATCTATGAACATCTTGTAAATCACATGTTAAATAAATACAAAACTATTTTATTATCATCCCTACATATAATGAAAGTATTCCTACATATTTATTTCGGCGATTACGGTCCACAATTCTCAACATTGTTAAATTATAATCTATCAATGCTTACTATCGTTCTGACATTATATCTACGTATACAAATGGCAATATCGTACGAGTATCGTTAAATTATAATCTATCAATGCTTACTATCGTTCTGACATTATATCTACGTATACAAATGGCAATATCGTACGAGTATCAAACGTATAATAATATATTATTGGTACAGTATCCACAGCAAGCGAAAACGATTAATCTTTCAACGTTCAAATTATTAACGTTTATTCTCTATTAAAAATTGAAACACGAACATACGAACTTTTTCTACAATATCTCGTATTTGATAGAAATGTAGGCTACCTCAATATAAAGGGGAAACTGTTTTTAAAATTATTTGTTCTGAATCCGTCGTTAATTTCAAAGGATTAAAGCGATACTATCTTACTGCGTGTAGTTTGGAGGAGGAATCGGTTGAAAGTTTTTGAGTTAACAGGGTGTTGGGACGAGCTGTAGTTGGGAATTACTCTTCCGATCTAAGACGCGCAGCTGTTGCGTTTCCCTAGGTGCTGTCGTTCGATGGACAAGCAGGCTGACGACATAATAGCGATGCCTCGATTCTCCGCGAAGTTGCTCGTAAAAGAAACAAGCAGCAGATGCCGCTAACAAGGTGCGAAACGTTTGGAGAGAAATAAACGAGGGAATGTAATAAGCAACCGTGGCGCGTTGTTTTATTACACGATACATGTGATATATCGATCGGACCACCCTTTCGACTATCTTTTATTCTTAACATAGCGTGCGTCCCGTGAGACATTGTTATACTTTTATTGATACGCTGTTCTTAATGTGGATTTTTTAAATTTATTTTTCAAATAAAATTGCTGCACAAGAATATCAAAAGACTGGGAAGTATTGGGTTGGCAACTAAATGATTGCGAATTTTGTCAATACCACAATAATGAACCCAATGAGCAATAATGAACAACCCAATAGAAAAAGGAGGATTAGGGGAAGAGGAGAGAAGCAAGCGTGCGAAGAAGATGAATAAAAGCAACGAAACGGTTATTAAGTTTTCTCATAAATATAGAAAACATCATACTTTGTACATTTTTCACATCGAGCGATCTGCTTTGTAACGTAAATAATAATAATTGTCATAGTAAACTTCTTAATATTGACGATATTTCTATTAACGTTATCTATGCATTTTTATTATTTATTAAGAAATTTCTACCAACACTGTCTCTACATTTTTATTAATTTCAATAAATTTCCATTATTTTTAATAAATTCCGCTCTGAAGAGATTTCATTTAATCTTTTATCTAGTTTATTTAGATTTCATTTAGTTTCCGCCAAAAATTCAAAGAAAAAAAAAAACAGCAGGTAACGAAGACCTTACAACTTCCAGACTTGCGTGGAATTTTTTCTCGTCGCGTGTGGAACGCTGCGAATACTGTGTTGCATTTCGTTAAGGCCAGTGACGTCGAATTCCGTGAGGGGGCGCGAAATAAAATACGATCTCCGAGCTTTTACGGCTTTCCTCGCGTGCAACTGGAACGGAAAGCTTCGATGGGAGTTTCCCAGTGATTTCTCGCTGGTAAATCGAGATGTTGGCAGGCCGGCCAGTGGTTTTAGTTCACACGAGGCGAATAAAGTTCCTTTGACGAGATTCTCGAATGGGGAACTGCTACATTTTATACAAGTTGCCGTAGCAAACGATTTCAACGGATTCCGATAAACGACCAACTTTCCAACTGTTTCGAGGAAATCGTTGCTGGATCACATTCCCGTCCATGACAAACGAATTTCTGTTTTTTAACCGGCGTGATAGGCCGGTCTACGGACGGGATCTGTAAACTCTCGTAGAAATGGAAAAAGTTGAGTCCGATAACAATCGAGAAATTTGTGAAGTCTCGCGGTAATCGAGAAATTTACGAAGTGTCATAGAAATCGAGAAATGAAAGGAAAACAGAGTTACAGAATCGCGCAGTAATGGGTTCTATCAGGCAATCGAGAAAGTTCTGTCGTTTATGACAAAAAAGGATGATGCAGAAGTCGTAAAAGAAACTCTCTTGATTATCTAACAAATTTGACAAGTTTTACGTAGAAAGGGTTCACGCGAATAAATACAATAAATACAAATATAAAATAGAATTTGATCTTTCACGAATGGGTTTTCAAGAAAAAACTGCACTTTCCAAAGAGCATCATATTGATACGCGAATTAATAATAAATGATTCGGAGAGCAAGCTTGGAGATCGGAATAAACGTTGACGAAGTACTGTACGCTTTAGAAGGTTGAAGAAGGAAGAAAATTGAAGTTATTTAAATCATGCAGAATGTTGAAATATCGTAGCGCTAGCTGGCCAACGTTCGAGAAGAAACGCGCTAAGAATTCCGAGGAAAATACTCGATGGCCGAGGGGATGGAAAGCAACTTAACGTAAACCGTACGCGGCTCATAAAACCCAGACACCTAAACGTTCTTCCCCCAGCGAACAATCCCCAAATGCAACCCCTCGACTCTCGGTAACCGCATACAGAACCTTTGAACCTTCATACTTCTTGATTCCATCAACATGTCTATTTTTTGCACTCGTTCGATCGTAACGAAAAATGCTTTATCGTGACGCAGAAAAAAAAAGAAGAGAAGTATAATATCGTGTTCTGAGGACGATTTTCGGGATAGCTGCCATTACCATAAATTCCGCGGGGTGTTAAACGCTTTCGAACGAACAACGAAAGGAAGATATTACTCGGACATTGTAAATAACAAACAATTACGTATATATAATACGACAAAGTTATGTTAAATAATAGAATTTGTTGATTTTATGAATTATATGAACTTATCAGACGACCATTTAATTTGTTAATTAGGTCATTCTCCGATTAGGGATTTCGCTAATTTTGAAATTGAACATTAATACAGAAGAACTGATTCTAGTTCTTAATGCAATATAATACGAATATATTACGTTTTTAATAGAAGTGCAAGAATGTATCGAATATGTGATATGATGTATATGATATGAGTGATAAATTACGTACAAATATTTTTTCCAGATAATGTACGTATCCATAAGGATTTGAATTTGCATTTGTATTTATTCTGATTAACCGCATACCATCACAGTGTTTTATCACATAATCGCTAACGTAATTTACAAGATGGAACAAAGTGTGTATTAGGAACGAGAGAATAATTCGGAACGAATAAAGTGAGAGCAATGTCATAGGGCTGGTTATTTTCAGAAGGAAGAATCGTTGATTAATTCCACTCGGAGCGGCGACGAACCGTGATCGTCGACTGTTTTCATGGCAGAGAATTTAATAAGAGGAATGGAAATGAAAGAAATACTGTAGAAATGTCGGTTAACGGTCTATCAAATCTTTTCGTGTACGAGTGCATTTTTTTTTTTTTTTGGTAGAATCAAGATAAAGAGAGGACAGATGGACGAGAATAAAAAGTTACGGAGATAATGCAATCCGGGAGCATTTATTAGATTTCGTGTTCTCTGGAGCAAGTTTGCTGAAAGAGGAAATGAATACAGCTGGTAGAAAGACTGGCTAAGATATATGGAGGATAAAATGCACCATGTTTTTCTAAAATGTGATAGGATTAACGAGTCATAAACGAATAATGAATGCTACATTCTCTGTGAAAGAGGAGAAGATTAAAAAGGAACGAACAGATTTCTGCTTTTACTGAGAACAGATTGGTATAAATAGCAAATAGTTAGAAAAGAAACTAAAAAGAAAGTAAAAGGAAATTATCCATAGTTAATAAACAGATTTTATTCTTGTCTGTGATTGAGAAACAGAATAAGAACAAATGAAGGAAGTTACGTAATAGTAAATAATGATATAGTTCACAAGTGATACCATTCATTGCAATCGTTGCTTCGCTTCTGTTATAAAAGCTGAGGAAGGATTCCTTGCTATTGTTAACGCATACGATTCTTTTCTGGAACAATAAATAACGTTTCGATTGTATCATTGGTTGGAAATTGTAAACTGACTTTGATTCTGAAACTAAAATAGCGAACTGATTTTAATTGGAAATCCTAATTGATAATTGTTAATGTAACAAACGATCCTTTCTATCTTAACTTGAAATAGCAAGTAGCTATGATATTTCAAGGTAAATATTCAAATCTGTATTCTTCTGTTAATAGCAGAAGTCTCTGAGACATCCAGCTTTTAGTCTTATTCCTGTTCAAGCAGCTTTCAGTTTTGACAGAATGAGGAAATTAAATTATTCCGACTGCGAGAGTGTTAAGAACTTTTAAAGGATGAGCTTACGTAGGATAAATCGATTCTCCTGTGTCATTTCGAAGAACAATGTTTCAACAACGATAATTCCTATACTTTTAGTCCTTATTATATTCTATTATGTTTTTTACGTCTTTCGTACCATATTATTATTTAACGATATTCTTCGCGAGTAATAACTCGACAAATGCACGTGAAATTTCTATTAAATGTCTTTCTCACCACAAAGTGGTTTGATGAAATATAAAATTATGTTTTGTGTAGAATTTACGTAATAAAAATTTCAGAACAAAGAACAGAACAGAGGATGCTAAAATTAATAATAGCAAAGAAGAATGAAATTATATATTCTTTTTACTGATTATATATTATATTATATATTTTATATATAATTAAATAAATATATTTAAGAAATTTGAAAATTGTTCCATAACATTGTCAGCTGAATTTTCGCCTAGAAATTTCAAATTAACAAATAAGATACAATGAGAGTTCATCACCTAAGGGCGTAAAAAATAGTCAACACCCACGTTTGACAATATAAAAACTTGAAATATCAAACATAAAGCGGAAAAGGTACAGTCTATGAAATTTTATTCTGAAACGGAAGAACGTCTCTCTGTCACAACATTATCTGATTAACTTGCGCGACATTACAACTAATGACGATGAACACTCGCTTCATTTCTACATTTGTTACTGCTATTATTCTCTTATTTTGCCATTTTGCTGCAGTCTGTATGCTTCTCCTGTTGATGTTTAAAAATCAGGTAGTGAAACAACGATAGTGAAAATTTCGTAAAGGAACAGTACGAAAGGAAATGTTGAAAGGCAGCAGAATTAGAATTTTAGAAGCTTGAAGCAAATTGGGGAGGTGTTGAAATTTTGGTAACTTACAAATTCAGGAAATAAATATTTCAAAGATTTAGAAATAAATCAAATTTATAGGAATTCAGGAATTTAGAATTCTCATTCACCTTAAATAAACTTTAGCCTTTAATGGCGCGAATAGATATTTTTATAAAATCATGCTCGGAAAATACGCCATAAACGCTGTTGAAAGCACGGACTCGACGCTTAAAGAAAATTATGTGATTTATAAGTTCTAAATGTAGACTCAAAATATGAACAATGATCGCTTGTTGGAACATAAATTAAAAGAAACTGCTGTGTTACAATTAACAGGGTATTAACGAATAAGAATGATACTTCCTCTTAGACGAATCAACGTTTTCAATTAAATATCATAGATATTGTACATTACGTTTAACTCTCAGACATTATAATTATAAACTTTTGAATGTATCAAATGTGAAAGCTCGGATAAACAAATGCAACTATTGTGCGTTAATTAATTGTATTATATCTTAATTGTTCCTTACCTAAAATTCTATTTTCCCTTCATCTTTCCTCTTTTATATCATAAAACATAATGATATAAAATATCTTTGAAACATTTGAATTGTTCGAAATAATAAAATATTTGAATTATTTCGTACCAAACTATCCGATGTATTAAACCTAAAATTAGTCGTTTCAGCTTGATAACCGATAATTTTCAACATAACAGAAATGTCTTCGTTGTAAAAATTCTTTTTACAGGATCACGTAATTATTTCCATGGATATTGCAAAATAAAGTTTCGAAATTATTTTCCAATAAATTCATCGATATAACGTAATGTTGAACGATGAAACGAGATTCGAGATCAAAGCTATTGGATGTTTCATAAAGCTGCCAATTCATCGTGAAATCGATGAATACGTCATTCTGTATCGGCACAAATGGAATATTTAGGAAAGAAAAGCAACCCCTGAAATTAATACCCTTAGTACCGCATACGTGGCAGGAAAGTCCAAATAGTCAAGCGTTACCATTATGATTTACTATTCAGGTCTAATCTAGCGAAAAATCATTCGACCTTGCAAGAACCTAGCGACTGTTCAATAAATATGGTAATTTTGACAAATGAAAAATATAGAAGCGAAATATACAAAAAGTATTTTCTACGTTCTTATTATTTCCAATGAAACACTTTTTTATCAGGTTCTATATAACATGGTCTCTAAAACGTTTCGCTTACAAACAACCTAATAATCATAGTGCAGATTCTTACGTATTTCTAGGAAATTCGAAAGTATAAAATTGCACAGAATGCACATAGTATGAAAACTATATAAAATGTTCGAAGTATAGTGCTTTGTATAACACTCGATATGTAACGATGTTCTATTACGAGGTTCTACGTTTTCAATTATATTCTCAAAAACATGAGTTCGCATAAAAATCTGCAGTCTGTTAATAATAATAATGCAAGAAACAAGAAGGAGAAGGGCTAACATAATCTCGAAAGCTCTTCCAATTTCACGCAAAGTCATTTCGAATAAACGTACAGCCTGGCGTAACAGTTAAATGAGGTGAAAAGTGGAAACATGGTGTTACGCGGCTTCTCCGCAACATCATTCGCGTTCTTGCGTTTTCAAGTTAACTAGGTGCGAAGTGTGTTTCATGTTCAAAACGAATCGTGTTAGCGGAACGCTCAGCCCTGCAACCGAATGTTGCTTTTACCCAGAGTATACAGTCATTTTGGTAACTGTCTGGCAGAATTCTTACGAATAAATGAAAAGTGTCTGACCTCGTTTTCTATACGCTTTTCACAGGAGTAGTAACATATCATACGGCCGTGTGTCCCTGGTAAACACTCGTTGAAACTGAAGATAAGGAAACTTATTATCCCAGTTTGGTAGTTTTAACTACACCCTAATTGACTTAAAACTAATATTCCCGGAATGTCTACTTACTAAGACAGACAGTAAAAATCTTTCAGTAAGAAAGTTACTAAAATTCATAGTGTGTCAACTATAAACTTTCTATTGCCCGTCGCTGCGTGCAATGAAATTATATATTTCTAGAAGACTGACTAGACTGCGGATTTTTATGTAAATTTGTATTCTTACGAACAAGACTAAAAAAATAGAATTTAAATGAAGATTGCTTTCATTTATCAAGCGTTATAAAGAGTACTCTATCTTGGATATTTTATATATTTTGGTATATTATTGGGTTGGCAACTAAGTGATTACGGATTTTGTCATTAGGTGGTATTGACAAAATCCGCAATCACTTAGTTGCCAAACCAATATATACAATTTGTCATCATGTTGCGATGAATAAACTAAAATGAAGAAGAAAGTCATCTATTTCGTGGGAATTGAACATTAATCGTATACTTATGTAACGAAATTAAGAAAATAATAAAAAGTGAAGCTGCTCGTCTTATGCGAGGTTCGTGTTATAATCGTATACTTCATATTCGTAGTCTATGACAGTTATTGATCGATTAATCTAGAAAATAGTTTCTTAAGAAATGACATATTTTGTTATCACGTGGACATATAAAAATACCTGACAAAACGTAGGAGTGAGAAGTTTGTATGGTTTCATAGTTATGAGATGATGTATACATTCGTCGATAATTATTAATTTCTCCTTGTCTTAAGACGTGTCATAATACCACGCAACTCTTTGACATCAATAATGATGATTTCAAACGGTTACACTATCTTGGCTAACATCCAACGAAACGACGCTAAACTGACCAGCGTCAGAATTAAATTAAGGATAGCATAGATTTTCTCATCCACGGTCGAATGAAATACGAATTCGACCTGGATGGCTAATTAATGAGGATTCGTGGCAAATTAATTGCTTAACAAACGGCCGTTTCCTCGATCGCTGTTGGCCATTCGCGCGATTTTCCGCCGGTATACAAACCGATAATCAACTCCGTGAATCTAAAATCGATTCGATTTACCTCGACAATTCACTGGAACGGCTCGATTGCCCGCGGATATCAAACTACCAATGTATCACAAAATTGCATTAGTCCCCGATAATTATTTCGGAAAGACTTTCTCTATCGTTATTTGCAAGTCATTGAATACTTAACAGTAGATGCGAAATAAGTGGATGAACGTAACATAAATTTCTAACTGCATTTGTAGATTTGTTAAGATCTATTAATATCTAGGAATTTATATTGTCGTACATCCACAGAGATATTTATGTTGTAGGAATTTAATTCCTCTATACCTGTCAACATTTATTACGATCTAGTAATTCATATTACAAAGGAGGTTACATCATATCATTTCTTCTCTGAAAATCTCACTAAATCTATCTACACTGTCATCTTATTTTCTCTTATATTATACGTGTTATTATTCCACTTACTACTGCTATTGCTATTTTAATTTATAATATGTCTATCTAATTCCATCGTAAAATTTTTACATTGTGACTCATAGATGGTTGTACTTTATTATAGATATACAAAAACTGCTTCTAAAAACTGCACGGTCCTCTTCAGTTTCGCGCAAAAAAATAATCTGCGTATAAAAATCGACTGTATGATGAAAAGAAAAAAATCATCCATTCATTCCTCTAATTCCATCAAAAAAAAAAAAAAAAAAAGAAAAAACAATACCAACGATTAAACATGCACGACAAGCATTGTTGATCCAAGCATTTCAACCGATCAATATCGTCGATATTTCGGTAGAGGGAGAATGTCAAAAATAACAAAAAACAAAGATCAGAAAAAAACATTTCGTTGTTTGTTTTTTACGACCGTTTGCACACGTGTCAGAGAATCAAATGTGCATCGCGGCGTGTAATAATAGTTTACGTGCAATGGTAGTATGGATCGTCGGTTTGACTTACACATGTGTTCGCCAAGCAGCCAGATTTCAGGTCCAGAATTCACTTCGACAAGAACGGTCGGTGTACAGATCAAAAGAACGCAGAGGTCGGCCACGCTAAGGTTCACCAGGAAGATGTTCGTGCTATTCCGCATGTCTTTACCCCAAAACACCACGATCGATACCTGAAACGAATAAAAAAATCATCATGTTTCTGATATTCGATCGCGAGAGCAACTCTACGTATGGAGAGGGTATAGAATATGAAGGGATGGAAAAAGATTGATTAAACGTAGTAAGATGTTTCTAGATCACCTGGCAGTTAAATGTTAGAGATAATTGAGTAATACAAACTTAATATTTAAGTAGTAAAAGTAAGAGCAACAAATTTCTGAAAATTATTCGACAGTAATAAGATTCGGTTCAAACTGAAATTAAGGCGGCGATATGGATATAAGCGAATATTGTAAAATAACTCTTCCGCACATACTGTTGCCTTATTTCAATTCTTATACATTATTGGAAAATAACTGACGAACGATAGGTAAAATTGAACGGCGGAACTTACCATGAGATTCCCTATTATGCCGAGAACCATCACCACAATGCAGGCGATCATGGACGTCGTGCGGATGTAAGCCGGTAACATGTAAAGATCAGTGGTATTTTCAGTCTTGATCACTGAAACGTTACAATTCGTTTCGTATTAAATCGATTATGTTCTCCATTGAAATTTATTAAATAGTAAATAACCAATAAATAATACACTTGCTCTTGGAACTGTAAAAATATATCTATATTTTAATTTATTCGATCGAATATTTAAATCCATATTATTGTACAAATGATAAAATTTATGCTTCAATTTTCTTTATATCTACTCGATTTCACCGATATCTTTTATTCAGAATTTTGTCTCAGATTATCTTCTACATTTTGACGACAATTAAGGGGGATCACGATGAAACTGATCCTTCTTGAATTTTGTTTACTTTTATTTTATAACCTGAAGAGTATTTTACTAAAAAAAATGTTTTTTTTTTTAAAAAAATGAAAGACGCTAGAGAGTTCTATTCTGTCAGTTTTCCCAGAAGGAAGAAGACGAACATAGACAAGGACCGGTTCTACCAAGAAGTCATTCAATTTCAGTCATTTTTCTCTCTCGTAAAATACAAAGTCCAAAACTACAAAAATTTCCGCGACAATAATATTCATACTAATATTATAAAACGATGACAGCGATTACCATCGTCGTTTTGATGCTTCGATATTTCGGCTAATGCAAATACATTTACATTTTCTCGCCCATACATCCTCTTCACCGCATGCATTTTATCAAATAACCGATCGCGAAGAATAACAAAATTAAGCGTGACATGGCACGTCAGTGCATACCCGATAACGCATTGAGACCGTTGTTTCCAGTAACGGTTGTACAACACGAAGAATTTAATTCGAGCGGGACACTGGACACCGTGGACAACATCTTCGCCCCTTGCTGCACCAGGAACAATTTCCAACCGTGTATTTTGCCCCGCCTCCTGTCACACGAGCGCGCGATGATACCTCTGTTAGTGCCGATTGTCCATCGTGTGTCTGTTTTATCCTTTACGAATCCACCTTACTCTCTCACTTGCGTTTTTACGTTAAGCGCACATAATACACTCGCACACTTTATCGCGCCACAATTTCCACACAACGAACGCGCATCTCAATGTTACATATTTACAGGCGAAGGGTACGTGTCACAGTTAACAGTGAAACGTTTTACCGAACGTCTCGGTGTCATCGGAACGGTTTGGTCGGTAACCTTCTTACGTCGGTAATTTGACGATCGGACCAACGAAAATTCGCGAATTCGAGACGTCAATTACAGTACCGAATTTTCCGATCGACGTCGATGATAACCGGAGAAAATCCATAGGGGATCGTAAGAGGAACACCGGCCACGTTGAATGACCGTTGGATACGGTTTCCTTTAACTTGCAGGCAACCGTGGATTTCGTTGACGCGATGGTATTATGTGACATTATAAACTGTTTGTTCGTGACCGCCAAGTAGTTCTGTGCGAACAGACAGTTTCTAGCCAAACCGGTAATCAGTCGTCCCACCCACGGTGCGCGAGGGTTTTAGTCTTGACCACGTACTTGTCATTCCTTCGAGACGGCCGATTCCAATTTAATATGCTCAGCCTCCTTCGAACCCCTGTGGTCGTGTTAAGGCAACTAAGTAGGTTGCGTTTTTCTGACAATATATCTAGTTACATTTTCATGGCTAACGAAAAAACGTTTCTTATATTTCCACAATGGATGAATAAATAGTATGTACGAATATAATAATATAATAATGTAATATAATATAATGGATGAATAAGTATATGTCGTTTGTAAGTGTATTATTTAAGTTGTTCTGGAACCATGTTGATCAATTCTATCAATCGAAAAGTACAAGAAATGATGTTGCAAACGTTGTTTCCTAAATTCCCTATTATCCGCGTCATATTCTTAGGGAAATAGATTATTCGTTACTCGAGAATTGATTATTAATCGCGTACATAATGAAATTAAAAAATCAATAACGAGTGGAGTTGACCATGTTGACTATTGATAGTAACAGAAGACAACGAGCACTATGAGAGTTTAGTGAAAATTATAAGATCGTTTCATGAAATTTAGAATTCTTTAATGCGAAAGTGAACATTTTTGTAATGGCAAGGTAAACAAACTGTTTGGTACACTTGCAAAAAATAATAGAATAGAATAGTGTCATACATCATACGTATATTCGATTCGTGTTTAAACAAATTCCAATTTCGGACGTTCCTTTACGAAAAAGCTGACTAAAATTGTTACCTGACCCAACTTAACCTATCGTACATTATAATCGTCTTCTCCTATTTCAAGTTGCTACGAACGTGTCTTTAATTTGAATGGACTGTTTGATCGCACGCCGTCTAATAGAATCGTATAACGATTTACGAGAATTATCGCAGTTTATTGGAAACGAAGAGTTCGTAAATATAGATCAAAGGATAAAGTTACGTGGTACTAACGTTTGAAACGATCGTAATAAAAAGAGCAAAACGTTTTCAATTTACTATCAAATCTTTCCTTATTTTAGAAGCAATTATATTGTCGAGTGAATATATACTTTCGCCCCGTTGCCTCTTTGTATGACTGTTCCATTTATCTCCCATAAACATGGAATATAGGTCGAAGCATCTCAAGTATGTACGTTGCTACGATCAGTTAACATCGATTAACTAACGCGCTATGAAAATCTATTCGAAATCTAATTGCATCCTCGTCTTGTTTAATCGTGCGTGTAAATGGAATACATGAACGGACTTTATGAAACTATTTGCCCTAAGAATATTAACATCTCACTAATTTTCACTTTCAGAACTGTTACGATGAACGTTGACAGTTCCTCATAATCGTAACCTCGATTTTAACAGTCATATCGAATAAAAATCAAATGAAAGACGAATAAAAGTAAGAGGAATGACAAAGTTGTAATGAAAAGCGTTCTATATTACCAACATAAAAAGAAATAGTACTGTGCTTTTCCTTTTTTTATTCTACTATTACGAAAATAATTAATCACTTGTTTCTTTATAAATGATAAATTGTACAAATATGATACGTTTCCTTCCATTTCAACAGAATTTCCATTTACACATTTTCGTAAATAAATTCTCTTCTCCAAATTGACAACTACCGATTCTGTCGACATACGTTCGAAATTTCCAATTTTTCGAGCAATTGATGAAATACTTGGAATCGTAACGACCAAAGGGATACATTTCGTCGGTGCCTTTTCTAAACTTGGTTGAGCAAAGAGCGCAAAAAAAAAGAAAGATAACGTGCTAGCATAACCTATAAAATGTGAAAATTATATAATTCATATTCGAATGTTCCTTTCCGAGAATCTTTCGATTGTTTGGACTGCGAGAATTTAATTTACAATTGGATGTTTCTATTTAGATCTAAACAACCTTATTTTGACACGACACTTGGTAAGAAGTTTCGTAAATTGCGATCACGTCTCGTTTCGAAACATTAGAAATCGTTATTACGATTCGAAGTATCGCGAAACTGGGAATTCTGACGGGGCACGAATGACACGTGACAACCAACAAGTTTCGAAGCGGTCACATTTCCCGAACCACGACGACCGCAGCGAACAAATAGTACTGGTGAACTGAATGAATATCGCTTGGCCCGCCACGATTCTCGAACGCGCCGCCCGTGCTGCGCATGCGCAGTCCTCTTTTTTCCTTCGATTCCTTCGCACGCGCGTTTTGATAACGTATTTCTTTTTCTTTTCGTCATGGCACGAAACGCCCAAACTTCAGATTTTTTTATAGAATTTAGTCAAAAAGTAGGTATATAATGGAAGAGATAGACAGCGTTGATACTTATAAATATGCAGGCCCGTCAATATACAAAGTGGAATGATGCATTGCACGGGAAACTGTCTTCGTAAAGCTTAAGTCAATACTTTTCTCATATATCTTTAGCCAACTATTTTATTTAAAAGTTAACACGTAATATTGACTATCTTATATAACAGAAATAAAGAAACGTGAGTCGAATTACTAGCCTGAGAATAATAATAATAAAAATAATCTGTAAAGATCTGCAAAATATAATATTTATTAGTTAAAACGAATTTGTATTTAGATTTCAGTTTTTTTTAAATTTCTGTTAATTTATGTGAACTCTTTTGCGTGTGTATGCGGGCGCTTGTGCGTATGTGTATGTATGTGTACATATGTTACATAGATAATTCTGGTAATTGTAAACACAAGCCTATGTCTCTTTCTCGAATGAATTAAAAAAAGATCATACAGAAAACTTTGCACTGTTCAACTCGCAACTATTATTCTATAGTGCCATCATCTTCACATGTCCTTTTCAAATAGGACCACATGACCTTTCTGCATAAGTCATGCTACGAGCGAGTAATACGAGGTCATTGAAAAATTCAATGTTTTACAAGATATCTTATTTTTTCAAAAACTTGATTCGATCATAAAGGTATCTCCACTGCAACTTAAAAATTTCTTATACATTCCTGAATATATTTCATTAAGTATTAGTAAGTATAAAGAACTCGTAACGCATAGAGCGAAACGAAAAAAGGAGAAGAAGGCATTTGTGGTAGATTCAATTCTTTATTTACAATAACGTTGCATTCGCAAAAACAAAGGGTACTTTAAAACTACCGATTCCATATTGAATTAAAAATCAATTTGTCCTTATTTCGTACGATTTTTATAATATTTTAACCTTACTGTCACATTTGAGTTATAACCAAGAGACATAATCAAGATTCTTTGTTATTAATAAATTATTCGTTTTTGGAAAAAATATAAAAAAATCGTTGGTTTCTTATTTCGACAGTACGCAAAAGTTCTTCTTGACATTGGTATACATTAATAACGTTACTATAAATTTATAAATAAAGATATATTAAATTTATAAAAATTCTGTATAATAAAAAAGAATTTATTTTATCTATTTACGCATACTTATCAAATATTCTAGCATCGCTTAATCAAAAAAAAAAAAAAAAAAAAAAAAAAAAAAAAAAAAAAAAAAAAAAAAAAAAAAAAAAAAAAAAAAAAAGAAAAGAAGCCTAATACACCTTCTATAATGTATTGAAAATATTTTCAAAAATATCAATTACAATTTATCTTTACAATGTTCATCGCTTAAATTTTTCTTCCAAGAAGAATCTTTTATATGAAAGTATTTTGCAACAACTGCATATTCAGGAGATTATACAGATTATCACGTAAGATTCGTAACTCTTCGCGATTCCTTTCTCCTTCCTCGATCCTTGGACATTGGCAATCGGGTGGAACGCAAGAGGGAGGCGAATATTCGTGGGACGTTATTTCTTCAACGGATTTCGAAATGATTCTCCGTTACTGAGGTGGCAACCGGGGCACAAAAGAAGAAGAAGGCACAAGTTAAATGGAATTCCGTATTAGGAATCCAAGCACATTCCGTGTAGCTCTCACAATTCAGTCTATTCAACCGATCGATGTGAAACGTTTTTTCAGCTTCGCTATTTTCAGCCAGAAACATTCGACGCAGCACTTAGTAATAATATTTGCTAAAACCGGATAATAAAAATACAGTAATCCTACAGTAGACCAAACCAAGAATAATCTTGGGAACAAATCTAGAATACTAGAAACTAAAAACAATTCTAGGAACGAATCTAGAATAATCCGAAGCAAGAACAATTCTAAAAACAAGCCTAGAATAATTCAAGGTCGTTATTATATTGGGACATACTATAACAAATGATACTACAACGAACGAATGCTTTAATAAATATAATTCCGAAATATAATTCTTATAAAACAAAAGTTGGAATAATACAATGAATACGGAGAAATATTACCAACCACCCCATTTATACAAATAAATTACAAATTACTTTCCTATATAATTTGAGCCATAAGCCAGAACACAGTAACAGAAAGATAATTAACTCAGACATAGATACAATGTGTAAATATTAAGTAAATTCATTTTATGTTATTTTCATACTTAATTAAAATTCAAATCTCCAAGTATATGTACATGTATACGTGTGAACTGATGCTAAGGGATAAAGATTAGAATTATGTACTTGACGATAAGGCAAGTTTTCATTTTCACGCTTCGACTTTCGATTTCTCTTTACAAGATCAAGGAATTTTCATTTTAGACAGAAGACAATGGGATGAAAAATGATAGTAACCAATTTCCAATAATATCAAGCTGAGAAGGAGGATCGCCATTGTCCTTTTCCCTCGAAAGGTTATCACGCGGATGCTTGAACCCAACCGAGACAACAATGGACCTCATCCATTGTCCACGCACATTCGATGTAATCTGATTTTATCGAGAGATAAAGAGCGAGCGAGAGTGGGGAATAAATCTTGCGGGTCAAAATCTTTCTGCTCGTCGTCAATTTAGAACGTTTCGACTAATAAGCTCTTCGTGATTTATGACTCTGGTTATAATCGCGTCAGTACGATGTAGGATCATTCTCGGTAGTTACTTTTTGTTTAACAACTTTTCCATCCGGTAATCTTCTTTACTTTAACATGTTCGTTAATCAGATCAATTTCTTGTTTATATTTCGTACTATATGTTAACGAACAATTTTATGATACCTCGATATAATAATTATTTCTGTGATACAATTAATCTAGCTTTTTGTACATATAATTATATTTTGAAGCGAATAAAAATCTTTTTTTATCAAAATTTTGTACAAGCATCGGTTAACTTGAATTCAATACATGAAGTTAATATGATCGTCCGTGGTTTCTATGATTCCATGAAAATGCACCAAAAAGGAGACATAACCTACAAGTATCTGTTAAGTGTGATACATAGTTATTAAAATTCAATAAGATGTGTTTATATCTTTTTACTTTGAAGGGAGATTCTTAGGTTTATGGAACATCTTGTAGGGAAAGTCAAACCGACGCGAGACGGTGGAAAATATACGACGTTATTGTCACGCGTGCCGTGAATTAAATTCCTTATTACGCGACGCGCATTCATTCGGACCTTTACGATCGAACTTTGATGACCGCGCCACTTCGCTACAACATCGTTTGTCGAGCTTGGAATTTTTCTGATGCCCCGACTAGACAACTATGAATCGGAAATTTTCTTCGTTTCAGGCCTTAGAGTTTGTACGATCGAACAATTACACATCCGTATGCAAACTAAAAAGGAATTCAATTGAAAATAGGGAAATTATAATTGTAAAATAAGAAACTGTACTAAATCGCAACTACGCTAAATTCAATCGAATTCAACCTTACGGATTGTTAAAATTAACATTGATAGTACAAAAAGTAAGAAAAATGTGAAATTGAAGAAAAAAAAGAAGAGAAAAATTACAAAATAAAGAATCGTATTAAATTGCAAATATCCGAAGTGCAATCGAGCTAAAAATCACGTGCAGCGAGCATGTGCATGTTTTCGTGGCGCGAAGGGCAACAAATATTGCCGCAACATTAAACATTATTCAATTACGTTTGCCGGATGTCGCGCGTTTGCGATGCAACGAAGGTCACTCCATGCTCCCTCAATTATACACATGGTATATACATTGCATCCACGTTGATTTGTGTCACGCATTCGCGTGCTTCGTTGAAGACTCAGCCTCGAACTGAGCCAACGGACCGAGCTTGTTATATTAATTCATCTTGCTCGGTTCGTTTGTGCGAATTTCTCGTCGATAATTCGTATTCATCCGTGTTCAACGTGATCGTAAGAGATGCCATGGCTTCGATTTATAGCAACCACGGGTATAAATGACTTTGTCAATGAGCCGCGTAAACATGAATGCCTTGCTAATGTCCTCGAGGGATCGATTCTATTGAAAATTGCCACAAGGATAAACGATGTCCAAAGATCTTCTCTATGTGTAAACAGTTGTAACCTTCGTGTTTTCGTTGCTAATATTCTTTGCGATTCCTTTTTTTTTCTGTTGTTTTATTTTCATATCAAATTTTGCCCGTTTTACTTGATTTCCTATTTACATATTTATCTACTATAGTTATATATTGCTAAAATCTATGCTATAAAATTTCTTGGTAGTTATCATTTCTGTTCTTATTAAATATCGATCAACTTTGAATTATGAGATGGTTCTTGAAATTAAACATATTTATGACAATACTCTATTTGTGTTTGATTTAATAAATCATTTACGATTCAAGAATAGTTTTGTTAAACTGATTTGTAACTAAATACGTATTATTCATTATATAGCGTGTATCGAATATCGTAGTACCAGTAGGAACGGGCTGATTCCCATGCAAAGGTAAGTCGAAAATGCTGAGTGACAATTTTTCATACGAAGTTTGTTTTTCAAAAAAATCGACGATGGTGTTTCATCGAGTGGCGCGTCACGCTTGGGTGATAACGACAGTCGATTGAACGAGTTTCTTCGCTTCTAGATACTCTGTTCGGTGGTACAAGCCAAACGGGGGTGATTTTCCACGCAAGGAAATCCGAAAATATAGAATAACAATTTTTGATGTTAGTCTGTTATCATAAAACTTCTACATATCTATCTAACTCTTTCAGTTTTAGAACATGTGCTAACTTATTTGTATGTATACGAGAGAATGATACAATGTATGGTAACAGTCGTATAATACTACTAAAGCATATACTAGTGAAGAATATACTTTTTGTTCGATCGTATACCGTCGAGGAAAAGTAAAATGAGGAAAAGTAAAAGAGATTCGAAAAATAAAAGAGAAGAAAAAAGCCAACACCACACGGAGTTCCCAAGCGGTCACCCATCTAAGTACTACCCGTGCCCAGCGTTGCTTAACTTTCGTGATCGGACGAGAACGAGTGCTCTCAACGCGGTATGAGAGTTGGCTGAAATACGTAATTTTGTTACTTGATATTATTGTGCAGAAAAATATTAGAAAAGAAACATACGAATATGTGTAAAGATGAATTTTATTTACGTAATTATATTTATTTATATACGTACATCCAGATGCGTAAAATTTTGTCTGGTTCTGTTTTCAAGAAAATGGACTATGAAGTTCAGCGCATGTAGATACGCGTGCACTTGAAAAGTAACGAGAGTCAAGTGGACGGAACTTCATAACTGATTTTCTCGAAAACGAGACCTTACGTCAAAAATTGTCATTCTACATTTTCGACTTGTTTTTAGACGAAGAATCATACAATTTTCCGTATATTCTGTATACATAACGACAGAAATAGAAATATCAGTTTTGAATGGACTAACATTAAAATTTTTGAAAATCGTGATATTCTTGGCAGCACACGTTTATTACCGGTGATTTTCAACTAGTTTTGAACTGTATTTAGCTTACAGTTTCCAGGTCGAAATAAATAACACTAAGGTAAACTTAGTGTTTCCTATCGATAGTTACGACGTTTCACATCAAAGAGATCTGTTATACCCAAGAATCAATCATCCTTTTCGAATATTCACACCTTCAAACATACCACGACAATATTTCAATCGAAACACGTATATAACTTTTCAACGTTTCTTTGAAATCCATCTTTGAATGTCATTTCAAGAAATATTAAAGTCAATCACGTATTTTCTTCTAACATTAAATAGAGCAACGTTTCGATCTCTTCCGATTGTTAATATGAAACTCTAACGCAGAAAACTTCATTACACTACTTAATTTTTATTTAATTCAGTAGTTGAAAATTTTATTATGGCTGTACTTTTGATATTTTCTACAGCCGTACATTTATTTCGAACTAAAGAAAATGATAGTCCCCACAAAGAGAAATTAAATGAAAATTTATTCATTGAACGTGAGATATAAAGAGTAGAAAAAGAAAAGAGTAACGTAAAAAGAATTATAATTAGGTAGCCATACAAGATGAGACATCTAATTTGAATACCCTCTTTGAACTATGTAGTTTTTTCCTTTGAAATTTATATCCAAATGCATGAATAATATTTTCATTTACAATTAAAAGATCTATTTCTATTACTTAATTCCAAAAAATTTTGTAACACTTGCTTATCATTTTTGTTTTAACTTTGTTCGATTAAACATTGACTCTGTTAAATTAGATTTATGTTAAAAATAATTAATATCTGTCATTAATAATATTTAGCACGTAAAATATGGAACATAGAAGAATTGAATATTTAAAAAATAAATGATCTAATGAAAACGCAGCATCAATTAATTATTGTAGCCATTTATCATCCAAAGATACTAACCAAGAATTAATTTTGATCTTATGAGTTGTTGCAATTGCATGAACCATCCTATACAGATAGTACAATGAAGGTCGGAATCCCAAGAGAAATTTGGAAGCGGGAAAGATTCGGGAGGATATTAATCGAACCATATGCGATCAGGAAACACGCGTGTCGCGAAATTCGTTAAATAAATCACAATACCATTTCCAGGTCCCTTGTCAATCACCGAATAAGAAAGTAATAACGACATCGATGAATCAATTTATCAATCTTGAGGAATTGTGACCAAAATTGGAAACCAATATTAAATAATACCATCGATGGTAATTGTTTTATTGTATTTTATTGGATCACTGATGCAATATTGGATCCAATATTGAAACGTATCTAATTATTCCGCTATATATTTCCTTTAATAATATGTTTAAATTAAACAGTTAAACATGTTTTGTTTAATCAAGATCATATACAAGTTCCTGAAAGAGGTTGTGCAAGTATAAAATTATCGTTATTCGCATCTGCATATATATATATATATATATATATATATATATATATATATATATTTCCTTTGATTATACTTCTAAATTAAAAACGTTTCATTAAATCAATTTCAAAATCATACGCAACTTAAAAACAGTTATGCAATTTTAAAATTTCTAATATTATTCATACAGAAATATCTTTGTGTTGATAAAAAAGAAAATTATTTCTTCATCGTCTGAATATTTTCTTAGTTAAAAATAATATACTATCATTTAAAAGAAATATTTAAAAATGAATTGATAATTGATTAATACATATTTATCTTATATTATTTATTAATCCTTGTGCGTATTAATCTTGTACTTTACAAGAAGAAGAAGAATCGTGTTCAATATCAAGAAATCTTAAAATGTATATACATTTAAATATAATAATATATAAATGTATAAACGGTACAAATGAGAGAGGTTAAGAAATCGAATTTTAAGTAACTACTTTACCGATCAATCTCTCGATTATCGCTTCACTAAGCTCTGATTAATATTTGCATGAGAAGCTTCCATTTTTCTGAATCTGGGGTGGCGTGTATCCAACATCTTCATTTTACAAGCATCGCCTCGCCTCCGAGAACTCATATTTTACCAGTTTACTCGGCTCCAACTTAGTGAAACCTGGTAAAAGAAAGAATGGCAATCTCAGTATTATGCGATACATCAAATTTATCAAAATCGTCATCTGTTCCCATCTATCTAACCTTTTTCTTCCCCTTTCCACATTAATATAGTATTAAATACACATATAAAATTACTTTATTTTGTATTCTTTGCTAGTGTAAATGCAAATTGTCTATTATTAATCTATATTTAGATAACTTATACTTAATGTGTCATTTTCACTATTCGTTTATGATTTTAATTTGATTTAACCTAACCTAACCTCTCAATAATCTCTTCTCCAGTAAGTACATTAAAGCTAATACAAGTAAAATATTGGCAATGTTTTTCATACACCATTGCAATAAAAGCAAAAAAATTTATTACGTAATCTATAATTAATGATTAATAATCTCTTCAATTTTTCTGCGACGGAAAGGACATAAAAATCCGTAAAAGTTTGGAAATTATTTTCAAATAATTCCTGCAATTATTCAACCGTGTATTCACCAAGCTTGATCTCGGTTCTTTATACGCTTCTCTGAATACAGAAAGCGTAGATATTAACGGCGAGATAAAAAGGATCAGGTAACTGCTGGAAGCTCGGAAGCTATATAGATTAGACTTACTAAATAATGCTACAAGCACGACAAACTGCTGCAAAAGAAACTTTAATTGGATCCTTCCATCTTTTCATGGCTAAAAGGTGCATCGAAATAGAGCTTGTCTCGTCACTGAACATAGAAGAATCTCTGTATTTCTGCTCGGCAGATTTCTGGAGTTGTTCGTGTTCAATTAGTTTCAGTCTGTGAAGTCCGTGACGCGACCTGGTTTATGGAAGACAGACATAGAAGTCTTTGGACTGCGGTAGATCTATAGACAGCTTGGATCTCTTCAACTGACGGGTTGAAATTGTACTCCTAACCTTACGTTGCAGTCTTAATTACGCAACAAGTGGATTTTCATTTGGGAAAATGGAATGAAACATTGAACAGATTATTGTTCTAATTGTTATTTTATTTCTTTAGATTATATACGTCACTGAAAAAGATATTGTCAGAAATGTCAGAGCAACTACTGATTTGATCATATCCAGTTTTCGTGATTTGTCAATTTCAAAAAGAGGAAATTAATATTATAACGTAATATGATATAATAATAATAATGTAAATTAATATTTCATTTTTAAAAAACGGGTACTTGGCTTTTAAAAGTTCGTTTACTATAACCTGACATATCTGCGCAGAAAAATTGAGAAATAACAGTTATCTATCCCCGTCAAAGTTGTACCTAAAAGCCTAAATTATAACCAAAAAATACATTTTCAAAAAATCCCTATTTACGAGATAGTATCTATCACAGTTATTGCAAAGAACCAATGAATGACTCTCATACTATTCACAGAAAAGAGACTACCTAATATACCACCATAGAAAAATACAAGAATAGTAGTCATCTACCACTGTCAAACCTACACGCATTAAGTCAATTTTAACCAAGAAACAGCTGCAAAAATTTTCTATTTGAGAGAAAATACCTACCACAGTTGTCATGAAGTATCAGTGAATGATTGTATTGTTCCATTGAGGTTATGTTTCGATGGTCTAGCTGATCGGCTGTATGCTTCGTTCAAATTCGAACTGGGCTAATTATATTCGATGTCGAGCAGAAAGTGAGAGAAAGAGATAGAGAGAGAAAATGTGAAACAAACTTCAGCATCGCGTTTAACATGAACCTGTTGTCTCCTGTCAAGATTCTCTCATCTATCGGTTCGTTTGGTATTCTTGTAGCCTTCTAAAAAATCTGACGTGTAATTTACGAGTTCCGTCGAAATCTGTGTCCTGTGATTTATCCAAATTCCCATAAGTTTCCGGAAAAACCACCGGTATTATTTTTCTTGGCCGACCGCGTCCAATAAAAAGGTTAGGAACATCGAAAGTGAATAATCGCTACAACCTCTGAGAATCTGGACGTACGTCTTCGATCTTTCGTGTTTCATGAATCTTTTGATTTATCGCACAGGGTCGCTAACCTCGTTTTCACGCGTTGCACGTGTCGACGTTTTAATGATCTCGTTGCTTCGTTTACATGATCCTGCAGTTTGAGTAATTCCAAATGAAAGTAACAATTTCAGGAAATTCGATTAGCCGAAATATTCTGCTTTCTACGTGAATTTTAATTGATCTTAATTTTTCTCTTTTTTCTTTTATTAATTCATTTCCTAATGATGTCGTAAAGTTTACCGCCACATTTTATGCTGTTTCTTAGATTTCTGATTTGCATTGTTATTTTTATATGAATGTAAAATAATTTGAGAAAAAGAAGAATAAATGACAAATTATACTCCTAATATGGAAAGTAAAGTGTTTTGAGTAAAGAAATAGGTTGTAGATTAAGAATTTAGATGAGATTATTAGAAATTGCTACATGTAAAGGAGAATTCGATTATATAGACCGTAATCGACTAAATCTAGAGCGAGTTCCACCTAGAGCTATGAGCCGTTCATCACACGGAACAATGTTTAGGTCTTCCTACGTGCAATTATCTTCTGAAATCTGCTAGTTCCGTGCATTGTTCCATGCGAATGGAGATTGAAAGTGTTTTAGATTATCTTCCAACTAGATAATAACGCTAGTAATAACGATAAACATTTGTATTACATATTATGAGTGAAATAAAAAAAAAGACAAATAAAAAATAAATATCAAAGAAAAAAAGGACAATTTAAAAAGTTTCAAATGACAAACCGAATGCCCTCTCAATAAGATAATAACGTAATCAATATCGTATATAATATTATACTATACTATGAATAGTATAAATGCATAATATAAATCATCAAATCAAGTAAATATTTATTTAATTTAATTATCCAAGCTGTCTATAGACATTTAAAAAAACGAAAAGAAGAATATAACAAGTTTGAAGATGGCGGTGGATTTCAGGTCGTTTTCACGTTAGCGCCCCTGTCCACTAGAGTCGACGCGAATTTCGATATATGTATACACAACAGGCCATGATATAACTATCTGATGAAGGATTTACAACAGTTCGGACAGATGTGTGGATAAACAGTGGAGATTTGTTCGCGATTCGCAACGAGGAAGATGTTAGAGATCCGAGGAAGATTCACATCTTGCTTTTAAAAATTTCGCTGTTATTGTTGGTCCCGGGCCAAGCTAAGTAATGCCCTGCATGACGCAAATACATCAACCTCGCCGCCATCGCCACCATTTGCCTTTCCTTTCGAACTTCTCGCTTCGTCTTCTACTTACAAATTTGACAAATCGAGCATGTTGATGGAATTATTCTAGTCCCGTGGATCAGGTCGGTGTATTTCCGTATAACCCAGGAAATCACTTCCTTTCGAAGAATTTTTGAATATTATAAAGTTTCTTGGAATTTGGAATGCTGATTCGTTGCTATTTGTTTGACCCTTTCATTGTTAATTGTAATTAAAATCACAGATCAATCAAAGACTGTTAACTTTTAGTTTACAAATCTACTTAAAACTCTCAGGTTAACTTATATCTTTTTATTTTATTAATGGCTCTTTTTATTTTTGAACGCGTAACATAACCTTAGTACTAGGATAAATTTTTCACGCGGAACCATAGTATTAAATATTATGATTTACGAAATCGCATTTTTCTGATGTATCTATTTGTGATTCTTTATATAGGGTGGGCCAAAATTCGTGGTACAAATGAGGTCAGGCAGATAGTACCTTCGACTCAAAATAGGATGAAAACAGAGTAACAAGGTTGCTGAGTCTTTGTTTACGAGAGAAATGCAATTCAAAACCAGTCTTTTTTGTTCTTTTTTGCACGTAGAGAAATCCTCATGGACACTCCGCTGCCACTAATAACGGAAGCAGCAGAGTAGTGTCGGACTCTTACCGACTAAAACTCCACGTTGGCCATTCTACGCGTATGACAGATGTGCTCCAAGAACCTCGGTGAATTATCTTTCCGTTGTATCCCCTCCCGCGTCCTCTCGTTCGAGCCAGTCCTATAGATTCCCTGACTGTTGAATTTGGCGCTAGGCGGGAGGGGGCCCATTGCTCCTGGCGCCGTCCCTCCTTGTAGTCGCGGTCCGTTGTGGCGGCGATGAAGCAGCTCTAGGCCGCCTGGGCAGCTCCCACGCCGGACAAGACTCCAGCGTATGCTGCGCCGTGTCACTGCCCTTTCCGCAGTGGTGACAGATGTCCGTCGTCTCCCGTCTGATTTTCATTAGATACTCCCCGAACACGCCGTGTCCCGTGAGTACCTGGGTCAACCTGTAGGTGAGCGGGAGGCTGCGGCGGCTTCTCCATGTCCCCCAATTAGGGAGAACCGCCTCCGCGCCTCGGTGTTCGCCTCCTTCGCTGATCAGCTGGGATCGCCACTGATCCCACGCGTCTTCCTCGACGGTTCCTAGGTCGTCTGGGGCCGCCTGCTCGGCCGAGTCCCCTCCCGAGTTCCACAGTCTCCTTTGATCGTACCTCTTCTTGAGCACCAGCGCCCGAAGCTCCCACGGCGGAGACGCGACCAGAACGGTCGCCGACGCGTGTGACACCGTTCGGTATTCCCTGATGATTCTGATGCCAGTTACCTTGTGCAGCCTCCTGAGAAGCAGGATGCTGCAGCGACTCGCTATCAGATCGTCTGCCCATACCGAGGTCCCGTACATCACCCGGGACCGAACGACGCCCTCGTATAATCGGCGCACCGCGACTCCCGCCTCGCCGATGTTCGGCAGTAGACCGCACAAGGCGTTGGCAGCCGCCGTCACCTTCGGATCAGGGAGTCGAAGTGCGGCTCGAACGTCCACTGGCTGTCGATGTCGAGACCCAAGTATCGCATTCGCGATCCCATCCCAACCGTTTCTCCCGCCATGCTTACTCCCAGACCGGGCGGAGGAGACCTTCGCCTGTTCTTGTCGTAGAACCAGATGGCCTCCGACTTAGCAGGGGAGACCCTCAGACCCAGTCCGCGTACAGCACGTATCGCGCAGGCCGTTGCGACTTCGCCGATGCGCAACGTATCGTGCCACCCGCGACCTCCGACCAGGACCGAAGTGTCATCAGCGTAGCACACCATGGCCGCGCCCGGAGACACTGCCAACGCCACGCCGTCCCGGGAAATTATGTCTTCCGTGAGTGTGCGCACGCGCCTGATCGCGTCGATCGTCGAGCGTCCCTTCCGGAAGCCGTACTGGCTTTCGTGCCAACTCGGTACCCGCTCCGACATGTGTCGTTCCAAACGGGCGGACGACTCTCTCGAGGAGCTTGCCGACCTCGTCCAACAGGCATATCGGCCGGTACGCCGACGGCGAATTCTTCGGTCAGCCCTTTTTATGGAGCAAAACCAACATCGCTGTCCGCCATGCCCGGGGGTAGACTCCCTCTCTCAGACGTTTTGTGTAGGGGCGCCGAAGTTTAGGAGCCATGACCTCCATTACTTCCCCCCCCCCTTGATCCGGCCCGAGATTCCGTTCGGGCCCGGCGCCACATCGCGGGAGGCCATTCTTCTGGTCGCCTCCCACAGCTCTTTCTCCGTGACTTCCCAGTCATCTATCCACTCCCCCGTCCGGGTTGTTTCCCGCGACTGTTTTGCCGCACTGTCCTCTTGCGGGGGGAAGAGCGTTCCAATGATCTGCAGCAGCAGCGCTGGTTCTATCTCCCTCGTTACCAGAGGTCCCTTCGCACGAAGTTTTCGCGTCACCGTCCTGTATGGCCTTCCCCATGGGTCGGACTCTACTGCTTTGACCAGTTCCAACCAGGCACGGTCCTTCGCAATCTTAATCTCCTTTTGTAGCGAGCACCGTAGCACGCGGTACACTTGGTAGCGCCGGGAAACTTCTTCCTCGTCGCGTGGTTCGCGGCATGGACGTGTCCATATTGCCGTCATAAGTCGGCGGAGGTTCTCGGCCTCTTCCTCCACGCTTGTTTCCGTCGGCGTCGTCGAGGCCTCCTAGTTCCAGGCAGCCACTATCGCGGCCGTTCAAAGTAGATCGTCGTCCCTTTCCTTAATTTTCCGCATGGGTGGTGGGCGCGCGCGTCCTCTTCTCGGCGGGTCGCGACCATTACCCGCGGTCACCGTTCCAGGTCCAGGTGTACCTTTCACCTCCATGAATATGTAGAGGTGATCCGAAAGTGTCTCGACCCCCTCGGCCACTCTCCAGCCTGAAATCCGCCTGAATGTATCAGGGGAGGCCCATGTGATGTCAACGACAGAGCTCCCTCTCCATGCCACGCAGGTACTGGTCAAACCCTTGTTCACCAACAGGAGTCCAAGTCCCGCGGCCCAGTCTGACAGCGTGCGGCCGCGCGCGTTGGTCCTGGGGTTTCTCCATTCCGTGGAGTGTGCGTTGAAGTCTCCCAGGACGAGCACCTGCCGAAGAAGATGCCGTCTGACGCAGTCGCCAACCCCGTCCAGGAATTCAAAACCAGTCTAGTACGCGTGTATGTAACTGATGACTAGCGTTACAGATTTCACTGCAGACCGTTACTGTCATTGTTTTTGCACAGGATACGATGTCGATGTCAGGCATTGTTTACTATCAGGATATTAACTGTTAATTGCTATCGAGCAAGCGACATAACGCGATGCACTAACGAGGAGTATAAGGATGTGGCTTTCGCACTGGGAGATTGTGATGAAAATGCATTTGCTGCAGCACGCTATTATCGTGAACGATACCGAACAATTGCTGTCATCCGGGTAGGAGAATTATCACTAGAGTTTTCTCTTTCCCCGTTCAACGTTTGTTCCTGTTCTTTATAAATCACAGAAATGAAAAGTTATGGTCGTGACCGCGGAATTCGTGACAATGCAGAGACAGAATTCTCGCATAAAAAGATCTATAAATACGAAATCTCTTTCTGTTCGATGTAGTGTGAGTAAATCAACATCATCGCGTAGCACAGAATAATAACATGCATGCGTACCACCATACCGGTGCTAACACATACAGACTTTGCATCACGTTTAACTTTCTGCCCCTAGTTGGAGTAGCAGTATTCTAACAACGTAGGATTTTTGTCATACATTTCATGACTGAGTGAACACGCAAAAAGAATGTATGGGCCGAGATAGTCCCATAACGAGATAACGAAATTGTCGGTCCCCATTTTCAAGTAACCTAAGTGGTGTATCGTGTTTTTACGCAACGAACTATCTTCATCGCTTCCACCATTCGATGAAATAATATGATTTTTTAACATGACGGAGCCCCGCCACAATACACCAAGAATGTATGTCAATCTTTAAATGAGCATTTCGAATGTTGGAACGACCGTTGAAGAACAGTATCTTAACCTCCCGAAATAACGCCTCTTGTTTTCTATCTGTGGAAGCACGAGAATAAAATTGTTTACTTCAAAAACGTAGCAAGCCTTGAGCAATTAAAACGAAGAACCATCCTGCAATTTGAAAACATAAAAATGCAGAAAACACTGCAGGCAGTTCGGTATAATTTAATTCGCGGAGTACAATTTTGTATACGAAAGGACGGTTAATATTTTGAAAAATGATTTGATTTTGATTAAATGATTTTGATTAAAGCTAGACTGTTTTAACGGGGAATATCTCCTTCTTTGTTAAAAATATCGATTTTTTTTAGCATTCTTTTATTACAGAAAGATATGAAATTAGTTAATATGAAACTTTCGATGTGTTTTACTTATTATACTTTTATTAAGCAACACAAATTTTTTCAGTTCGATTTACTGAAAAATACAGTTTAAATGCCATTTTCTCGAAATAACTTTCTCGCAGCTGGATGGCACGATTAAAAAAAAGTATTGGGGCGACCAACTTGAAATCTTAACTGTATGTTAAGAAAGAGTCCTTTTATCGTTTGACCTACAGGCAAAATGATAGGGTCTATGTTTTTTCTTTAATACCGAAAAGTTCGTGTAATATGCTGGGTGAAATCGAACATTTGGATTTGAACTGTTGTTACCATACCTAGAAAAAGAAATATTTTTTTGCTGATTGTAGATCAAACGATAACTATACGCGTATAAAATATAAACTCAATGAAATTTTTTACTTTAGACGAACTAGAGGGTAGATATCGTGTCAAACGAATTTCGCGCGGTGTTTAGGTTCACGTGCAGTTCAAACAGTATTTTTTGGTAAATAAAATTGAAAAAATTTGTATAACTTAATAAAAGTATCGTACAAATATATAAAACATTCAAGATTAATAAATTTAATATCTTTTTGTAGTTAAAAGCTTTGATAAAAAAAATTAGTTCATTGGTGTCACTTATTACATTTATTGCGTTCATTTGCAAACCTGAACAGTATATGTAGCAGAGATAAATATCGATAGTAAACAGTGCCTGATATCATATGCTGTATAAAAACAGTAGTAGCGTCTGCAGTAAAATCTGCAACGTTAGTCATCAGTTAGATGCACGAGCATTAGATTGATTTTTAAATGTATTTTCTCGTTAACGAATTTTGCTAACACAAATTGGATTTCGTCTTATTTTGAACCGCACTATATTCCTGATCTCATTTGTGCCACAAATTTTAGCCCACTCTGTATATTAATTTGAGATATACAAACCGAATAAAAGTCCATATCTTGCAGAATATAACAAAACAATAGATGTTACGTTCTTTTCATAAGTAGATTCGTGTTTCCATTATTTCAGGCGTTTCGTAATTTTTAGTTAACAAGATTTTTGTATTCTTAGAGAGACGTAGATCTTATTTCTTTCCTTTCCTTGTTTTGTGCTTGTTCTGTGAAACTGCTTGTTTTGTGAAACAATTGCAAATAGATTATGAGATTAAATGAGCCTGCGTATTGGCTAGTGGCGCCAGCTAACGAGGATCCTCCAAGTGACAATAGTTGCACTTGTCGACTGATTTCTACTGCCACCTGCTTCATTATCGAGAACAGCCCAAAAGAAAGTTCCGAAAATCTATATGTAATGCTACGTAAGTGTCCATTTGACTAACTATCGTAATAGTATTGCGAATTGCGCTGGAGAACATTTCTCGCAAGTGGATACTGCGTTGAGAATGAGCTAAGTGAGGATGGCACTCCCAAATGCGAATTTTTACGCAAACCAAACGGCATTCGTTTGTCCACAACTTAACCATGTTTGTCCACAACTTAACCATGTTTGCCCACCCAAACATTTTGTTTATCCATTCTTCAAAAAGAGGTTATCACCAAATGAACATTTTAAAAAATTTGTAATCAGCGTCCCGTGAACATCTTCGTTCATTTTTTAAATGCTATACGTTTGGTTATGCTATTTTTTTCATGATAACACCTTACCTCGCTCGCATTTCATAATGAAAAAAAGAATCGTATGCAGCATACGGCTGGCATACTGGACGAATTTCAAATGGATGCCTGTATGAAGTTGGCCCTCCATTGCCAATTACCATATTTTTGTCGTTGTTTGAAGTTGTTCTACATTGTTTCAGGCGAATAATAATTTATCTCGAAAGTTTTCAGAAACAACGCCAAAAAAGTAATTTTCTTACCAGCTCTCCATTTAATGAAAATCCAACATATAACAGTTATTCCAGGTTATTCTAGTTGTTCTAAACACTGTTCCAAAGCATTATTTCAAAAACATATTTAGTTTAAGAAATAATATGAATACACTGTATCCGTAAGACAATGTTCAGTTTTCTTCAATTTGGCAATAATAATACAATGTAAAGAGTTCTTCTGTTAATAAACATATTTACGCCTTTAGAACAACCCAGAACAAAACTCTGAACACCGAAACACGAATACAAGGATGATTTTACTCTCGCGTAGTCGTCGACGAGCAGCGTTGAAATTTTTGTCCTGGATTGTTCTAGGGATGTAGATGATTGTTCCGAACAAGCAAGTCTGGAATAACTTCCATTCTCGAGAAACCTAATAAAATGTCGTCAACAAGCGTAGTCAATGTGAACGTAAAGTCACTGTTGTATTCGCGTTCTGGTCTTCAAACTTTTGTTTTGGTCTGTTTTAGAGATGTAAGTATTCCAAAAGAACTCCTTACTGTTACTATACTATTATTGTTATTGTCGTCAAAATAAAGAAAAGTGTCCAGTCCATTGTCGTATGGGTGCAACTTCTCACATTATTTCCTAAACTAAATATGATATGGAAGTAATATTTTGAACTAGTGTTGTTAACACTCCGGGGACCGGAGACGCGAATTTGCGTCTCTCATACTTCATGTGGAAATGCTATAAGAATTTAAGCTATTGTTAAATAAAACAGTAAAAAGGCAACGGATGCTATAAACGAAATATTATGAAAGTGTTTTTACATTACATGCTTGAATAATACGAAACCATTATCAATACATTAGATATAATATTGGTCATTTTGAATCTTCCTCAATCGCCCTTTGGAAAACACCCGGGAATTCAGGCTATATGCTTGTCAGAGCAGTCGGTGCTCAGATTGTTAAAATGAGCTTTGAGCCTTGATCTTTGAGAACTCAAGCGGCAATTTAAAGCCGTGAAAGCTAAAACTCTTTGGGTTCAAGCTTCGAACTGTAAGAACTAAGAATCTTCAACGCTGCGAATTTGCTGTGTATGTATACTGTTCTTTGTTTTCTTATGCAAACTGTTCTGTTCCATTAAATGCTGTATTGCTTATTAATATAGTAATATATGTTGTACATATATAATATGTATATTAATATAATATAATATAATATATAATATATTAATATTAATTAATATTATAATACAATATATTATATATATTAATATGTATTATATATATACTGCATATACTATTCTTTGTTTTCTCATACACACTATTGCAATATGTGTAGAATATGCTATTGAAGAATTTGATCTTGTGAAGAATATTACAGCCATTGTAACAGATAATGCAGCAGCAAATTGTAAATAAAATCGTCATTAAAAATTAATGACATTTATAGCACATATAGCCTGTATAGTTCGTGTTTTAAATATAATTGTTCAAAGCGCTCCGAGGAAAATTGAAAACGAAATACATGAGATATCCAGACTTGTATATTTCATTGTATTTTCTGCAAGAAGAAATCCAATGCTTGAAGAATGTCGCAGTTCAGTGAATATGAAGCATTTAGCTCTTATCGGAGATATTCCCGTTCGATGGAACTCAATTTATCTAACGTTAGAACGTGCTATTCAGACGAAAAAAATTCTTATTTTTCATGAAATTGTTCATGAGAAGAAAAAACAGAATTTATTGAATACTTTACATATTTATAGTTGGAGCAATACCGAAACAATTACAGAATTTCTTAATAGATTTAATGACGTCGCAGTTATTTTATCAAAGTCGAGATACCCAAGTACATGCTACGCACATGTAATTATTCACATACTATTACAGCGCAATTCTAATTCAAATCTAATTCTAAAAAAGATAGTGTAAGAAAATAAGTATATGTCAAGTCTTCGGAATGACAAGCGAATTTGTTGAATATTCTCGCTTAAATAGCGATTATTATTATATATATATATAATACATATACAATATATATATATATATATATATATATATATATATATATATATATATATATATTAATACATCACAGGAATCTAAAGATGCGATTCCACTTACATGCTGGAACCATCGGAAAACGTCGTTTCCAACTGTAAGCCAAGTCGCTTTGGATTTTGTCAATTGCAGTTACGAGTGTTCCAAACGAACGAACATTTTCTACAGCTAGTAATTTAATTACAAAACGAAGGAATAGAATGAGCAACCCAATAAATCTATGCGCTTAAATTCTGTTTTTAATTCTAAATTATACAATTTAAAATAAATAAGAAATTAAATGCTTATTGATTTCGTATAATAAAAATTGTTGATATCACCAAATTATTTATTTTAGCAATTTATTTATTTTGTATCTTTACAGCTTCCAGAATTAAACCTTAAGCATTTGGACTTTTAAATTTCGAAGACTTAAGCTTCGACTCAGCCTTTACTTGCTTGAGTCTCGAAGCTTCGAAGACTCCAGCTTTATACAACACTGCTTTGGACCAATGTTTAGAACAACTACAACACTCAAGGACAGCTTCTATTTGTTCAATTTAGCCGGTCAAAAATTTCCTGCGGTTGTTCTTGAAACCTCTGAAGATAAATCGTTATTCCTTTAGAACGATGTATTGGGTTGGTAATTACCACTTAATGACAAAATCCCCAATCACTGAATTGCCAACCTAATAGAGCAAACGTAGAACAACTTGGAACAACAAACAAGAATTGGAGATTTAAAGGATGTGGGGCTCGACGAGTGTTCTACTGTCCATCTGAAAGTAAAAGTTCTCAAAGTGACTCTCAAATGGATATCCAATTCGACAGTATTCTCGAGACAAACTATCGGAAGAAACTTTCAAATGGACGCTTGCAATTAACATAACGTCAGATCGCACGCGATCGCCACTTGCAACTGCACGCAACCTTGCCTCAACGTAGATAGGATCCTCTATAAGCGTCAAATGTCTGCATCTGGACACATGCACTTCCAGCTTTTATTGGTATCTTGTCGTCTATCTAAACGAAAGTTTAACGAAAACGTCTAACGAAAAGATAGTGTGTAGTGTGTACTTGAAGAAAATGTGTATTTTGAAACGGAGCTGCTACTATCTTGAATTTCACTGCTATTAGAAGAGAACGAAGAAGATGAGAAAATTCTTTGAACAATTTTAGCGAAAAAAGAGATATATAAAGCAAATAAAAAATATGTGCAAAAATGAAATTATGGGGAAAGTTATTGCAATATATTAATGTTACGTCTATTCTATCCTTAGTCAATGATCTTACGTAAATGAATAAATCTCCTATTTCTGAGGGATTTCAGTTAAGAAGCATTGAAGTACAGTCTACATGTATAAGCATAATATTATAGGAAAAGATCGGATTCAAGGTAAAACGTAAGCAAACAGCAACCTTCGCCGTGATATTCGACGTATGTTTAATCCTTAACCAGTGGCGATACATAGACGATCGGTTACGTCAAATGTGGAATCCTAAAGTGATTCGAACTACGACGTATTATTGACTTTTCGACGGTTAACTTCAGTGCGAAAGTTTACTGCTCGCTTTTAAATAATAATTTGCATGATAACTTAATTTAGATATAATAACTTTAATGGCTAATGAAATAAGTTTCATCTAATGTAGGATGATTTATTGTACGATTTTATTTCAAACAAAGCTGTGAAGTCAAAAGAGATTAGTTTCTGTTAAATCTCTAACTATACCGTCTAATATGAAAGATTCCATGCGTTATTGTAAAATTACTTTAGAGTCGTAGAAATTATTTTTTACTAAATTTTTCGACAGCAGTTTTAATCGAATCTTTAAATCTATCAAAGTTTTAGCTCTCTATTGAAATTCAGCTTTATTTTTACACGTATTATATGTCTTATTACAAGGTCACCTACTTCGACTATAAATGCCTAATTTTCCAAAAGGAAAAGAAAATTGAAATTTCCTAATGTCAAATATTCTGTTTCTTAAAAAAACAAGTTGAAATTTCCTAAACTTAAACAGCTAATTTTCCACAAAAGATGTTAACTGCCCCGACCTTGAGTACATAATTTGCTAAGAAAGTAATTTAGGTCTCTTAGTCTCAAATAGCTAATTATTTGATTTCTGAAATTTTTAGAAATTTTCTTATAAAAAATTTAACTTCACTTTCCGGACTTCCAATATACTTCATAGTCACACCCCTTTTCAAACACTATATATGCAAATATTTGGTTTTTCCGAGCAGCATGGCATTTGATATTCTTCGGCGTAATTCGAAGAGGAAAACGAAAGAATTTCAAATGAGCAAAGAAAACACACACACAAAGAAAGAGGAAGGACAAGAAAAACACGATGAAACGAAAAAAAGGATCGTATCCTATTAATATGAAAATTTACATGGGCGTATAATCTGATGAAACTATCAGTATCGATTGCGAAATAACGGAAGTAACACAGCTTCTTCCACTCATATTGTCGATTTTCCTCTTTCATCTTATACGCTTGTTTATCACATATTTGCATGTCTGATTTCGATGAATCTACCTTAAACGCATTTGATATGCAATTATAAATATAGGAACTGTTTTCTACAAAGCGTGTAATGAATAAAATATCCAAGTTGTTTGCTTCTTTATTCGTTTCGGAGATTTCTGTGTTATTATTGAATGAAAATTAAAATTATTCATTACGATTTTCCAATATACATTTATTTTGAGAAGCGTATTATCGAAATTATTTTCGATACTGATTTGAAAATTTGAAAATTCAGAATTTCGAATAGTTGGAAATTTTGGGGAATTTTGGAAAGTATTTTATTTATCTTTTATTTATCGAAGTAATTTCTATGATATTATTAAATCTAAATGAGAATTATTTATTATTAAAATTACCATTTGTCGGATTTAAATAATTTAATCGATTTAACTAGAGAAATTTATAGAAATATAATTAAAAGTAATGTAAAATATACGATATAAAATTATAGAAATTTATTGAACCAAAAATCTAAAATATTATTTTTAAAGTTTTCAATTTAAAACTGTTTTAATGCTGAGAATCGAAAGATACGTATATCGTACTACATACATGGTGTATGCCAGGGGAGAGTGGGGAAATACCGGTGAGTTAAATATCTAATATATGGCTTTGTCTTATACCAACCTTTTTTTTGTGCTGCTCTGTTTCAATCCAATTAAGTAATCTGCAACCAGTCACAATTCTTTGCTGAAGTGTTTGGCAAAGGTACGTGGGTGAAAATTGTGCACGTTTTTAGTTATAAATTTTTAAAGTGAATAAGAAGTTATGAGTATTACTTTAACTTATCATTGTCCTTCCAGTTTTTGCAATATGTCTAGGAGATATTTTTACTCTATAAACACAAAAAAGCAATTTTATCAACTTAATAAAATAGTTTTATTATATGTATTTAAGGTTATGCGCTTAACGTACTCTTCGGGTAATACCGGTCAAAAGGAACCGGGGCTTCTCGATCAGTACAGCCGATTACGGGAGATTTTTCAGATCATCTGGCAGTTTCTTTTTCTTTTCAGACACCGTGTAAGTGGATTAGAAAATCAGATAGGGAAAACTGGGGCGAATTGAATCTTTTTTCCTTAATATTACATTTATAAAGACTTCATTCTTGTACTTTTGTCTATTTATGTGCAATAAATATACAAATTTACGTTATCAAATCTATGTTATCAATAAACCAAATAGTCATGTTATTGATACTTCTATAAATAATTTTGTCTTTTTCCATTTGTAAAGTTTGGAAGAAAAAATCGGTATTACTCTATAGATGGGATAATTCCGGTCAAAGTTAACTTTTCGTACTTTTCAATAATTCTTTTAAACGATTAACCTTATGCATTCCATATCGCTGCGTGATACAAACAATACATTAATTTATTTGTTATTATTTCTTAACTATTATTTCTTAAATAATATTTTTAGTAAATCTGACAATCCAAGCCTGTTTTTAAGCAACTTATTTTAAGCGACCAGTATTTGCCCATTCTCTTCTACGTGTCAAGATATAAAAAATGCATGTTGTTAATATGTGGATAATGACGCGTTCTTGAATATCCGTATAGAAAAAAGATATTAGAGGTTTTTAATTCAAGTGTATCTTAATTACGCGGAGTGCATTATCCATACCACTGCACGTATATTAATTACTATTTATTCATACCCTATGCGTAAGTGATCGTATGTAATTTGAATTTAATTTAAAACGTCTATCTAGAGTTCGTGTCTGACATTCTGCGGTATGAATAATTTAAGGTACTACTGAAAACTAAATACAATGTGAACTAAACGACTGATTATGGAAAAATACAAGTTTTATTGCAGTCTATAACTACATTCGCACTATACATTCGTTATATTATTTTCAGTAAGTTTTAATTATTTCCCTAATTGTACCAATACCGAGCTTCTGGCTAATTTTTGTCAATTTTTAATTCTAACCCAAATATTTTATTATTCTATCCTCAATAAAATTCTAATCTAACCTAACTCTTCCATTAAATTTTTGAATTTTATGAAACACAGTGATATTCCAAAATAATTTACCGGTATAGAAATCTATGAATTCCCACTTATTTATATTCTTCAGATTGAAACGCTGCTAAGAAAAATCTGCTTCAGATCTTCCTTATCTACTGAAATTCGAATTGCAATCTTAATTCTGTATTGTAATTCACTGGTGATATATCATGCGATGCAAAGCGTATTGAATGCCCGTTCATGTATGAAAAGGAACGTTTAGAAATGACGTCGAATCGCGATGGAAGATGCATTCTAATCAAGCGTTGCGGTTATGCAAGGGTGAAGTTGTGCAACTAGGATTTGCAATCTCGATAGTCCCATACGCTATGCTAACGAACTTAGTTACGCTTGATTAAGGAGGTTCTCATTGTACGAAACTTTCACCCAAAAGTAGCCAATCATACATTATTATACTTGTCAGTTGCACTACGCTACATAATATAATATTTGATAACATAGAATATAATGTGATTAATAGAATATAGAACCTGATAGTATATAGGAACATTAAAATGGATAGCTCTAAAATAAGAAATAAATAACTAAAACAAAATCAGTGGTGGAGAGACGTAGAAGAGAAGCATAGCTGAAAAGGGTATTTAATTTGATCACATACGAATAATAGTAATCGAAAGGCGGAGAGAAAAGATACAAAGATGAAGAAAGCATTTAATTCTATTATATATACTATATATAGTTAACAAGATATTAAATGAGACACTTTGTATCCGTAATTGTCGTATCGACTGTGTAATATGTATATTCCGTTGGCCAGTTTGATATATTTTCTGTATACACAGACGAAATTGTGCATCACATTATGTAAAGTTGCTACAACAAAGCAAGAGGGTTGTAGAAGTTTTCCGCTGTAACGTAATAAAGAAACAGGCTTCGAACGAAAGGAACAGTGAAGCAATAGTTTCACGTAATAGGTCTCAACTGTTTGTAACCAGTGCTTTGTGTAGTCATGAAAGATTAAAGTACCTACACAGTCGATTGTAATTTCTACTTGTACGGCGCAAGAAAATGTATTTATAGAACATAAAGCAGGAGTCCTGAAATAAATGTAGGAAATAGGAAACCAATATATATTAAGCTTAGAAGAAAATTGTAACCTGTTAATAGAAAATGGAATAATTTACGAGATAGATTTGCCCGATATTAATTTGAAATACGAGTGGTTTCTTGGTTTCGAATGTTCCGTTACACCAATGAAATATAATGACGCAGCCTTAAGCAAAGAAAAAAATACAATTTAACCAATTGAATTTTTTAAACATGATCTTCCGTACAATCAATAATATGTATTCTACATAGCGAGCAATTACAAAATATATAGTACGAGATATTTCACTCAAACCGGATAACTAGATAAATTACTAATTTTTGTTAAATTAATAGCTTGGTAAAATACATTGACCTCGTCTATAAAAATGTATTTAAAAAAAACAAATATTTACATATAATGAAATGTCAACAATCTTCAATACGAAGTATATCCTTTTCTTATTGTCACCGGATAGTGCTTTGATATTGTACGTACAAACTTTTCTCCACATGTTAATCGCTTTGTTTTATCTTCGGTAGCAATTTTAATTGAGATATTCGATAGAATTGGCACAGCCTGTATACACGTATTAACATAACGTACATAACATTCTATTATAAAACAAATAAAAATTCAATATTGCTAAGATCAATTTAAACGAAAGTAGATAAATGAAATAAAATGAAGGGAAATACAAAATATTCGAAGTTGCTATATTGAACGATGTTAAGAAGGGTCGATGCGCATAATAGCAGGATTGAAAGAGGAAGAGGGAATAACAAGGTCGTCTTGAGAACACCTGGCGCGTGGTTATTGGGGCCTAAAACCCTAGAAATTCGCCTAATACATACCGTATTGGCTTCCTTATATAAAGCTCCCGCTTTTCACTATCAAGGTCCACAGTTCGAGGAGAAGCTGCTGAAGAACAGGCAACGGCTGCCCTGTCGCGATTAGCTTCCAGCGATCTTCGCCCCCGTAACGAGAGCCTCGCACTGACGTTCTGTCATTTTTCTGCGCGTCCACGTCGTTCCTTGCCGTGTACCATAGTTCAGTGACGACTAAGAGAGCAATTAAAAAAAGAGGAAGAAAGAAATCGTTCACGCTGCAAGATTTTACGGTGTATTCGGTACGAGTGTTTCGTCCGCCAATATTCTGTAATTATTGCGAGCTAAATCTAAGATTACGAAGATATAGAAGAAGGGAGGAGAATCGAAGAAAAATCGGAAGAAACAGGGAATTGGAGATATTGAAAGAGGAAATAGGACAAAGATGAAGAGATGTAACGTAATGAAGCAATGAAAGATTAGAATACAACGTAACGAGAGATTTAAAAGTAGCAAAGGAAAGAGAAGTGGAGAAAGAAGAGCAGAGGGAAGAAGAGAAGAGATACGAGAGGATTTAGAATGGGGAAAATGCGAGCTTTGCTGATGATAATCGGCATTATCTACGCGTGTACCTGTGGCGGGCGTACGGAATGTGGAAATCACGCGCAGATTTCGCTGCTGACAAGCATCCACGATGATGCGTCCTGCAGGAAGCTATCCGCTAGAGGTGTACTGCTGTACGAAGCGGCGAAGCTACTCGCAGAGATTCACAATAACAAGACAGCTGGCTACGATGTCGGTAAACAAGAGAAATATTATTTCGACTTTTGATTTTCACGATGATTAAACCGATTATATGTTTGTGATCTTGTCTTTTTATCGTCGCGGGGCAATAAGCAGGGGCAGAAGAAGATACTGAGCGAAGAAACAAAAGGATATAAGAAAAGAAATAGCGTAAAGGAGAAAAAAGAAACGATGTCAAGGAAACATTCCTGATACTTATCCGAGCAGAATAGATTAGACGTTAATATATATCGTATAATAGCTTGGTTGTCTCCGGTGTTGGGCAATATCGTTTCGAATGAATTGTTCCACAGGTTTTTGACTTTCCATTCTTTAGTTTTGCTCGGAGCGATTGTATTCATAGAGAACGGAAATTTCCTTTTATCTTTTGCGTGAAACGTTATCCAGTCTCCTTGGATATTTATCAGATAACGAATATTCAAGCAAATGGATTCCAAAACAGAGAAACTCCGACTTTGCAGGACTAATGATCGCTCAATTTTTAGATCGATTCTGTGAAAATTTAACGTATCGTTAACGTTAGTTCAATTCTATCGAGCAGAATGAATCCCAAAACATACGGGTTCCAATTTTTGAAAGTTAAGCGCATATTTCCTAATTTCATTTTTCATATAGCTTTATGTGGAAACTTAATAGAATCGGTCGCGTTACAGTGAGCAAAACTGTAGCACTAAAGCATGAAACCCTTAGAATACACTCTGGATATAAAAATGTCGAATTTCTAGAATTAAACATCTCATTAATATAAATAATTTAATGTCTCAGTTGGACGGTTTTCCATAAAAGCTTAACGCGATTAGGTTTAACATCTTAAAGCAAACAGGGCAGAAATCTTGAAATTCCAGCACTAAATCCTAAACGTTAAATCAGGAAGCTCGGAAACTTCAGTTTCCCCATATTTACCCTTCAAGACATTCCCTAACTTAATATGCTAAAGCAAACAGAGACCAAATCCAATTGAAATCCAATCTCCAAATCCTGAAACCTGGAATCTGAAAGTCTGACAACTTCTATCCGCAAACGTAAACCCCCATTTTAATTAAGATCATTCCTTAACTTAATTTCTCAATCGAATAGCGTCAAGTGAAAGCTCAACGAAATGAAATCGTGTTAAGGTGAATAACTGAAGCATGGCTTCTACTATTTTGCAGAAGTGACTGTTGTGGACACGTGCGGTAGCATAACCGGCGCTCTGAAAGCAGCGATGAAGGCTCTCGTGGGGGCAGACACGAGCTGTTTGCAACCGCCCTACTACTTAGGTAAACGCAACAACTTGGAACATCGATCATGAGATTTTCCCAGTTGATACTTAGCCAAAGAAGAATGTTTCGTACAACGTGTCACGATCCCCCCGTTTCCATTGCTGCAATCCCCTTCTGTTTGCGCCGTTTCAAGCGCACACATAGCTCGTCACTTGGTTAGTCGCGAAATCGTGAAGCCGAGATCGAAGAATTTACGATCGTGACTCGAATACCTGTGTTTTATCACCAATAACGTTTCACATTCCTTCTTTTTCTTTTTCTTTTTTTTTCTTTCAATTGTATTAACGTTGTAAACAACTGCGTCTAGAGATCCTCGCATTTGTCCTTTTATTTGATTATTTGTTTGCAAAAACGGAGCATAGTTTGTAGTCGTCAAATTTCTTTAGCAATTGACTAAGAAGTTTAAATTTATCATTCTTATGTCATCGTGTTTATAAAAGATACGTTGTCCTTTCATTTTTCAAAAGCTATAAGTTATAGTGCTTTTTAAGATGCCATTAAATTTCTTAACATGAAACGGTCGTAAAGAGATCGCTTATTTTCATCATAAATGCATATAAAATTGAGTTTCTAAAAAATAACTATACATAGAAATACAGCTGCGTAGGCAATTCTATTGCATTGGCAACTAAGTGATTGCGGATTTTGTCAATATCACCTAATGACAAAATCCGCAATCACTTAGTTGCCAACCCAATACTTCGTTCTAAGTTGTGTTACTTTGTTGAGTAGGAATTATCGGGCCAGACACTGCGACAAATGCGGAAGCCGTACACAAGATAACGTCAGTGCTGAAAGTGCCGCACATCGTGAGACGAGAATCGAATTCTCCGTACCTTCATCATTTAATGAAGGAATCCGATTCTTATCTAGTCCAGGTGACTAATTGCTTATTATAATAACCTTCGCATAACGAGATTAAGTGATACAATGACGTCCACGATCATTACAACACGTACATCCTATCTTTTTCAATAAAGACAAAAATATTAAATTATTACATTAATTATAAATTAAAATATCTGATGATGCGTAACGATTATTGATGCTGCGTCACGTAATCTACGCTACATTCCATGCATCTTTGCGATGCTAAACCATAAATATCAGCCAGATCCAGGGTCGTTCGCAGCGTTCTTTTCCATGAGGATTAATTCCAGCTAGATGACATTTAGGAAATGTTTCAAGTTTCTTCGTAAAATCAAGATACAGTATTCTTAATGAAGTAGAAACGTAACTAGTTCGCTTTCGAAAACTTGACTAGTAATAAATAATAATAAACTGGGGTCATGTAAATGTTAATTCGCGCGACTTACTCTATACATATATACAAAATACATATATATACAAAAATATTACACCATTACATATATATATGTAGCATCTTACTACTTTTCTTTTTTTTTTTTATACATGGGGAAATCCTCATGGGACCCTCCCGCCGCTCTATGGAAACGGTGGGGTAGTCTCGGACTATACCGACTAAAACCCCACGGTGGACCGCCCGACGCTCAGCTGGGATGCCCCGGGACCTCTTTCGAATTACTGCCGGAGCATAGTATCTTGCTACTAAAATTAGTTTATTTACAATAAATGGATTAAACAGATGTTGATTAAACAGGAAACGATGGTTGTTTAACGTGAACTAATCACAATAACGTATTATAATTAAGACAACCAGATAATTAATTTGCAACTCTCGTCACCACGGATTCAACTCTCTCTCGACAACGCAATTTGCACTCTCTGGCTTCTCAACTCATACTGCCGTTAATTCGTTTATGTCCTTTAGCAACCCCTTGTCTTTTGTCTTAGCCCCACCACGTACATGCTCCGCAACCGCTTGTTTATAATTCGCCCGACACCCCCCAGGCCCCTCGTCCACGATACTACATATATATATATATATGTGTGTGTGTGTGTGTGTGTGTATATAATGGTGTAATATTTTTGGAAATCAGGCGATCGATTCGTGAAACTCAAGAATCGATTTTCTAGGTCTTCTTCCGTATCTCCTTAAAACTCTCCGCTTCCAGTCCCTTTTCTCTTTTTCCATCTAACTCTTAAGTTGCTTTTCTTCTTCTTTGTTCAATCTTCGCTTCTCGAAATCCTGTTTTATTCTCTCTACTAAGTGTCCGTCCTTCTCTATTTATATCGTTCGACCAATTCTCAGTAAACACAGGGAAAGTCAACCGTCGATTGGTGTTCTAAATTCTATAGAATTTACATATATATTATATATTATACACGCATAATTGCAAATTCAACGACGTGAAAATAAAATTGCGGTTACGTGTTACTTAATCCTATTCGCGAACACGTGCTTTCTAATCGTTATTTCTCGCAAATTTCATACGAATCTTATGAAATAACGAAGATTTAAATAGAATAAATGTGAAAAGTATTGAAATTTCGAATTATTGAATTATTGAGAAGTGGCAAAGTATTCTCGTACAAAAATGGTGATTCTTTCAAATTATGATCTGTGGCAAATTAATGAAAGCAGGTGGATCATTGTGAAGGAATTTCAGATCATCGCTGACCAGACACGATTTTCTGTTTCAGGGCACCTTGAAGGTCGTGGAAGAGCTGAAGTGGAAATCATTCACGTTGGTGGTGAACGCGGATGAAGATGGCGAAGATGATGCTCAAAACATTGCGAAAAAACTGACAATAGCAGCCATTAAGAAGGGTCTGTGCGTTTTGATCGATGACGGCGATCAAGATGGTGAGATTGTTAATTTATTGAGTTCATCAGGTCAGGATTATCGCTATATGAAATTAAATCAGAATAATTGCGATAGAATCGAGTAGTAGAATTGAAAAATCGATAGTAGACACGATGGAACAGATAATATTATGCAGCATCGAGTGTTCTAAATGTTCCAGGATTTAACAATTCGAAAATTCAGAAATTCAGAAATTATATAATAGGAAAACAGAATAGGAAATGGTGCTGCCCATCAATCTCGATGATCCTGAAATATATTGTCAAAGTCATCATCGCGAACAATTTTTCCCCATGTGCGCTACTGTCGTCCAGCCTTTGGTTTCGGGATATTCATAAAAAACTTCAATTAAATCCAGTTTCATTTAGTCTTCACTGCACTCTTTATATAGGCCACGCTAAATTTATCTTATCGATGCTAATTACATTTCATATAAATAAAAAATAGATAAATGAATAAGTTATAGTTTGGCTGGGATTAATATCCTTTATACGTACTACCAAACATATTTTTATGTATGACTTACATGCTAAGACGTGTTTATCACTAGGTTACGTGTGGTGGACATGTATACACACGTATCTGCTGACTCTAATTATTAACATGTACGTGACGTGTTCTGCTGAGAGACAAGACGTACGAAACAGCATTACGTTGGTTATATCACAGAATTTCTATTTCGTTGCTGATATCATTTCGACGGTCGAATAACTGTATTTTCCGATATAATAACACAGATGTTTCCGGTTAGATAATATTAATTATAACATGAAGCAACGAATCTACTAATTATAAATTGGAATATATCTATTTATTACTTCATTCAAATGAAAATTCTAAGAAATACATAGTATTAAAAATACATAACTAAGGCCGCGATGCTAATAAGTATAGGAAAAGATTGTTCAGCACGATCACCTTTTAATAACATATTTTAAGGCTATCAAAATCGATGGAGAGCATCATTTTGTAAATAATCGCTAAATTTTAACATTTCCACCTCTGATAATTCACAAGATAGGAAATTCGAAAGTTTGAATATGCAACAGACTTGACCTCACACATCGTGCATATTGGAACGCCGCAAGACGAATTCTTCAGCAAACCGGTGAACGCGACCGTTCTGATCGTCAGCGAAGGGCGCCTCGAAGAACACCTGAAGCACGTCAACTCGACAAACGCTATACTGCTTCTAGAAGACTCCAGGTAATCAAACGTGCCTCTATCTCCCCTTGCGCACTGATTGAAACCTATTTTCAATTCAAGTCATGTATGACCTTCGAGTTTATTATAACTCTCAACTAACCTTCTCTCTCTACTTTGAAAAGATCCGGAACACATCCTCAAGAATCTTAGGATTTGTTATGCGCCATTCCTCCGTTTCACATAGGCTTCAACAATTAGATTATTATACTGCTCGTTAATCAGATTCCGTCAGGGGTATGCATCTTCCATCTGTATCTTTTCTTATCTTATTACACATGTTGCTTCTCAAAACAATTTAATACAAGATATTTTCACATCGTAAACACAGTCGATTGCAATGCTCTATGAGCAGAGGGTTTCAATATTGTTCACCAAGAATTACTTGATCTAAGATCTCTGAATGGACGTGGATTTCTCGTCGATTTAAGTTCGCCATATGAAATTATCAATGATCAAACGAACAGTTCTTTTCGCATATTCTTGCACCGACCAATCTTAACGCACCATTTCGTTACTATTTCGGCGTTGTGCTTATAAATCTAAATATTTCCATCTTGATACTCTAACTCGTATTTGTCTTCGAGCTAATAGTTTTTCGGACCGCGTAGACTTCTTCTCTTCGTTACTTTGAATCTAAATTTACTGTTCTTCAATTATATTTTTTCATCTACAGTGACGGGCAAAAGTGTAAACACACTCCGCTAATTTTATGTAAAAGACAATAATACGACTAATTTTTCAAGTGATCGATAAAGATTAGGTAACAGTAACTACAAGCTGCATCTGATTAACGAAATGTAATAGCTCAATTTCATTAACATTAATAATATACAGAACATTTTACAAAAATGGACATCTCAAACCATGTTTACAGTTTTGCACTTTAATTATACTCGTCAAATTAAGGTTTCAACCTAGTATTTCATCTACTTTCCTTTACTTCCTTTTAATGTTTTTAATCTACGAGGCATACTGTCAATTAAATTTTTAATTATTTGTAGTTCAATATTGTACCATTCCTGTTGTGTTCTTTCCCATAATTCACGAACACCTGAAGGTGAATTATTATATTTTTCCAGCCTTCTTTTCAAAATGGACCACAAATTTTCGATCGGATTCATATCCGGACTTTGTGCTGGCCGCTTCGTCAAAGAAAAATTTTCATTTTCTAGCCAGGTTTTAACTATTTTTGCAGTATGCTTAGGATCCCCGTCTTGTTGAAATACTACTTCACGTTCATTATATCCAATAGAATTAACTACAGAGGGTAAATTACTTTGTAGAATGGTCAAATAATGCTCTTTTCGCATTATACCTTCGATTCGAACTAAGGGACCAACACCTCTGTGAGTAAAGCAACCCCAACACATAATTGAACCACCTGCAAACCTCATAGTTTGTTTTATACCACTTGGTTGATTATTATTCTCAGACGAAGTCCAATACCAGGACCTTTCGTCGGATTCGAATCTGTTAATTTTTATTTCGTCACTTCATATAACTATTTCCCAATCTTCGGTCGTCCATTCTTTGTAGGTGTCAACAGATTGTTTTCGTAATTTAATATTTTTATTTGAAAGAGCTGGTTTACTTTTTTTTTCCTTCGCTCGAAAACCAATTCTCTTTAAAGAGCGACGAATGGTCCATTCGCTAGCACTTATTTCGATTTCCTGAGCAGCGATTTTTGGTGTTTTGTTACTATCCGACCGAATACAGTGTGCAATTTCACGTGCTGCTCAATCCGTTTTGTGAATAAATTTGTGCACTAACATACTTTTTTCTTATTCTTGCAACTATCGTATGACTGACACCACATTTCTCTGCAATTTGCCGCAACGACAAAACTTTATCACACAAACAAATAATACTGCTCTTTTTATCTTCACTAAGTGGCTTCATCTTGGATTAAGCATATGAAACTAAAAAGTAATGCAACAATGATGTGGAACAGTTGACTGCGAAACAATGGACAATAAATGCTTATTGACAGTTTCGTTTCCCTGACATTTACATGCTGTCATAAACGTTTCTGACGAAACGTGCAAAACTGTAAACATTGTTTCAAAATACAATTATTATAAAATATTTTGTACATTATTAATGTTAATGAAAATGAACTATCACATTTCGTTAATCAGACGCAGCTTGTAGTTACTGTTACCTAATCTTTACCGATCACTTGAAAAATTAGTCGTAGTATCGCCTTTTACATAAAATTAGCGAAATGTGTTTACGCTTTTGCTCGTCACTGTATATTGTGCAAAATTTTGATTTTTGACCTTTCTCTCTTTTCTGTTTTTGTAAGTCGCTATATCCGATAAATACATGTCGTTGTAAATGCATTCTAATGGCACACCTTCTTATAAATAAATAAATAAATAAGAAAATAAATAAATAATAATTAAGATTGTATCGAAAGCTGACTCATTACTAATGCTATTAAATCGTTAATTAAAAACTTCAATATATCAAATCCAAGGCCAAATAATTTTTCGAGTATTACGTATTACTCTTAAAACTCCAAAACATCTTAATCGTTATCTTGATAAATCCGATTACAGAGGAAATGAAAGGAACATAATTTTCTGTCTAACAATTACAGTCGAAACCAATGAAACCATTCCGCCAATTTATAATCGTCGAAAGCAATTAAGTGTATTTATAGAACTTGATTATCAATTAGTGATTCACGCTACCAACACATTGAAAGACAAATTAAACTGGAATTGAAGATTCGTTCTTGTACACAATGCATAATTCATTTGATATAGCGGGAAATCGTTTCTACTTGATTGAAATTCGATTACAGGATTTTATTGTAAATGGCTTAACGCCCATCAACTCGCACTTTCAGTTACCTAAAAGCTGTTTGCTGTAAACGTCGCTTTAAATCCTCGTTCAATTCGCATATTTACAAAGAGAAATCACGTTCGTTCTTCATTCTGAACGTTACAATGTGCACCACAATCGTTAGACTTTCCACGTCACGTTTGTTCGACTGGACCTTCATCGACTCTCTGATTCATCTAACCGACGCGACATGACGATTCATCAGAATTCCATGTCTAGTGATGTCTGGTATCTAGCATCTATGAAAAAAATGTAAGAAAACCAAGTTTCCAGTTTGAGAAAAATTTGTTTCTTAATTATTAAAATTTCGGAGCACAGAAAATTCTATCGATTTAAAATTTAAATTTTACAATTTTACATAAATTCTATCTCTCCTCAGGTACAAGTAGATTATATTAACCGCATAATTTGCAAAAGTTGAAATGGTCAAACACTTATTTTTCAAATCTTCAAATATAAAAAAAATCTATTGATCCTATAAAATAACTCAATTCATAAATTGAAAATTACAACTTTCCCTTCTGCGATCGTCTTAATCGTATAAATTATTCAAAATCAAATTTTAGGAATCCACTTTGACAAACATAGAAACGTTCGTCGACCCTAGAAATTAATTTAATCTAGATGGTTTTTGCGATCTTCCAAAGTATCGACCGTGTCAATTGTGTAATTCAGAAATGTCGAAGTTGCATAAGTTCAAACCGAGAATTACCGATCGTATCGATCTATCACAGCTTATCTCTCACTCACGATCATTCGTGAGCAAACGGTAGCCGTGCTGAGCTATTGTTGCGTAATACTCCGGCTATTAATACAATAGCGTATTTTCTCTCTCTTTCTCTTCCTTTCTCTCCTCTCCAGGTGTCATCATAACAATGGAAATCCTGCGTCGACGTCTGACTCATACAAACGCACGTAACAAAAAGCTTCAGATCGCGTGCCGATTGTGCAAACTTCATACGAGTTTACTGTTAAGCATAATTAACGTGATCATAAATATCGTGCACGTAATCAGTCGCTGGATTCAGGAAGAAAAAGGCGGGACAAAAAATTAATTACCGAACGGATCGAACTTCCAACGAGTTAGTTTCCTGTTGCCACGATTACACTGATTCTTTTTCTTTTCTTTTTCTTTTTTTTTTTTTCTTTTATTGTGAAAATTAAAAACGCATTTTCATCCAGCAACAACCAATGCACCAATTCATTTGCAATTTCGTTTAATCAAACTGCATCACCGAATTCTGTTTCTTAATATTCTAACTACGATAGAGAATTGCAAGAATTCGTTTAATATTCTTTTCGTTACGGTTTCACACGCTTAAATTTATTAGTTTTATTTGCATTTTGAACAGTATATATAAAAACGCATATTACTACATTATCCATATTAATCAGATTTACCACGATAATTCATTCATTATATAATAATTTTTAATACAGCAGTTAAAGCATAATGCAGCAACAACTAAAACATAATAAAGCAACTATCACACGTTTTTACAGTATACACTAGAACATTAGTGAAGTGACTAATTAACCGAGATAAAATTAAAAAATACACTTGTAATTGCTTCTTATGTTTAAAAAGTTATTCACGTATTATAGTTTCAGTGCATATAATCTGTTATCTCGCGATAAAGTATCAGCGTCGGTGCTAGGTTCCGAAGGGACGAGGAAACAATTTTTAGGAAACGAAGAAACAAATTAAAAATTAACATAAAATAAAAATAAAGATAAAAATTGTTTTTCGATCGAACGAATTACGCTTGCGTTCGCACACTATTCAACAGATTGTGTCACCGAGACGCATTTTACATTCAACGTATCGTCATTATAGCAGCGATCTGTTATTCATGGAAATAAGCCTAATCGTGCAATTAGCCTTTGCATATAATATCAGGATAATAGATAGCGGTTAATAGAAATATAAATACAAGCAAACATTAGCACGCGACCACACCGAGTTCATTAGTACCTATCTACCTGACGTTCTGTCACCTGATTAGTGACCGTTACAATTGTAAATTCTACCGCTATATTCTATTATTACTCAAACGTCGTTCTAATCGATTGTATTTTATATTTACATTTTATTTCTCTTTAATCTGTTTTCAATTGATTCATCGTATATATTCAATGTGTCTTTAATAGCAATTAAATTCTGCCACCCATTTTGTATTTTCTTATAGATATACAATTATGTTTATAATTATAATTTCATATAATTTCTTAAATATAATATAAGAAGTATAGAGTAATATTGAGGCAAGATATAATAATTGAAAAATGAAGGGGAGTTGTTTTTTAGTCAAAGACGGATTGTCAAGGACATGATGTAATTGCTTATATATATGTTTTTATTGGAGTCATGGAAATTACACGATAATAAAGATATTAGAAATAACAATGACTATATATACGTGAGGTGTTGCATTCAATCTTCATAGATTTAATCTAAATAATGCAACCATAAAAAACGGGATATTCCACGAAGATCTTCCAGAACGTGAGGTCTGATTTACGCTGGTAATCAAGGACATATAATCGTAACTTAATAATCTTATTCTCATTTTCGTTATTAAGATCGTTATATGTTAAATTAGCGTTTCCGTAATTTAATCATTGCTATTAATCATTCGCCCATACCTGTCAGAAACTTCTGCAAAAAAAGAAATTTAATTCGATCCTGGGAATACATATAAGTATACTTTATATGATTGCATCTTAAAATGCCTAATAAAAATTCTAGGAAATATACAATTCTATTAAACATGATAAACATGAGGAACATGATGATATTAAAATCTCTGTATGTAACAAGTCAAGTGTACCAAATATTCAAACAGGGTTTCATTTATACATATGAAGGCCCGTTTTAAAATGTGGCCCCATAAAGATTGGTGTATCCAAATATTCTATAATATACATACACATGTATACAGAAATATTCTATTAAGTTTCTCTCATGAAATCAGACAACTTTCATATAGACAATTTTTCAAATAAAACAAATAAAAAATTCGAAGAAATTATAATTATAAGCATTTCCTATATATATATATATATATATATATATATATATATATATATATATATGTATTTCTTAAATATATATATAATTTATATATAAATATATTTAAAAAATTATATGAGATTATAATTACAAAAATTTTATTTATAAAATAATTAAAAATAATTAATAATTTAAAAATATAATATTATTATATTTTTTTTATTTTTATATATATAAAAGATGCTTATAATTACAATATCTTCGAATTTTGTATTTGTTAAACAGATAAAAACGGTGTAAATATACATTAAACATATCTATATATAAATCTATATAATATATTAACCTATTATGCCCAAATCGATATGTTGGGTTGAGCAATAAATTCGTTCACATTTCACTGGTGAGTTTTCGTAGCCTTCAGAAGAATACTATAAAAATATTTGAGGAATGTAAAAATATAAAATATACGTCTCTGAATTTGTTAATGATAGAGATATGTACGTTAATAAAGGAATAATAATACTAAAGAGGACTCGATAGATCTTATGTGAAAATTATAATAACGTGCTCTTTTAGGAACTCGTGAGTGAACTTATTACTCAACCTAACAGTACGTATTATAATACATAATTATATGTATTATAATATACGTATACGTAGATTTTATATGAAAATACATAAAAATATATGGTAGAAAAATTCCGTGTACTTTTCTTTTCTGTTTAGGAACGAATTCCCAGGATTAGAAGCAAGGGTAGAGAAGTCGAAATGGTGGTCGAGCAAAGATAGCGGAAAATACGACTCGGAGGAACTGAGGGAAGTTAGATGGCTTGAGGACGCGATAAAGGTGTATGCGAAAGCGTTAGACACGCTGTGGTGAGCATGACCATTTGATTACTCGTTAATCGTTTGTTCCCGTGAAAAAATTGCGAAATACACAGTCACCCATGGCATAAATTCGCAGCATCTAACTATGTAAGAAGCAAAAAGCCAGCCAAGATAATCAAAATATGCTTATACTTTACATCTTCAATAGTGGAAACGTCGTTACGTAGTCGGTCGATTCAAAATTCAAACAAACGCTCACTTTTATCAGTCACATATTTATGAACAATTATCGTTAATAAGCGATACCTATTATTTATGATTGGACTATTAATTTTACGAGTCACGTATGTATGTATGAACAACGATGATCAATAAGTGACACATATTATTTATTAAAATCTTAAATATTACTTAGGATTTTCTTTGTGGCAAATTATCTGCTATAACATTGTCTATAGAGATTAATACAATACAGCTGATTCGAAATTGATGAGACACCAATAGCAATTTCTTTTATTTCGATAGATCTTTGACGAAAAGCAACATAACATTCTCACCTAACTTTTTTCCGATATTTTAATATTATGAAATACGTGATGATCCCACACTTTTCGTCAGTAGTATACGACATATAAATACAAATACAACATATTAATAATAACATTGGTATAAGCATTCTAATCTAAAACTCGTATTTAAATCTTTCGCTATATTTACAGCCAAATTAAAGTATCAGAGTTTGATCTTAATGTCGAACTGAGTCGATAACGTATTAATCGTTACCGTAACGTATCCATCAATTTGCTCATTTTACAGAGCAATTTTCATGGAATGCAAATCGGTATAAATTAAGATCAATTTGATAATCTTGAAACACGATTCAAGCGTTAGGTAGCTTGTCAAAGTTTATTTTGTCAGTTCCTTTTTTCATTCTCCTGTAAAAACAAGATCTATCGTACATGGAATAACGTGTAATTAGATTAATTAATTGGCAGGATAATTATCGAGTTTGATCGAACCAAGCGTTAATTAGCGAAATCTCAACGACGTGCTACGAATACCACGACAAAAATTGTTTCCGTTCGTTCACGGAGATCTATCGACGTCTATTTATAATTAATTAATAATAAATTATATATATATAAATAAATTAATTATAATAATTTGTATTATAATTGGCAAATTGAAAGGTTAACATTCCAAACTTATCTTTTTCCGCTTTGCATCGACAATATCTCAAAAGCGATCTAACTTGAACACTTCATCGAGATAAAAATTGAATGAATAGTTTGACTTGCTTGTAGCAAGAAGAAGAAGTGCAAGAGCCAAGTGAACGCCGTCGATTGGAACAACGTTGTGTCGAACGTAATCGCGGGTCACGCGAAGGAATCGCAATCAGGTGCTGCTTCTCTTGAGCTGTCGATGAAAGTAAAGGCCTCGGATCTACAGACAATAGGCACGATCGTCGTCAGCAAGAACAAGGTAAAATTACATTGGGGCGACGACGATGACAACGATGGCGACAAAGACGACGATGATGAAAAGGATGATGATAAGGATGACGATAACGAGGATGATGAGGATGTAATGCCTAAAGCGTTCAAGAAGTTGATCAGTAAGGAAAAAGGGATGAAGACTGGCTGTGCTACCACACCGAAGGAGATCAAGATGTTGCACGAGAGCGACGACGAGACTGCTCAGGTTCTCGTTTCTGAGATAGATAACACCGAGTGGTGGACTATGGTTAGTCATTTGTTCAGTTATTAACCTACATCAATTGTTCTGCAATTCTCATTTAGGGTTTCATTATTTGTGCAGTCGTTGTTCAAATTTTTCACACTTGGCGGATGACCGTGTATGTTAATGAGTCAAGCCTCGTTCAGATCGATCAAGTAACTTGAATTTGACTAATCTAAATTGGGTTTTATTTACTTGAATACAAGTGGCTTGACTTCAGGCTTATGTTCGTATAAGCGAAGCTAGTTACTTTAAAGTTATTTCAACCTAAGTAACGTAATTCCAAATAGACGCGTAATAGAAAATGGATACCTAAAATGGCATATGTCTATCGTCGACCTAATATACAGCCTTGTATACAACTTATAGTAGGTAATTAAATTGCAAGTTTCCCTAATGAGAAATCAGACACAAATTATGGGATATCATAAAATAATCCGATAGATTGTGATAATTAAAAAAATGAAATTGTTATCGATTACATGATATAATGATATAGGTTGGCACGGTAAGCGGCGTCGGTGTGGCCATGTTCGTGGTCGGGATCCTAGCCGTTTACGTGGTCTACACAAATATTCGTGGTCCAGTGCCACCGAAAAACGCTCGTATCGAAAGAGACACTAGTCTGAGAAGAGTTGGTAGCGACAGGGAACCACCTGTCCGTACCCAAAGACACCAACGTACGTTGCAGAGGAGGGACAGTAACAGAAGCACCATTTCAGAGAAAAGCGTCTGACGGGATTTTTCAATGGCAGGCAATCTCAAGAACTAAAGCTAGTCACACACTTAAACGAATCGAATATTTCGATTACGCGATATCTTTTTAGTTTTGATTGATCTTAAGTCGTCTCTAATCGGTTTGAATCGGTTTGAATCGGATTGAATCGGATTGAATTATTTTAGATTTTATTGAATTATTTTAGAAATTATTGAATTATTTTAGAAATGATTTACAGTGCTGCGAGTGATTATAGACTCAAACACATTGTTCATACTTTCTTCATTATTTCTTCAATGTCTACAAGAAACCACTGATCATATCTGGATATGTTCAATGAAATTGTTTTTGTAACAGGTCGATTAAACGCTATAGAATATTAAGAGATGTTTCATGACGAAATTTCATAACCGAAATAGCAAACAAGGAGACAATTCTTCAACAATACAATGCTCCCACTTATACAGCCGCCACTACAAAAAATTGTTTTCCAGATTTTGGAATAGAATTATTACCATGGCCAGCATTGAGCCTTGATCTGAACCCTATCAAGAACCTGTGGAAACTCTGACAAGTATGGCCGGTTATTCAAAACGAAGCTTGAAATAAGTTAATGGATAACAGAAGTAATAGAAAATAAAGAGAAATCCACTAAACATTGAATGAGAACGTAACAAAGTTAACATCAAGTTTATATTTTTTCATAACCAAAAACGTAATTTTAAAGGAAAGGAAATTTGTTTAATTTTCTACAGGTTTCTAAAGAAGAAAGATTTTACATGTCGTATCTCCAGTTTTATATTATATGACAATATGAAATTATATAAAAGACTTTATCAATTTTTGTTTTAATATTATGAAAAATCTAAAAATTGGCTTGAGCTTATAATTATTCACGGCACTGTACGTTAACACAGCTAATACATTTAGTATGATGTCGATATATGCATCGAAGTGGAAGAAGCTCTTCAGTGACGATGTCGATACGTGTGGACAATACTTTTTTTTTTTATTTCTCAGGAATCTGACGCGTGTTGCAGTCACTTTTTAAATGAAAAAAGTTGTTTTTAGTACTTTTCAATACGGAATATAGGAATCGACTTCATAAATCGAAATCTTCTCCATTTAACGTGTTAAGGTAGATTTAGGATTAACAAACTTGTCTCGATTCTTCTTGATTTGAAGTGATTTGTTCGATTAAATCGATTTAAGTCTGATTTGTTCAATTGAATTTCGATCGATTCTCTATTCGATTGATTTGTGTGAGATTCGGAATCGTTTGACAACAGTCGTCATTTCCATTTGCAACCGATGCAAACCAACTCAAACGGTTCACTCAGTTCAAATACATTTAAATCGGTCCAAATTCGTTCGAATCGACCAAAATGCCTTCAATTTCCGATCTAGTCACTTTCAATTTAGTTTCACTCGTTGGAAAAAGATTCAATTTCGATTGGAACAAGTGTACGACTGGCTGGCCCTCAATTCAACCTAGCGCGTCACATTTCGCGGAAACTTTCAACAAGCAACCTCAATCTCCATCGAATCGATGGAAAACCTCAATTATCAGCAAAATGCCAACAAATTGTCTGTTTGCTTTTACCTCCTTGTCTCTCTCTTCCTCTCTCTCTCTCTCTCTCTCTCTCTCTCTCTCTATTTCGAAAGAAAAATGGAATGAGTACACACTGAGAATACTTTCTTACAAAAGCATAGTTTATCCTTTAATCCTCTTACTGCAAAATTACTGGAAATCGTTGAAAAATCGCTATGTTGGCATATATAGAAACGAGTTTAAACCATTATTCGGTGTCTTTAGACTAACTCCAAGAAAAAAAAGAGAAAAAACGAGAAAAAGCTAAAAAAATATTAGACGAAAATGTTAAAAATATTAATTGACAAATAATATCAACTAAAGTACTCATATCAACCAGAAACTAAACTTTAGTTACTAGGCTCTAGTCACTAGGCTCTAGTTACTAGACTGCGGTATAGGGCATATAGGCCCTGTAACGAACCTCCCTTCTGGGTAGCCCCTTTTTCATTAAACCTGCCCTATTTGCGTAGCTACTATTTCCTTCATTTTTCAACATTTATCAACGATACAAAAATTAACTGAGTCTCCGCAGGGTAAAGTAACATAATATAGTTGTAAATCATAAATCGCCCAATTAGTGCGAAAAATTTAACGATTGTAACGATTTGTTGTACGGGGCTTATTTGTCACGTACCGCTGAGACTGGAACAACGCTCCCCGTTATCAACAGATGGCCACTTAATTATATTGTAGTATATTTCATAAATCTGTCAAATATGGAAGTGCAATACGAAACATATGTTGAAAGAAGTGCGGAATTACGGAAAGGACAATATGGTCGTTCGATCAAAATTGCTACGAGTCACTGTTGCCCCGTATCGTCAAATACGAAAATGCATTACGTATTTGTCCCGCACCGCGAAATACGATAATCTTTTAAAAAAGTGAACGTCACAGTAAACGTGTTAAGTGTCTGAACACTTTAAACGATTTGTAGCAATAATAAACGAATATTATTAAAATACATGAATTAACGATAAACATTACCAAGAAATACTAGTACCATCTTTGTCATTATTTTCGATGTTATACTGATAAAAAGACTATATAAACGAAGAACACAAGTGTCAAGTAACTAGAGTATTATTATTCTTATTATAGGTATTTGAATCATCAAAATAAAGACTAGTACTATACATCTTCGATACAGGTATCAGAGAAGTATGCATGAATGAAAGGAACTGTTATAGAAATAATGAATTTAATATATGTAAGTAAAAACGATTGCTCTTATTACTTATCACAAAATTGTTAAGTTTTCTCCTGAGAACTGCTGACTGCTAATAAATTATTATGCTCATACGCAGCAGTTGCTTACAATTTAATAAATTTCAAACTTTAGGGGAACGATGTTTCATAGTGCTTAATAGTTCCGTTTGGATTTCACCACAGAGTCCTGTGTAAATTTACATTCACGATGGCAATATGACTTGTATGTAAACGCTCGAAAGAATATTTCAATTTTAACATCCTACGATTACGGAAATTTCTGTATAAGCATATGAATACGAAGCACATATGTGAGAAATAATACAAGCTTAATGGTACCTGCCGTGAGAATCGATGCAATTACCGTTGAGGCTCAATGAAGTCATCTCTTCAAGGAAGAAGTTCCTCGAATCTTTGAAATATTTCAACAATTGTATCCTGTACTATCAAACAAATAGGAAAGCATTAAAAAGTTCTGATAAGAAGTTCATGATCTTTTACACTGTTCAAACATTTGAATAGAATACCACATCGTCTTTAAAGCTACCTAAATTCCAATATCCCACTTCTCGTGATCAGATTGCGAATTTTTGTGTAATTTCATATCTTCATTGACCTTATTAATGAAATGGAAATTACATAAAAATTAATTTTCCTTATTAAATGTTACAACAAACACTTCGAATATCCTTTACCTTTCTGGATATTATGTACGCTTTGTATATTCCTAAACTTTTAAATTTCCCCTAAATGTATAAAAATCCACAGTGCACTCGTAACTTTTTCGTTCTATCCAAAAAGTTCGCAGAGTACCATGTCGTTTTTAAAACCACAAAAATTCCAATAATTCCTTTCCCTTTCCTCTTTCTGCACTCTATGCGAAAATTCCAAAGGAATCGCACCTTATGTAAAATCAAATAGATAAAAATGCCAGTGCTGTATTTCTCGTGATTTTCCTGGAATTTTTGCAGAATTTTCTTTGCAACCGTACAAAATTGGAACGAAAAATTGAATATTGTAAAAAATGATGAAATTCGTGGGTTGATTTAAACGCTGGATAAATGACGAGGCTTACTTGTCGTTGTTTTGATCAACGCGACCGATGATCGTCGAGTATTTTGCGTGTTACATAACTTTAATTGAACGTCTGATTGGGTCAAGTGGCGAGAACAATAGCTGATCTCTCTCCACGCTGGGCATAACCCTATTTTACAATCTTAATTTATCACATCCGCGGCAACACGCGCCCCATAGCTTTTACGTGTACGCTTCCTCGTGCCGGAAGTGTCACTCTGATATCTTGTTCCGCGATTGATAATCTCTGCGAAGTTGCAAAGAAACGCCAAGGTCAATTTTATCGACCATATCCTCCTCACTGCGTCGAATACCTCACACTTAAACAACACTTCTCTTTCTCGCGTAATTACTCATGCTTGGATGCTGCACCTTCTCTTGGAAATAGTTATCGCGAATTATAGTGGAGAGAGGAATGTTGGAATATCATGAGAACGGACGAAAATAAATTAAATTAGGACGACTTTCACACGTAACAATAATATCAAAAATGGCAACTTTTCGAAACTGATAAAATAAATCGATTCGTATGAAATTCTGTGTTTCATTCTTCTTGTTTCACTTTTTACCGTTCATACTATCTAAATGGCACGCTCATTAGAGGCTGTAATTGTGAAATCCTAAGGTCTAAAAGATCAGTGGAATTGATCAACTTGAGTTTCCAACGAATAAAATATATCTAGTGCAATAATTATAGCGTAACATTATTGGCACATGTATTCATACGATCGATATTATTGCATCAAACGGCATCAAAACCATTGATGTTCATTCTAAGTAGAGGAACAACTGGTTCTTAAAATGAGGTGAAGAAAAAGTATCATTGGTATATATATTAATAGAAGTATAACATTCTTACATTTTTTATCTTTCCTTTACAACACCTTTTTCGACACGTTTCTAGATTCTTTTCTTATTTAATATACCTATATGTCAATGAATGACTATATATGTAACATCTATAATATATACATGTGTATATATATATATATATATATATATATATATATATATATATTGTACATTATACATTATATTAATAAATATTTATAAATTAAATATCATAGATATTACATATAATGAAATTAAATACTAAATATATTATGTATAATATTTCATACAAATATCATTGAGTAGTTAGACATTTAAACAAAATTTGTAAAGATCCTAAATTAAGCATACAAATACTAATTGAATGAAAATTAGATAAAATCAAGCTTTGAAAATCTTGATAAGAATTTAACAACATAGGCAAAGGAAAACCGCAATAAACCTATATTGTTCAGATTGCTTCATGCACATACGTGTAACGGTATATCGATCTGGTATTTCTCTAAAGTATAGAGTGTGCAAGATCGTTCACCACCTGTCGACTGCTTCATTCAACGATCAGGCAATGACCTCTGAAATCCAAGAAATTGTGACACGCACGACACCGGTGAATAGTATGTCGTGTGAGCGTAACAGAAAATGTCACGCACAGTTGCGTATCTACGACGGGATTTCCAATTTCCTCCAACCGCATGGGATTCCCTTAAGAGTAAAAACATGATAACTTGTAAAGCAAAATGTACCGGTAGGTGATATTTATGCTGAAATAATCGTAAATAAGAAACTGGAAACAGCGTGACTTCAAAAAATACAGAGGTAACATTGGCGAATATGGTTTTGAAAAAAATATTAAATCTCGAAAGGGAATAACGAATAAATATAATTGAAAGATTGTGTTAACTATGGGAAATAATTACGGATGAACATACTGAAAGTGGCATTGTTAACAAAAATATCAAATATTGAAAAAGTTAGAAGTAAATGCACTGGAAACATCGCGACAAGTAGAGTTAGCGATCGTGAAAAGAAGATTACATGTAAATACTGAACAATGTGGCTATTATATTGAAAAACTTCAGAAAATTCTAGAGAAATGTACTGCTATAAAGAATCGATACTACTAGAAATGATTATACTAAAACCATCATAATCATAATAGTAATAATGCTAACTGTTCAAAGAAATTTATGGTAAATACAATATAAGCTAATGGAATGTTATTAATTACTAAATAAAAATGTATAAATACATTAAATATGATCAAATCAGTGTCGATTATTAGAAAAAGAATTGAGATCAATAGATAGGAGGTGTCCATAATAATACAAGTATTAATCATATCGAAAGGAAATTATGATAAATATAGTACAAGTACCATAATCATAATAGTATCAATTATGGAATAAACATATACTTCATATTTTTCCTACGTATATTTATCATATCTAGCGAAAAACGCGTCACCTATTCCTTTTAATAGAGTCGCAATTTTAATTATTGAAATAGCATATTACGTTTGAATGAATAGTATTTTGCCTCCAATTGAATGTCACATCAACATCGCAATGGGCAATGAAAAAAATGATTACTTGCGTTTGATAAAAATGCAGAAGCATTATCGGTAGAAAGTAAATAACGTTCATGCATACGTCACTATACAAGCAGAAATGTTATATTTAAAAACATTTAATTTCAGAAAAATGACTTGATTTTTAATAAAAACACAAAAAATCTCCTTCCATTTCATGCTGTAATTTGCTTGATTGTATGGTACTGCTGGTAGTTCGCATAATTTTAGCAACATTTAGCATACCTGCTGCTGCACCGATATCCAATCAATTCTAATACAGCTCCGATATTAAATACGTCAACTCTGATTGCGTAATTAGTCCTTTAAATTAAAAGCCGTAGGAGGGATAATTTAGGTCAATTACTAATGTTCCTTGAATACTTTCTTAGAGATGGTATAAATATAAAATAGATATACGTATACATATGTATAAATATAAAATTAACACATTTCCTGCCATTGAAGACCGAAGCAAAAGGCTCACTATAGATCATGTTCCGCTTTTTTCCGTATATTTCGATCTGATTTTTTTAATTAAGTATATAGTTTACACTAAAATTAAGTAAAACATAATATTAAGACGTCACACATAGGATGGTGGTAAAATATTTTTACAAATATAATTTCAAAATTATATACAGGTCAAAACAATACACTTTAATTTCTTTTTTAATATGATAAAAAAAAATCTATAAGAAATATCATCAATCACTTCATACTGATAATGCTATATCAATATAATAATCTGGATAAAGTTAAAAATATACTCAGAAGCGACGGTATACAGTGTTGTACCTTTTTGCAGATTACTACGCTATTGCATGAATCATTACATAAATAACGCCCAAGGAGCGTAATAAAATGAAAAAATTGTACAGTAATGCACGTTGATCGATTTCCCAGCATAAACAAACTATCGCATACACGTACACCGATAACCTACGCAACTCGATATGCGAAGTAAAACGTAGTATGTATGTATTCATTGTTAGATTCAATGTCACAATCGTGAATGGATGCATTATACACGAAAAATTCTTAGAATACCGTGGAATTCTTCGAATTTTAGTAAGTCGCTGGGAAAACAAGTGTTTTCGCCTTTCCATTTTTCCAGAATGACAAATTAGATTGTATTATTCCAATTACTCGAGTCGTCGTTGTTAGAAACGTTGTGACGATAACTGAACTACGAATATTTATGCAAAATAAATAGAACAAACAGAGATTTGTTTCGTTCATAAGCACTTTATTTTTTCCATATTTCCATTGCATGTCGTATTTATTCTGTAGATTTTTGTAGCTATAAATTTTTCATAAATACATAGATACTCCCATTAATCCATCGTGTGTCAATCGTGGATGTTTACGAATTTATGGAATATTTTAATATGTAAAAATATACAGAATGCAGATGATAAGCAAAAGGAAAGAAAATGTTTAATAACAAATAAATCCCCCATAACAATTCTGACAATCGCGAATAATATAACGAATGATCGATGATGTATGTAATTTGTCATTCTAACAGGAACATAAAGAGACAAGACAATAACAAAAGCAGCTATTCATGGAATAAGTGGCGATTAATGTGCGCCACTCGGAACGATTATCCAATTAGCTACCGTTAGATAAGTTAGAAGTTACCATTCGCCCCGACCATGTTACATTCACGTGGTTAAATTTGAATTAAACTAATTGAAGCTGAACACGACGAGCCACGAGAACCGACCTTGAATTTCTAAGCATTCATCCATATCCCCATCATTTTCTATCGTTTCCACGTATTTTTTCAAGCATAACAAAAATTACTCTGTGATTTCCCTTTTTAGAGAATAGTAGCCGTATTTGAATTAAACAACAATAATAATCTCTCTGATTAAATTTAATAAGAATTAAACTTTGTTTTAATATTTACATTATATATTATTTATATAAATAAGAATTAATCATTTAGATTAGAAATAATTGCTTCGATATTAAAACTCATATTCATAATTCATATAGTTTTATACAATTTCTCAGCATTGTTCCTGCAGCCCAACATCCCTTTAAAAAGATGGGTATCCTTTGGGGGATCAACTGACAGCAATGAGAATTAACGATCAGATAACAATTTAATAAATATATCTAATTTGGAAGATTGTTGGAGGAATCAGGTGAAAGAAACATGACACTATCTTAAAAAATATCTGTCATAGATCTAGATATATCTCAACTAATCTATTAATCTCTCAAAACGATGATTGCAAGATAAAAAGAACAATTTCCTACCTGTTGTATAATTTTCTTGATAGTGTCGTTCATGTTTGATAACATTCTTCTATTTAGACAATTAAAATAATAAGAGACGAACACATAAACACGTAAGACAAACTTGTAATTAATACATTCGACTTAATGATTAGAATTAACGACCTGCAAAATATTTGTAGTTAAATACGCTATGTATAGATTATTATAATTACTTATGTTTCTGTGTTCATTCTTTGTATTCTGTGTTTCGTCGAAAGCATCTACGTGTATAATTTTAATAGTTACAAAAGACAAAAAATCTGAAATCCATCACTTTGGCAGTTAAAATAGTTACATTATAAATAGAAGATAAAATTGTTCTGAAGAATATCGAAGCGCAAAGATAGCTGAACGATATACGTCTAATATTTGAAATATCTGACTAATTATGCCCACAACAATTTTCAATAAGAGTAGTACACGAAACAGTAAATATGAAACAATATTTAAACAACGAATATAGGATTACGATGATAAACTAATCCATTTAAAATTCATTTGTAAGTTTTCCTGCTGGTTTCGTAATACATAACTAACACTGCGTTGCGTTACACGCGTTTCCAATTGGATTATTATGCACGGAGCGATGGTAAGTACAAGCGTGAATTTAGAATCGCATCGATTTGTCTTACAAGTCTTCTTTACTCCTCCAGATTCAAACTCGAAAAATACGGTGGCAATATACGTTGCACAGCTTCCCTCGTGATCGAAACGAGGAAAAACACGAACAAACACGATAAGAAGTGTAATAGTGCAATCAGATGGGACGACACGTCGTTAAAGTTTCATGAAGCTGTTCGTTACAGATCGTGTGACAAAAATCGCATGGGTGGGTAATTCCCAATGCAATCTGGAAGTTCCAGTTGCAAATCGAAAGAATGGATTTCAGCCTTAAAAAACGCAAAGTCAAACGCAAGCCACAGTGTCACGCGCGATTATGCGTCACTGGTAATATATATATCAAGCGGTTGATTAATCGGTGCTGGCGTTGCAACTAATAGTAAATGCAAGCCTGTGCCTGCTTACCTACTTTGACAAATTGTTCTATCTCGATCGAACGACTACATTTACTATTCTTTCTCCTGTATCATAAATTTAAGTTACCTATATTGTTGCTTTGTCGCACAGGTATTCATATAATTGGCTAAACATTCTAATGTTTAGAATAAAGAATTTCTGTTGGGTTTTATTACACAATCAAACTTAAAATATCATCCTAATATCTCTCTCTCTCTACATCATCTGCTAGATAGGTATACAATTGGCTGGATATTACAAGATATGCGATAATTGCAACTTTTGGAGATTTTATTATACGATCATGTTTAAAATGTCTAACATAATATTTTCCTACTCTCTGTAACATTGGTTGTAAATCTATATTACCTACATCGTTCTTATATCAAACAAGTATCTATTGGGTTGGCAACTAAGTGATTGCGGATTTTGTTATTAGGTGGTAATGACAAAATCCGCAATCACTTAGTTGCCAACCAAATATATAATTGACTGGAAATTGGAATTTTCTATAACGAAGAATTCTCTTTAGATATTCTTGGACAACCATAGCAACATATTTTATCGTCATAATTTCACACAACCTATGCTGTTCTTTGGTTAAATCGACATACATACGTACCTATAATTGGCGGAAAAATTGAAACATTGTATAGAACAGGGAATTACTTTCAGATTTTATTGCATGATAAGGGGAAAGGATTTACATAGAAAATAAAATGGCATTACGTTTGCACGAATCACTAGGCAGATGCCAAGTAGGAAATTTTGAAGAATGAAACAATTAGTCATAGGTAATGGACATTATACAATAATTAAAAGGACATTAACAATGTTGTGCGCCGTCTCCTTGAGATTATGCAACGAGCAATATTTCATAAATAATTCTCCTTAGCTCCCCTTCGGATATACTGAAGCTGTGATTTACCGTAACAAAATTGTATCTATTCACGACCAATTAAAAATTTTAAGTCAGTTTCTCAGTTATAGTTACGTTAAATCGCTAGTCATTCTATAGAAATTAATCTCATAGATATCGGAAATGATTTATTTGGATTTAGATTTTTAACTAGATAGTATCCTAAGAGAACAGAATTCTAGAATACTACTCAATGTTTAAATTCAAATCTTCAAGAAAAGAATCCTAAAACTTTACTCTATAGTTTATGAATATCACACAGGTGTTAATAACGATTTTCTTTATTTTGATAGAGTTTCGGTCAAAAAATATTCCAAGGTAAAGAAATTTTAAGCTGGAAACTTTTGCTTTCTTAAATACTAAATTTCTCTGTAGAAGATAAATTAATTTCAAACTTTTAGTCGCCAATTCATTATTAATAAGACAACAGGTAATTTATCTTTCCATATAATAATAAAATTTATTGAATGCTCATCTGAAAAATTATCTACAAAATTATGAATAGATGTGAACTACGAATAATTATGTTACGAAAAATGTTTTTCAAGAAGGTAACTTATTTTTTTTATACAATACCACAAATAATAATAGTAATTGTTATTCTAATAGATTTTTCATTAAAATAATAACTCTAACTTGCAATCTTTTTAATTTATCAAGTTCTATGAAACGTAAAGTGATTCTAAACTTTTCGTTGATAATATATTCTACAATGATAAAAATAAAAAGAGAATGTGATAGACTTTTGATCGGAGGGCGACATTCGGCCGTAATAAGCAATAAACAAGCAATAAATCCTTGGAACAAATGTTTCTAAGTGGTTATGATACTTTTGTTTACGTTCTTATAGTCGTAAGTTTGTGTTATAGCCGTCTCCCTAAACGCACATATTTCAACCTGACTGCCAAATTACACTGAAATAAAATTAATGATACACTAAAATTATCCAATGAAAACTGACAAGCAAGAAGTACCTGTATCTTTCATATTCTCATTCCCGTAAGTGCGTATCTTTATGTTATTATCATTTTTTATAAGATGACATTACATGATTCCAACACGATAAATCATGCTTAATGTTGTTTTTGCTCGTTCGGTCGATTATCACGGTTAACATGTTCGTTATATATCTGATTCCTATTTTCTACATTAATATTGTATATTAACAAGAAATGTTCATACGATACCCTGTATTTAAATTCTGAAATATGAATTATTATGAAATGCTTGTCATAATTTTGGGATTTTTATAATCGATACCATACATAATCTACAGTGGCGTAAAAAAATTTCTGGATAAATTTTCAATTTTAAATTGATATTCTTAGAATGATATCAATTGGGTTGGCAACTAAGTGATTGCGGATTTTATCAATAGGTGGTATTGACAATATCCGCAATCACTTAGTTGCCAACCCAATAGATGAATGTGAAATAATATTGGTATTATTATTATTTATTATTATTATTATTATTGTTTTAGGCTTTCGCTAAGAGTTAAGTTAGGCTTTGTATTACAAGTTTAGATAATAAAGTAAAAAAGTAATCATATTATAAAAGTATATGAGTAGATATATAAGTAACATTAGAATAATACTCGTACATGAATATGATAAGTAAAAGAAAATAGTATAATACACAAACACTGTTCTATAATTGTAAACTATTACTTAAAATTATGAAGTTTTGAAAATATAAAATGAAAAATCAAGTACAAAGTTAGCGTTAAGTGCATGTATTACTGGAACTTGAAGAAGTTAATAACACGTTGATCATCAATGACGTTAATCACGGTGGTCATCAATGATTCACGTGTTATTAAACGTTTTAAAATGACAAATGCCATGGATTGAAAAATGTTCAACAACATGAACGACCTAGATAACATTGTGAAAGAAAAAGTGCGCGAATACAATATACAGTCAACTCTTCTATAACACTATTAATTTGTTCTATGTATCTCATTATAGTACACCATACTGTATAGCATACCGTATATGTGTATGTGTAGAACGATCATCCTTTGCTTAGAAATGCTTACAGTCTACTGTGATATATAGTAGAAGTTTAATAGAACGACAAAGTGAAATAATTTTACGATCCACTGATTTTCTTGAGGTCGTCATGACAAACGCGTTTATTCATGATAAAGTTACGTAGAAACGTGTAATTAAGTATAATTCTTAATTCAAGGATTATTGGATATTGTGCCGCGAGCTCGTTCGAGCTTACGATAGAACGAATCGGCTCGCCCTTATTCAATTGTCAGGGTTGTCTACATATCTGCAGATTCCTATCGTGTATAAATAATTACTTAGTAGTAACTGGTTCAATCAAGTGGCAAACAATTTGATTAGCTTAGTTAGTTAATGTTATTCTCTCCCTTTGTTTCCCACTTTCAACCAATTTCGAATAATTCTGTGCAAACTCTGGATTAAACAATTTTAAACGAAGCTAATTTTAAATAAATAAATTCTACGGCAATGCTACAAAATTGTATGCCAAGTACAAACTAATTATTTAAATAATTATAACTAAATTTTGAATAATTTTGTGCAAACTTTGAATCAATTTGAAACAAATCTGATAGAAACTTTCAGGCAATTCGAAGTAACTCGGAAAGAAACTTTTAGCCGTCTGCGCAATCTTGATATGATCCTATGATGCAAACTTTGAATCAATTTGGAATAATTCGGAGAGAGACTTGGTGGCTACTTTGAGCAAACTTTGAGCTACCTTCTCATCAGAAATACGTATCAGCCTCGTATCATCGTTATAGGAAAGAAAAAGCATATTATCACGTCACAGATGAGAAAACCTGTAAAAATTAATTACTATCATTAATTTCACTTTTACTATTCCAATACTTGCTTCTGATCTTGCTAATAACAATGTCTACAGTCTATGGCATAGCGTCGTTTAATCGTTAGGAACGTCATCATAATTGAATGTATCAATTATACATCGCTATCCTAGAAAAAAGCCAGACGACAAAAAGGAGGAGAAAAATGAATAGAACGAAAGAACCTACTTACATGTTGCATTAAAATTACAAAGTCTACAATCTACGCTTCTAGAACTTAATTACGTAGTACTCGATTACTATTGCATACCACATCTCATAGTCTCCAGTTTAGGACATCCTATTACATATATACACATACACTACACTAGTATCATCTCCATTAGGAAATGTAAAAAAGTTACTATAATTATACTACTATATACTGCTATAACTATACTTACATATTACTACTATCAATAAATTCATACACATATTACCATATAGAATATTACTATATCGTATAATTGTTATGGTTGTACTACACTGCTGAAATTTTAAATGTAGCACAACTATAATATGACTCTTGTTAGTAGTAACTACGTTACTGCTACATGTAGCAACATAATACTATACTACTATGCCACTATGATATTCGGAGTACCATGCTATTACCTGTACATGTATTACCATTTCAATAGTTATACTATTCATATGAAATTATATAATATATTATATAAATTTATAGTACGACTATGCAAAACCACTACATATATCTAATGCTATAACTGTGTATATCTAATACTATAATGTTATACTGTACATGATATAATGTTCTAACTATTATTGCAACGTACATAATAACTACTATAATATTGCAATCTATTATACTTGTATAATAAAAATTGAGTTCTTTATCGACGGGCTATCACTGAGGAAGTAACACTTCTTCAGCAGATGACGGTGGTATACAGCCGACACAAAAGATGCAGAGAGATAGATGGTGGTGGCAGGATGGGGGACAACGAACAATTCAGGGTCCTCGTAACCGGTTCCATATAAAAGCACATGCTACGTCAACGGGAGGAGACATTCTCACCGAGTAATCGGACCAGTGATGATCGAGCCCCATATAAGGTCATTGAGTTACCGCCACCCAAACTAGTACCACTCTCTCAATCAGTGTACCCTCACAAATTTTCAAGTGCAACAAGTGTATCAATCGCCATCTCCGTTACTAAACGACGTATGTTTTAAAATACAAGTTTATAAACTGAAAATTTACTAAATAAAACTAAACTAAAATTTAAACAAGGGCATTTAACAAGGGCATATTAAGGCAGAGGATATTATTTTAGATTAGTATTCAATCGATTTTATTGTCTAGAAGATATTAAAGTAACGTATATTTTCTATCGTTTTCATTCAGATATAATAGACAATCGTGAAACGAAGAGAAAGAAGAAAGAGAAAACAAGTGATCGTGCGTAACAAGGAAGGAAAAAAGCGGGAAAATTGTAAAGAGAAAGGAAGAATAACCACAAATGGGAGAACAATCGTAAGTAGAGAAATACAGAAAAGTGAAACATAACATACACGGAAAACACTGCTGTAATATCGCGAAAACTACGTAAAGGAATAATCTCGTTAGAAGAAAAGAAGAATAATCTGAGACTAAAAGGAGACAGAAAAGTCGAAGATATTATACGTTCAACAATTTCAAAATACGTGACAAATCAAAAAGAAGAAGAAGAATCGTGACGAATAAACATTACGAAAATTTCCAGCGGAAGGAAGAAATAAGGAAAACGTCGCCACTAAACAGAGAAGATAAGAGCTTACAATTAGTAAGAAAGTGTGAATACGTGGAAGACTCGCTAAGAAAAAGAAAAAAGAACAGAATCTTGGGAAATTCGAAGAATCCGTTAAATATTATCGTATCTACGAACATATCTACCCATAACGTGAACTCTCGTTGAGAAGTCAAGCGGGCAAGAGTGAAAGTCCGCTGCTTCCTAAATTCTATCGAAGTTTCGAGTGTGCTGCTGCTGGTTCTTTAATAATACCGAGCACCTGTCCGAGTTTTGGTCGAGTTGGTCGCCAGATCTCTGACGAAGAACAGGAAACGATATCAAAGGCGAGACGCGAAAAGGTCAAACCACGTGAGACAGCAGTTCTGAGGTGAGCGAACGCGAAAAGTTCTACGGTGAATTAGTCAGTTGCATCGTGTAGATGATGTTTCATGGAAAACATCGTAACAAACCAGTTGTATAAACGTAGATACATGTACGTTTAGGTCGATTTTCCTATGAGAATGAATGTGCAAAGTCTAGTGAAAGTTGGCGATTAGCCATGGGAAATGATAGGAGGATAGAGCAATTGTTTTGGTTCGTTTTTAATTCTTGCTTTAGCTTAATACCAACGGTTGAGAAGCATAAAAAAATCTGGAAAAATTAGTCTACAATTACTTTGGTCCTTTTCTAATTTTTAGTTTAGTTTAATAACAATTTAGAATTTATTTAATACCATTTTAATACTAATTTAAAAGCGTAACAAGATCTGGAGAAACGAGTTCACAATATATTTCCATTCGTTTTTAATTCTTGGTTTCGTATAATAACAATAATTTAAAATTATAAGAAGATTTAGAGAAATTAGTTTATATTCTTTCTTTTTTTGTGAATCATTGATATCTCACAATATATATGTAGTAGTGTTAATATATCGTTGTAGTCTGAATATAGTGACTGAAGAGAATATAACATGAAATAAATTGATCATTCACTTACGATTAAGTAATTAGGTCCTTAAGTATTTAAAATATGATAATGAAGAATCGGAAAAAATTATACGAATGTTGAAAATATTACAGAGAAATCTATTAAGAAAAAGAATAAGTCTGATGTCTTGACAAAATGAATTTTTAAAGAAAAAATATTACTTGAAATCAATGTAGGTGTTGTAAAATCAGTCTGCGTTTAATTAAATTTGTGTCATCGTTGTCTTGGCGATATTACAGGCAATATTTCAATATTAATAATATTTATCGATAACTAAAATAGACAAAATTTAACATTTCAGAATCACGAGTTTCATTTTATTCTTATAAATTTGATTGAAAATCGCATAAAAGGTTATCATTTAATCAATGTTTCCAGATTCCATTACCATCCACTTAACGTCAAATAAATGTCAATACCTTAACCACTTATTTTATAGGATCAGCTGTAAACCTCCAATTATACCGTAACACTACAATTATGCATCGTAGATTATTAATAAAATGTTTAAAAGCATTGACATTAAAGTTTCCTTTGCTACAATATAAATTACGAGTTACAAATTTACGGTTAAAAATTACGTGATATCATTTGAATTTTACTTGATTATATAACACTAACCATCTTTGTTGTGTAAAATATAACAGTACAAATTAAAAAGGATAATCTAAAACGAGATAATAAAATGCAAGATCTTACGCATCGCTTAAAGTCCAACGATATCAGTCGAATTAAAAATTAATAATAGTTGCCGACTATTTGCTTCAATATGTTTGCATACTTTTGATACTTTCGACACCAAAAAATTGATAATAAAAAGCCTAGATTCCAGAGCATAATAAATCATGAAATCTAGTCGGATACTTTCAATCGCTGGAACAACTTTTCGTTTCTTTCTAGTTATTACAAAATCTAGCAGACTTATATAAGCGTTTCACGCGTCTCTCTGTCGTATCGTCACTTGCGATATCACTGTGAAAACTATGACAGTCACGTTTTCGACTAGTTGCACTTTGACGACTGACTTCCTTTTTTTTTTTTTTAAATCATTATATTAATCGTTATATTCAGTTTTCAACGTGTAAGATAAAAACGCAGAAAATAACGATGCAAATGTTAGAACAACGAAATCAGGATGTAGAAAATTGCTACTGAAAGGTAATGGTGTACGTCATTTGCAACGATCGGTGAAAGTCAACTTCACGATATGAAAATTAATCTTGATTTAGAAAATTGGCAGTTGGAAGCAAGCAGCTGGTATAAAGGATACAAATAAGAAGGTTACAAAATACCTTTGGTACAATACACATACATACATATTGAGTAGTTTTGGTCTTGCAGAATTTATTGATATATTATAGGACCGATTCTAATTTTTTAATGACAGGAATCTTTCTCAAATATTTATTTGCTCGATCAGCATAATAACTTACAAGAGCGTAAAAGAATCGGAAATGGAAGAAATATATACAAAGTAATATTGGCAAGAATAACGAAGGTATTGTTGAGAAAATGTTATTAAAAAATAGATTAATCAAGTATTTTTATGAATTACGATGTAAGTATCGATTTAGAGAAAAAAACTAGTAGGGAAACTTGTTAGAGAAGAGATGAAATGTTTCAAAATATTGGAAACAGAAGGACGAAACTACATCAACGAAAACTAAGGGGAAAAAGTTGTTTAAAAAATCTACTTCGGTAGCTCAAAGGAAATTCATAGTGAATGATACGTACCAATACACCTATAATCAGTAATTTAAGATCTAAAAATCTAAAACCTGCAACCAGAAATCTAAAACGCGTCAAAGACACATTTCCCTTAAACTGTTAATTGTCGCTGTTTAATTATCGGAGTAGAACGTTCTACCTTCTCGTTTCGAGTCGATCAGTGCATCAAATTGATTGAATAAAGTACTTTCACACGTACAACTCAATTATTTTGTAACAGCGAAGGCTACAGATTTACCGTCGCTATTGAATACGATCAGTTAATTATTAATTTTCTTTATTCTACCAACATGACGAAATCGGTGAGTGGAGTAACCTGGCACAGATTACTTCATTCTTACCAACTCACGTGTAAGATAATAATAGATTCCGTGTTTGATAACATCTTAGTGTTTTCTAAAAAAAAAAAAAAAAAATACTAATCATGATTTCTAAAATATCAGTAGCGAAATAGCACGTGTTTCTTTCTTAATCGTAGAATTCAGTTTTGACCCTAGTTTTCTATTGTACTAATTAACAAACAAAAATGGGAAAATTTTATAGATTTTTATTTTGATTTATATATTATTACATTAACACAATAAATATTAATTTTTGTTAACCGTTTACGTCTTGCATTATACAGGGTGGTCCGTAACTGATGATACAATTGGATACGGACGATTGTACGGGGGAAAATAAGGCGAAAATATAGAACAAAATGTTTTCATATGACGCTTCGTTTCCAAAAAAATCGAACATGACAATTTAACACGTTCAAACTTGGCTAATTTCGAACTGGACGAGAGTAAATAATCGACAGGACTATTGTTGTAATTCGTTATAGTCTTAATCTACACGTGAAAATAAGCAAAAAATGTAGAATATATTTTCTTCACGAGATGCTTTGCTTTCGAAAAAAATAGTTTTCAAGATGGCTATATGTATCAGATCGGTGTTAACACTTAGCCAACCTAGCTATAAGTTTCCACTGCGTACTAGTTAAAAAACAAAATCTAGAAATTATTTAAGTGGTTAATTATATTTTGCGGTATACTTAACGATTTCACACCAACATCAAATTAAAAGTATATATTAAAAGTATAAAAAATATAGGTAAAATTAAAAACATTGAAGATAACTAAAGATAAATGTCGCAACTTGAACGTGAAATTAAAAATTCATAATGCATTTTAATATTTTTTTACAGTGTGATATCGTTCGATTTACCGATAGTGTAACTCTTTAATTAATTTTAACACCACTAAATTGGTGTATTTTATTATGTGCCGTACTTTATACGTGGTGCAATTAATTATGAACAATTCCAGGTAAACAATAACTGATGATAACAACAACAAAAAAAAAGAAAACACTTTGCTAAAGTCAAAAAGGGAGATGTCCTTCACAGAGGAGAGATCTTCCTGTTCGGTTGTTTAAGTATTAACTAAGCATATTCCAACTTTGTTTACTTAAAAACGAGGCTTTCGACGGAAGAATATTATTTATACACTCTTGACTCATTTTCGTATAATAACCTCCTGTTGACTGTTTACTCATGTCGATACTTAACCAGGTATACACATATCTGATAAATATTCAAACTCGATATTCTCAGGAACAAAACATCATATGGAAAGATTGTATTGCATAGTTCCGACTTATTTTCTCACGTAGAATAGATATAATATGTGATAATAATAGGAACAATAATCTTAGCGGGCTACCGTCTAGAAGGCAGCAAAATAAGTTCGTTAGAATAAGAACTGAAATAGACAAAAAGGTTTGCTGATTTAGAATATAGAGAATCGCAACTACTTTAATCGCTTCGCGCCATCAGCCAGACGCTTTTCCGACCTTCCGTTTCCTGTTGATAGGAATTTTTTCGCAATTATTATCAATATATCGGCTAATTGAGGAAACACCTGCAAGTTTTCCACGGCAGAACTTAACCTAGCACGTTCCATTCGTCGTTCGGAATTTCAAATTCTCATAGCTATCGATGAATCACAGATAATAGCTCTGATAAACATTTTTAATCCCAAACGACTCACCAGACTCTCCGTCTCTTCCCATTAACCGATAAAGCATGCATTACGTCCATATTATAACTCTGAAGGTGAACGTTGATGTATTTATGGAAAATTGAGAGTTGCAAGAATACTTGCGAATGCACGTAATACGCAGAATACACAAAATATCGAAAATACAGTAAACCATTAGGTAAAACAAATGTCTATTCAAGTTTCATTCTTTTAGTTGCATTCATGGAAATAAAAATTTTCATAGATATTTTGTAAGAATTTTCATTCTAAAATAGTGAAAGTGATTCCTCCAAATGTAAATTTATCTATCATTAAAAATTATAGAAATTATAGAAAAATAATTTTTTAAAGCTATATTTCTCCAGCATTCTCTCTTCGTCGTCGTCACGTAAAGAAAGATAATGAACTTTTACTTTAGAAAAGATTTTTTCCTGAAATTTTTTCTAGAAAAGAATTTTATTAGTAAAAAATAAAGTTGCTTAGAGTAATAACTAGCAAAGGTTCGTTAGATATCGAGAGTCGATTGAAAATCATAAAATTTACACCTACAGATGGGCACTATTCTGCAACAGTCGGTGTTAAAAGGCCGACAGATCAGCAACGCCGGCAAGGAGAAGGATTTGCTTCATAAATTATTCAGTCAAGCGGCGGCAAATTATTCCAGCCAGCTGGCAATCCGCTATGAAGGTACTTGTCATTGATATTCTTAACGGGAAATAAAAGAAGTAAAAAAGAAATAAAGAAGGAAAATACAAACAGGTGACTGGGTGAAAGAAACAAGTAGAAAAATTCCTAACATACTAACACGATCGTTTCGCAATTTGAAAATTCCATAAAGTCAAATAACTTCTCGAAAACTTTTTTTTTTATTTGGAAGAATTTTACAATCAATTCTCATTGAAAACTATAAGTATTCTCGAAAATGAAAATTAATCGCGTAAATAAAAAATAACTCGTCGTTAAACGTACATAATCTAATTTACGAAAATTGAATAATTCCACTATAGAGGGAGAAAACCCTACAATAACGGGCATATAAATAGAGAAAATTCTTATATTAAATTCAATTAAACCTACTTTATAATAATTTTTATATTTATATAATACAATTAATTGGATTTACGCGCGAATAAATATTTTCCTATTTGTCCTCGTTGTGTCTATTCAAACATCTTAGAACCGTTCAACCGACAATAATCGAATGCTCTGGATTTTAATCAAACATGAAATATGACAAATTCTCCACGCATCTATCTGCCTAAGATTACATCCTGAGATTCGAACCTAAAATCGAGCGGTTTTAAATTAAGGCAAACATGAAATATTACATCATTACACATATTATACTTTTATTTTGCAACGCAGATGACGATGGACACGAGTATACTATGCTTTACGATGAATTGAACGAGCTGACTAACAAATTCGCCAGAGTATTCCAAAAATTGGAAAAGCCAGAAAATTTATCGAAATCATTCGTAGCAGTATGTATGAAGCCATCACATCGACTGCCAACAGTGTTAGTTGCCATATTGAAGGCCGGTATGGCGTATCTGCCCTTGGACGCGGAGTTTCCGATGGCCAGGGTGAAACATGTTCTACAAGAAGCGAAACCTTTCGTAGTGGTGATAGAACAAGGAGGTAAATACGATAACACTTGCTCACTTGTCTTCCTCCTCTCCATAAACAGGCTGTTGATCTACTAAACCGGTTTCAGTATTTTCGATGTTCCGCGATATGTACTGCCATTCTGTTTAGTGGACTAAAATTTCACCTAGTTTTCGATTAATCCTTTGCTGTAAGCATATTTTTCTGGTAGCATTAACAATTATGTACATAGCCGAAACGAAGTGTGACTAATAAATTTGTATTTATAGCTGTATTTGTAGCTATATTTGTATTTATATTTCGTATCATGAATTCAAAGACACTCTGTTTGCTAATGTTAGCAGAAATTACTTACTGATTACTCTCGTAGTTTCATTCTCATAGTAGTTGCAAATGGCAAAATACTCAGATGATTATTTAATGACTCAATTACTAATTTCCACGGTTTATTAGACGGGCGTAAGCTAATCGATTTTTTCAAGATCAAACGATTGCTTTTTGGTTTCTGCGTGACACAAATAACACATTAATTTGCTTTAAAAACTTCGTGCCATCTGCATCGAACTATTCTCCAGTAGGCGCACGGTGGAACGTATCGGTCGATGACTTGGTTTAACAAAAATTTCTCCCAAAGAGAAATCTACGCTGTATGTTTCGAAACACATTGTGTTCTCGCCAGGGTTACGAAGAAAAAAAAAAAGAGAAAAGATCCTGTTTCTTTTTCTTTCCTAATTACACTACGTTTCGCGGTAATTGTACAAATATCCGAGTAAAAAATAGAAGTAAAAAGAAAGGAAACGAAGCAAAGTAAAACGTGAGAGAAAAAGATGTGTGTCAAACTAGATCTGCTAGAGAGTATTACGCTGTAAAACGATTTTTCCTTCGAGCAGTAAACGGAAGGACCTTGCTATCTATGCAGATTGGCGTGCTGGACTTTTAAGGTCGACAAAGAACCGCTCCTACGAACGTTCGATTTTCTCTGACTACAAGTCACAACTTCCGGAAGCTTAACGCGGCCACGGTTTCATTGACATTTATCATGTTCATTCGCCCGTTTCACCGCGTAAATAGTTCAGCTGTTTAGCTGAGGGCCGCATCGAAATTCTAATTAGGAACTTTATCGGTACCGGTAGAACCAGGATCCTTTTTAAAAATCTTTCCTTATATATAATCCTACAAAAATCTTTATATATATGTATAAAGTCCTATTGTGTTATAAAGTTATATATCTTATATATAAATATATCTTTTTTAAGCGGATGCATCGATTTATGAGAGAACAAATACGATAACGTATGAACAGTTGTTGAAACAATCTGAAGCTGAGGAGAAGGAGGATTTGGAGTATAACGAGGACCCTGAAAGCACTGCTATCGTTTTGTATACTTCTGGAAGCACGGGCACGCCTAAAGGTACTGTGACCTATTTCTTAGGCCTAAGTGACAAATTTCAGATTTTACGTATATAATAATTAGAGCGCGGATTTCTATGCGTTTACTTATAGAAAACTTGAAAATGGAGGATTGCACAGAATGCACGTAATATGAAAGAATATATAAAATATCCAAAATATAGTAGTTTGTGTAATACTTGCATAATAGTATAGATATAACAGTTGTATAATTTGTATAAATATCCACAGCCTAATAACGCGATATATATAATGAACTATACAAAAAATACATTAGCCAGCTTTGTACGTTGACGTGAAGAATTATAGTACATTATAGTAATTACGTAACACTGGAATTATTCTTTTTTTTTCTTGTTTCTTCTTTACTTTTCCCATCTTGTTCTTAAATCTCGTTTTTACGGCTTTCTATTTTTCTTGATTTCACGATTGAAGGAGTGCTTTTGCCGCACGCGGCTGTGTTAAACCGACTGCAATGGCAATGGCGCGAGCTGCCTTATGCCACCGATGAGCAACATTGTATTTTTAAAACATCTTTGACCTTCGTGGATAGCGTGTCAGAAATTTGGGGACCCCTGTTGCAAGGAAGAACCATAATAATTGTCCCCAAACATATTACCAGGGATCCAGAGAGATTCGTCTCAGTATTAGAGAAGTACAAGGTAAGCAACTACGATTATGTCTAAAACAAAATAGTTGGAAATTTGTTATTTACAAAAAAAAGAACAGAAATAAAGAAGACAAAGAAATTCACGGAAAAGAAAAATCTTTGAGAAAAGAAAAAGAAAAGAAAGGAAATCTCATTTTTTAATCTCGAATCTTTCTTTCATACGACAAACTTTGAACATTATATGGTATATTTGAAAAATTATTTTCATTTACCGTTAAAAAGATTTTTATTCTGCAACATATTCCATAAACTTTATCTACGATAATTATTTCAGATTCAACGATTGGTGCTGGTCCCATCGTTACTGTACTCTATGCTGATGTACTTGAATCTACGGGTAAGATAATAATCGGAAATAATAACCACGCACTCAGGTTCTCAGATCGTAGATCATAGATCATAGATCGTAGATCATAGATCGTATATCGTAAATCGTAGATCTTGTATGATAAATATCCTTCCCACTTATGTTTCAATTACAGATATAAATGACGTAAACATTGTTAAGTGCTTCTGTATCAAGCTATTTCTAAGCACCTTCAACAGATTAACGTTCCAGATACCGACACGTCCCTTTCAATAGACGCAATCTTTATGCATTAGATCCGCTATTCGCGAACGGCAAACGTTACGTCGAAATCCGTGTGTTTCGCCATCGTTTCTCATATTCATTGTTACGAGAAAAAGAAAAAAAGCAGAATAATCTAACGACGGGGATAAAAGCATGAAAATTGATTAACCGACGCAGATTAACTTAATCGTTCAGATTGTACGAAGTTAGTGCAGAAAGTACTACCAGTTTAAATGTAGAAACCGTGTTAAACGATGGAATGTACTTATAGAAGGTCACCTAGCTTCATTCATGTATTGACATAAGCAAAGTTTTCTGTTTGCCTATTTTAATAATACTGTCGCTGTATCGTATTGTCGTTTAAAATTGACTGGTTTTACAATTTTATTTTCAAATTTCTACAGTTCTTTCCCGCCATGATATAATGACTTCCACAAGGATAACTAAAAGAATGATATAATGAATTTTATTTTGTTTTTTATGTATTGGTACTTTTATGTATTGTTATGGACTGGTACTCGTCAAAGTGTAAAAGGGTCCTACAATCTGTTTATGGAACCCCAGTTAACCAGTTTCCTCGTTTTGTACAACCTCCTACATGTTTTTACAATTTTTATTGAGTATCATTCAATATGATGATATCAGTTATTAGGAAAATTCCGGATCGATCGCTAGATCGCTAGATGCTAACACTAGAAATACCACACCAGTCAAAATGACTGGTTCTACAAGTCCCTTAGTCCCAGATGGATTAATAATACCAAAAATCTACTACATAACATGGAATTGCTTCTGTAAGAAAGTAATAAATCAATAAATATAAAAATATTCTATTATTACGTATTTTTTAATTTAAGTCATTTTGACTGGTTTTGGTAGAAATAGCTATCGGTAGTTCTATCGTTAAAGATCCCGCCGATGACGCTTCTGCGCTTCTCGAAAGCTGTAAAAATTCTTCCAAAAGGCATTCACCGCCGTATTACAGCAATTAACGATAACAGAGTTATGAATGAGTTATCGGTAAGAATCGGTTATCGGGAAATCAATAGGGACAGAGAAACTGTAGCTGATAGTAAACATTCAGGCTGGCCGTCTCTGTTTACAGACGAGCTCGAGAACGTGTCTGCGATTTCATTGCAAATGATATTCATTGCAGTTTCTTTTTTTGCAAAACTTAGAGTTGTTTATTCGATAATGATTCGCGAGAAACGATGATTTAAAGGATTGCGTAAGAAGATGGTTATGTGAAGCGACGGTGGAAACGTATGACAAAGTTATACAAAAACTCACGCGACGTTACGATAAATATTGAAATAGGGCTGGTAATTGTATTAGAAAATAACTTAGTATATATAATAAAATTATAGACGAAGAAGACATTTCAAGATGCATTTATATCGTTGTTATTTCAAAACGAGCATTAATTTTCAGACAACGCTCGTGTGTCTATCTATTCGATCTGTAAAATGTATAAAATATTTTACAAATTCGCGTATTTCTATGTTTTTCTATGTATCTAAGTATTGGGTTGTCCGAAATGTTTCTTTCGTTTTATAAGGAAATAATACACGCACAATGTTTATCGTTCTATATTAGTTTATTGAATTATGCACGAACGTAGTAATAGAAAAAGATCGAAATGGATCATACCTAATTCAATAAAATAATATAAAACAGAAATTGTTGTTCATCTATTATCACCTTATGAAACGAAAGAAACTTTTCGGACAACTTAATATTCAACCGACCGAGTTCAAGTAATTGACTCGGTATATTTATAACCAAGTGTCGATCCAAATGATCTTTCTTATGTGAACATCAGATAGCAGGAAAATTTCTGAAGCTAATCACTTCCCTGAGTCAGTCTGTTTTAAAATACATTATTTCGTTATACATGTCTACATAAATTAATCGTCTTTTCATAATAATCGTCGTAGTTCATAATAAATTAGATCCTATGTTTTACAAGATATAAACCATTAATCGCCTGTATTAATACATTAAAGTTGAATATTCCACGATTAAGTAACCCAATTGCGTTAACAACCCAAGTATAGCTCAAGGTCATCGAAATCACCGACGAGGAAGCTTTTCAATTGTTCGATCGTAACTCAATCTATTAAGACTTAATAATAGCAATCGAGGATAAATATAGAACTAGTTTATGATCAAATAACAATTAAAACTCGATGATTGAGACACGAATCACGTATTAACATTGCCCTTGGATTGATGCTTGATTAAACAATTAACGCGCTTTAAGATTGCCTTCATTACGCTTTAAATGACGGAGATTGATCATGTTAGTTAGCAAGTATTGCCTTAACACCATTGACTGGTTTCAGAACAAGGACAGCGTGCTACGTTCTCTAAGACTTTGGATATGCTCTGGAGAAATGTTGCCAGTTTCGCTTGCGGATCAATTCTTTGTAACTTTCGGCGATGATAGTAAAGTCTTGGCGAATTTCTATGGAAGCACGGAGATCATGGGAGACGTTACCTATCATCTGTTGACCAATCGGAAGCAACTACAGAATGCGCAGAAAGTGCCAATTGGTAATTGGAAAATTGCTACTTTTTTAAGAACAAAGTATGATAATCAAATATGAGACGAATAGTAATAATTGTGGAAATAAGTTCAAAGAATTTTCCAAACAACTAATTACCTAGCCGTATGAACAATAAATTCGAATAACTGTTCACGGTACTGAAATGATTTGCAAATTTCGCAAGTTTTCAATCGATAGATTCAAACTTCGAAAACAAACGAGTAGAGTGGAACGGATTTTTGATTACAGGCAAGCCATTGGACAATTGCGTTATTTATATCGTGAACAAAGAGATGCGGCTGGTACCGCAGGGCGAAGTCGGAGAACTGGTAGTCGCCGGAAAGAACCTTGCAACAGGATATATCCGCGACGACGAGTCCCGCAAGTTTCAGGATAATCCTCATGCCATCGATCTAGGTAAAAATTTCACGGTTTTAACCCTTTCCACTCGACGGCCCTTTCGGTCAGGCTTTTTTTTTTTTTATTTAATACTTTACATTCACAATTTGTCCAATTTGGACATTTGGTAGAATTTCGGTCAGGCGTAGCAGCAACTCGAGATGATTTTGCGCGTATGTGAAGAGTGTCTTGTAGGTAATATAAAATGATTTTATACAAAAATTAACTTAAAAAAACATTATATTTTAATAATCTATTATATATTTACATCTTTGAACATATCATTTTTTAATATTTTCTGTGTATTTTTTTACGATAATTTATAAAACATCTGGCCAGATGCATCCTTGGCTTGTCGGGACAAGTATCGCAATTATAAGTTGTTTCGTGTCTTTCTCCTGCTTTGTTTCGGTGAGAACACACCTTACAATCCTTTTTTTCTTCTTGTTAAAATTACATGGAGCTTTCCATTTAACCGAATTCCATCACAGTTAACAGTCGACGTGGAAGGTCGATCTCGCGGTTGTCGAATATCTCCTTTCAACTGGTCTACTAAGTTTTTATTAATCGCAGCTGCTTGGAGTGGCCTTTCGTTCTTTATCTTTCTTACAGAATATATGAATTAGCGAAACAAATTTCCAAATCCATTTTTTTGGAGTTTCTAAATTTACAAAACTAGAATACTTGTGTCACGATCGTCGAATCTGAACTAACGCCAGAGACGTTGCCAGAACCATAGTTTCAGAAGACTTTGAGTATAAATATTTCATCTCCATCTTAAAGCGTAACACTTTACACTTCATAACAAACAATATAAAGAAGGAATCTATTTACGAACCGATACTGCGCTCTCATCAATTGGAGAGGTCGAAATCTAGCATAAACGGGGGCCATTGCCTCTCATTCTCCTCTCAAGTTGCCACACGGAACGCCGTGGTGACAGAAAATAGCCTCTCGGGTGCAAAGGGTTAAATTTTTTTCCTATGAGGATAAAGATATTTTTTTATATTATTTAATTTGTAATTTACAATTTTCCCAGCTGAACATTTGGTAAATCTTTCTAACTTAATTGCTAAATAACATGTGGATGGCTACCCCCAGCGGGATACCATCTTCGAGTTTGACTATTTTATTTCTTTAGTGAGGTCAGCAGGGTGTTTTCTTTTTAGTCTTCTTTCTAGGAGAGTTTTGCTCGCTTCAGCAGCCGGCTGGTTTGGATGTGTTCTTCTCTTGTATTTTTCTGCGTACCTGCCGATTTCTTCTTTGACTGTTGGTATTTTTAAGTCTTCGCGTATATCCTCGTTTCTGACGTACCATGGGGCGTTGACTATTGTTCTCAGTATCTTCGATTGTAGCGACTCTAGTTTATTTATGTGACTTATTGCTGCTGTCCCCCATAGTGGTATTCCGTACATCCGAATTAATTTTATTATCGTTTTGTAGATTTTTCATTTATTTTCTATGCTGAGTTTAGAACTTCGACTAGTTAACCAGTACATTTGTCTTCTTTTTATCCATATTTTGTCTATAATTGATTTAGTATGTTGCTTCCATGTGAGTTGTGTGTCTAAGTGGAGTCCTAGGTATTTAGCTTGCCTTGTTTGTGTTTTGTTGTGTCTTGCCTTGTGCGTGCCATTCAATAATAAAGATACTTTTTTTTTTATTTAGAAGTAGTTTACAATCAATTCTCATTGAGGATTATAAGTAAATTATTCTGGCATGGTACTATAACGTGAATAATAAATGATTATCGTATGTCTGATGCTAGCTGAATCTAATATTTAAATCTAAAGGGTAATGTCTTTTTAGCCTGCGCATCTGATCCGTCGTGTCAAGTAATTGAGTAACTAGTGGGTTTTGGTGGTTGTTAATTCTTATGTTATGTCTATTACTGAATTTGGATATTTCCTCTTTAACTGTAGGTATCTTAAGGTCACGATGTATTGTTTCGTTGGTAACATACCAAGGTGCATCTATTAAGGATCTTAGAGTTTTCGATTGGAATCGTTGAAGAATTTCTATGTTGAAATTACTCGCTGTTCCCCATAGTTGGATCCCATAGGTCCAAACATGTTATGTAGCATTATTTTACTCTGCACGCTTAAGTTGGAACGTCTGCCTATGAGCCAGTAGAATATTTTTAATTTTAATTTAGGTTGTTTGGATTTATCTACGATGTGTCGTTTCCATGTCATTCTTCTGTTCAGAATCATGCCCAGATATCTGACTGAATCTTTGTTTGGAATTGGAATATTATTTATGGTCACCTTTGTGTAGGATTGTTTTCGCAGTGTGAAGGTTATATGACTGGATTTATTTTCATTTATTTTGAAGCGCCATTTGTGGAACCATTTTTCCATAGAGTCGAAACCTCGCTGGAGAGTTGAAGAGGCAATTATCGGGTCTGAGTGAGATGCTAATAAAGCTGTGTTATCAGCAAATGTCGCTGTGGTTATCTCTGTTAAAATTGATAAATCGACAGTGTAGATGGTGAACAGCAGAGGTCCGAGGACACTGCCTTGAGGTATGCCAGCTTCTATTGGAAATGTTGCGGTTATAGCGTCTAAGTATTTAAATCATGAACAGCCTATTGGTTAGATGTGATTTTAAGACGGAGTAGTAGGTGTATGGTAGGATTTTCTTTAATTTAAACAAAAGTCTTTCATGCCACACTTTGTCGAACGCCTGCTAAATGTCCAAAAATACCTCAGAACGATATTTTTTCTTTTCTAAATCTTGGCTGATTTTATGAGTTAAACGATGAATTTGCTCTATCGTAGAATGTTGCTTCCAAAAACCGAATTGATGATCTGGAATTTCAAATCCTTTAAGAATGGAAGGAGTCGTTTCGTTAGCATTTTCTCAAATAGGATAAAGATATGAAAATGAAAATTCATCGATATATCAACGTATAAATTACAAAAAACAGAGAAGAATAAAACGTCGATAGAAAAGGGTAAACGTGTTATATTTCGAGAATTCGTAATCTTATATTTATATCTAGATTCAGCCACTTATCTACTATAGAAAATTCTATTTATTTCTTATTTTTCAATCTTTCTTAGTTCTCTCGTTTCCGTAGTTCTTCGATCAAAGTTCAATCTAATGAATGAACAATAATTAAAAACTAAAGAAATAAAAGGGACTGAAGAAGTTTGAAAAACGAAATAAGAGATGAGAAGAAATATCATCGAGAATTTGATCGATATTTGTAACTTTTTCGATGCAAACAAGAGAAACAAATTGCGAGCGTGCATCTTGGAGTGTACACACGAGCTTCTATCTTGCTTCCTTTTTTTCTCTGCTAGCCAGCTACCATAATCTCGTTAAGAATATAACGTTCGACCTTATTTCACCAGGGAAATAATTCTCGCAAACACCGTAGAAATCCCCTGTTGTTTTCATTCGTATCGCCGATAGACATGATTCACCGTATTGTAGTGAAAATTTATTTATCCACGACGCGTCTCATTACACGTGACACGTGATCGATAACCACGTGTAGTTATATCGAATGGATTACCGTGGATAGTATGGAAATGAGATGAGAAATACCGAAAGAAAAAAAAGGTAAAAAAATATTGTACAGCATCAAGACGTTTTAACGTTTCCGGGATTTTAATTTCGACGCATCGCTGTGCATTATGTTCGGAACACGCCTGGTATTTATATTCTCAAAGCGATGATTCTTTTCTTATCGAGAAAAGATTTAATTATATCAAATTACTTGTATGAAAAGATTTAATTGAAAAGACGATCCTTCTCTAAAAACGTAGAATTCCATCAACTGACATTATAACAACTGACGTTTATTATATGGAAAGATTTGCGAAAAAATGTTGTTGAAAATACCGAAAATTCGTTTTAAGCTCTGTTAGCATAATATAAAAATTAATATCTAATTTTCGGTTTGAACAGAACACTCGAGGATTTATTGCACTGGAGATTATGCAAGAATATCGAAAGGAGTGATCGTGTACGAAGGACGCGTAGACTCGCAAATTAAAGTTAGGGGACACCGTGTGGACCTCGCGGAAGTGGAGAAAGCAGTGTCAAAGGCACCTGGTGTCGACAAAGTGGTTGTCCTCTGTTACAAACCCGGTGAATTGTCTCAGGTACCATTAGTAAAATTGTTTTAATATCTCTGATATAATATTATTATATATCATATTATAGATATCCTACAAATAATGCATCGAATAACGATTATACATATAACATAAAACATAGTACATACAATTACAAGATAGTTGTATCGAACATAATAAAAAATCAAAGCTATAAAATAACGCATAGAATAATATTATATGAAATTACATGTACATAAAAAATATTACATACAATCGTTTGTATATCAAATTTTCAGGCACTACTTGCTTTCGTAACTGTTACAAACGATTCGTCCAGTTGCACTGTAAAAATTGAAACGTTTCTGCAAGCCAATCTACCGGTATACATGTTACCACGCGTCCTCATCGTGCATAATATTCCTCTTTTAACAAACGGGAAGACTGATCGCCAAACACTGCTCAAGCAATACGAATCTTCTCATCTCAATAACGGTACCTGTATAACTTTCAATTTATCTATTCATTTTATCAAAACATCTATCACACAAAATAATCTGAATTTCGGTACACATTGCAATGATCAAATTATTATAATCAATTGTAAATTACCTCCTATTCGAGGTTCAAGTAAGAATGAACTTGGAAATACGCTTCAAGGGATATATTTCTCATTACAAGAAGCATTGTTAAATGTTGCAACATTTAAATAATGTAACATTAATGTAATAAGGATTTCAATTATTTATGTGTAATGTTAAGTATTCTGATAGGAATTATTTTGGTCACATATGAACCGTGGATAACAATTAATGGTCAAATATATATTATAACAACAAAGATAAGAATTCAGAGTTAATTATAATATATATTATTAATTATATGAATATTATATACAGAGAATGAGCAATACATGAACTGTGACTACACCGGCGTACCTGAAGCAGACTTAGCAAAGGCAAAAGTTCTGTTTCCAACGGTGGCGTCTGTAATTGGTGGAGGAAGTCGCGCAGACATTAGTATCGATGCAAATTTCTACGAGATTGGCGGAAACTCCTTGAACTCGATTTACACGGTAACAAAGCTACAAGATCAAGGTTACGAGATAGGAATCACAGAGTTCATCATGGCGAAGAATTTGGGTGAGGTGCTCAACCGAATGAAAACCAGCACGGATGGCGAACCGATTGAAAATGGTCTTAACAAGGAAGAACATTTCTTTGAGATGTTGAACGATTCTCATAAAGAGGATGTGACAGAGTACGTAGAATTCACTAAATTTGAAATCTTTTTTGTGAGGAATTTGGAGCGAGAGATAAATCATTAAAAGTGAAATTATAGAGATGCGAATTATTTATCATACTTATGTGGAGACAATCTAAGATTTAGATTTAGTAAAGAGAAGAGTCATGTTTATCCAATGGGAATCTGAGATATAAATAAAATCATTTGTCATATTCATAATGGACACTTAAGATTTAAGACAAATTAATAAAGTAAAAGTCTAAATAAAATAAAATATGCTTCTTATGGGATGGAATATCAAGATTTAAATAAAATTACACAGATGAAAATCATTTGTCATACTTATAGAATGAAAGAGATGGCCATGAATAAGTATAGAAATAGTACTGTCATCTAAAATATATAAATTTTATCATAGAGAAAGATAATTTCTTTGTTCCACAGGATTATTACAGAAAGTTTCTACAGAAAAGCAGACTTAGAACAGTGGTTAATGCAAGATATAGTAAAGGAAGATTACCGTATAATGATGGAGTTGCTTTGGAAACCATTGGTAGAAAAGAATTTAAGTTTCGCAATAAAATCGTCACAAGATGGCAGAACGATCGGCGTAGCATTAAACTTCGATCTCTGGGACGAGCCTGAGTTAATTCTCGATTCCAAATTAATGATCGTTTTCGACTTCTTGGAATATCTTGAAGCACCCATTAGAGAAAGGAAATTGCCAAAAGGAACGGGTCAGATTATTCATAATTTCATGATGGCAACGAGCAGTGACCTAAATCCAGCTGAAAATATAATTTTGATGAAAGAGATGGAAGAATATTGTTTACAATTGGCTAAGAGAAAAGAATATGCTGGAATTTTCACCACCAACACCAGTCCACTAACACAGGTATTAATAATATGTTAAATATACAATTAATTTATTAAAAATGACACTAGCTTATAGTTTAAAATCTTTAACGAAATTGTAACGAAAGAGACATACTTCTATCACACAATTCCTATGCGAATAGACCATGAAAATTGAATTACACGAAGAACACATTATTGCTAATGTTATATCGAGCATCTCACGAACGTCTTAATCTCCTCTCTTATTATTCTTAAAGCAACCTGAGAAACTTTCCTTCTAGATCATCTAACTTTTGAACTTTTTTCAAATTCCCGCCAGAAGCAACGGTTAACGGAATAACAGAATCATCTCCCCCTCCTCTTTTTTTTCTATTGACTTTTTCCAAATAAAAATACTAATTTTAGGTTTGAAAATATTATTAAATATTATTTCAATATAATATTATTTCAATAAGGTTAAAATATTATTTCATTGTTATTTCATATATTCAAAGCAACATTTCGTAAATTTTACTCAGATCAATCAAACTTTTAAACTTATATTAAAATTCTTGTGAAAAGTATGTGTTATCAGAATCACACATCCTCCCTCAGTTTTTCTTTCCAGTTAACTTTTTTCAATAGATTTTAATTACTAATTTTATATTGAATTTTGTAAATATTTTAAGAATATTAGTTTTATCATTATTTTGTTTATTATAGCAACTCGGTATAGACGTGTTTGGATATGAAACAATGCTGACTTACCAAGTAAACAGGTACATTGCTCCAGATGGTACGAAGCCCTTTGGAAAAGCGCCGGACAGTCAATTGGCAATTTGCTCGTTGAAAATGATCTCTTAATGTACCCTGGAAACCAACCGGAAATATTAGCGTTTCGAATTGCACGAGAGTACGACGCTCGTACCAAGTTGAAGTGAAGTTAATAAGCATGTCTGTATTTATATCGATATACTCTCAGATATGACATTAGGTATTAATATGCTCCAATTGTATAAGCTACTGTGTAAGCTACGGTCTATCTAAAATAGTTTCATTCCTGTGATTGTTTTGTGTTTAGTATATGATTATTATTATTATTAATTGTTATATAATATATATATATATATTATTACGGGTATATTATATACCCGTAATGTTAACTTTTCGCAAAACATTATTAATATTTTTGTACATAGAGTAGAGTATATACGTATATACCTAATAGATTATTAGGATTAGATACATATATATTCCGATTGCTCACTGAATATTCGAAATAATTATTCAAATGTTATGTTAAGAATATTAGATGCCAAGATATATAGGTTATGTAAATTATGATACGTATGAAATAAGTAAATTACTAAATGATTGAATAAAAAAAGTTCGTATACCTTTTGATGTTCTTCTCCTAAATCTCCAAAGTCGATTTAGATATGAAAGTAACATTATAATCACTACAAACATTCACTATTCACTACAAATCAAATTTCGTTACTAATAAAGAACTTTCCTTTCATTGAGTTAGAAAATTGCAAACTGGCTAATTTAAATTTTTTTAAATGTTTGTATTTTCATATTCTACCGCAAGAGGCAGCACTTGACGGTCTATGCTTGCGTCTTATTAACACACCCCTTTTGTAAAACATAACCTCACGAAACGTCAAACTTGACAAGACAATTTTTATATAAGTACATAGCATGAACACTTGTATCTAAGTGTAAATAATAATATGACATTAACATTTTTCAATAAAAATTTTCGGTTCGAATTAGCATCTCTTCGTTTTAACATAGTTTGATGGATTCATCTGTCAACAACATAATTTCGAAATGGCACCTCTTACGGATTTACTCTCATGTAGCATAATTGAGAAAGATTCCAACGGTGATATATTATGGACCTGGTCTTATCCAATCGTTTCAGAATCTCAAAAAACAGTTGTTGCAAGAAAATGTAACTTAGAAGTAGAACACAACTCTCCTCAAGTATTTGTATTCTCAAGACACAAATACGATTGGTTCTATATACACTGTAGTGAAGTATTTGATTCGGATAAATTACCAAAAGTAAGTTACATGCTTTTTTTAAACGGTAACATTACAATAATTATATACGAATATAATAAAAATACTTCAAAGTTATCTTTGGAACAGGTAAAGCAATTTGCATTGGTTTTATTTGCCAAAGACTTTAATCCAAGGAAATACGAGGTTCTTTCAAGGGTCCTCAGCAAAATGTATTGCAAGACTGGCAAGCCAACAGAAATACTACAGTTATATCTCTCTGTATTTACAAAAGGATCATGTTCTACTCAAGAAAATGGAACATTTGTTTCTGATAACTTTAATAGCCATTGCTTTACAAACAACACAAATGTCAGAGAAATGATTAAAACATTTGAATTGGAAACAATCTTGATATACACTGCTCTTCTTTTGAAAAAACGAATTGCAGTCTATCATCATAGTTTGGAACAACTTTTAAAATGGATTGGAATATTTCCTGCATTAATGAAGCATCGTAGAGTCACTGATAATTTGTTTCCTTGGGTTGATCTAATCGATGATGAACTGGCAGAACTAAAAGTATGTTGAACAAGCTGTATTTCATTATTTAAAATTATCTTATAACCCTAATAATTAAATATTTTTCAGGGTCTTTCACACTACATTGCTGGCTGTAGAAACAGTTCCATTTCATCAAGAACAGATTTATTTGATCTACTTGTAAATATTCCAGCTAGAGAAATTACAGTTGCATCACATGCAAAAGGTAAAGAAAGATATTTAAAATATCGTTACTTTAATAAACATTATATTAATCCTATCAATTTCTCTAGAAAGCCTAACAATGACAAAAACGCATAAAGAAATAGCTCTATTCATGATCCAACTAAGCGAAAATCAATCCTACATAGAAAGCCAAATAATATCCGAGATAAATGACAAAACTCAAGACCTGTTGAATCAGTTGAAATCATTGGCGGTAGTTCAAGGACCTGACGGAAGAAAAATGGTATCAGCGCAAACGCTGAAAGAAAAAAATCTACCGTCAGCAGTAGAAAATTTTCTAATCAACTTGGCTGTAGCTGAAAATTTGCTTTTATTGTAATTTTATATATTTTTGTAAATACGTAACTGTAATATAATCCAATAAATAATTTCTACCACTTAATTTATCTTGATTACGATTTAAAAAGTTATTTAAAAGATTCTAATTCTAATGCAATGGTCATTGAATTCAGGCACAATATTAAAAATAGATCTTCACGACATCTAGTGCCAAATCTACTTACTATTTACGAATAATCGGAATTAATGAAAAAACAGCAAAAAAAGGTCATAATTTTCATAAGAAAAACCAATAAACTAACTGGAATGCTTTTTGTAATAATTTAATTATAGATATTGTTTATTTTTAAAGTGTTGGAAAGTTTAGTTAAATTGTCTTGACTCGTATATTACAGGAAGCCATTTTTCCGTAGTTTCCGCCTTTCATCCGGTACACGCGGTCGAGGTACGCCGTGATAAACGTCGCGTAATTGAAAGAAAATATATCCTAAGTTTTCCACAGAAATTTTTCGAATCCTATGATAGCGTGTATGGTTTGAAATCGACTATATTCCGTGAAAAAATGGCGCGATATGGACAGAGACCTGAGAATGCTCTGAAAAGAGCAAATGGTTCGTATAACTATTTCGTAACAAGAATGACTATGGCCGATACCTATTTAATCTAGAGCTGCAAAAATTCTCTCGTTCTGTTCATCTAAAGATTTTGCGATCCATATCGTTTTACTTAACCGTATTTTTACAATATTGGTTAATCGCCATAAGTGGCGTTTCCTACTTGTCATATAACATTCAATATGGCTAAAGTCACGTCTCATTTGACTTTTTTAAAATATTAATTTTGCCCAAACATATGCACTTAGAACGGAATAGTTACGAAAGGTTAGAGTCCTAAATAGAAAGTATACTATGATTCCGAATGAAATATAATATTCTATTCTTTTATGTATGTTTGTTGAAATAAAAAGATTATTAGTTTATGTTAAATAAAGTTGTCTAGTATATGTTTTTTTATGTGAACATAAAAAGCTTTATGTGGTAAATGTTCTTTAAATATGTCTTTTTATGATAGTGACACTGACCTAACTTTGACATTATTGTATCTCTTTATTTGTTCTGTTACATAAACACTAGCTATAAATTATTCTTAGACAGATATTCTTTAATATGGTTATAATGAAAATGTCACAGTGAATTATTATAAAGCAGTATGATTAACTATTTTTGAAAAAATTTAAAAACATATGTTTCCTTTCTTTTTTGTGACAGAATTCATTGAAGTAGGCAAACCAGCCCGAGCATTAGATACTTTGCAAGAAGTCTTCCGCAATAAAAAATGGACATACAATTGGTCAGAATCGGTATTGGAACCGATAATGTTCAAATATTTGGACTTATGTGTGGAGCTGAAGAAATCACACATAGCAAAGGAAGGCCTATTTCAGTATCGAAATATGTTCCAATCGGTAAATGTTGGAAGTTTAGAAAATGTCATACGTGGATATTTACGCATGGCAGAAGAAAAAACAAATCAAGCGCGGAAACAGAGTCAACAGGCTGTTATAGATATAGATGACCTTGATAACTTAGCCACACCTGAAAGCATACTGTTGTCGGCGGTCAGTGGCGAAGACGCGCAAGATCGAAGCGATCGCACTATTCTGACGCCATGGGTGAAATTTCTATGGGAATCTTATTGCCAGTGCTTAGAATTATTAAGAACAAATGCTCATGTTGAAACGTTATATCATGATATCGCACGTATGGCCTTCCAGTTTTGTCTTGAATATAATCGTAAGACTGAATTTCGTAAATTGTGCGAGAAACTACGAAAACACTTAGAGGAGATTTGTAAACTACCGGCCCTAGTTTCAAATGTTTCCATGAACAGGGCGGAGACGCAACAGCTGAATTTGGAAACGCGACTAAATCAACTTGATTCTGCAATACAAATGGAGCTGTGGCAAGAAGCATTCAAATCCTCCGAAGATGTACATGGTATGATGAATTTATCTAAGAAACTTCCAGTACCAAAAACCATGGCCAACTATTACCAGAAATTAGCCATGGTTTTCTGGAAGGCAGGTAACTATCTATTCCATGCTGCCGCATTGTTTAAATTGCTGCAACTCTCCCGCGAAATGAAAAAGAATATGTCTTTGGAGGAACAGCAGAGAATGGCCAATCGTGTGTTATTGGCCACCCTATCTATCCCACTGCCATCAGCGCACCCTGAATTTGATCGTTTTATAGAAACAGACAAGAGTCCATTAGAGAAAGCTCAGAAACTTGCTACACTTCTAGGACTCACTCAGCCACCAACGAGAGTTTCCTTGCTTAAAGACATTGTTCGTTTGAACATCGTTAATTTAGCATCACCACAATTGCAAGAATTGTATTCGTGGCTCGAGGTCGAGTTTCATCCTCTGGAGCTATGTAGCCGAGTAGATTCTGTCATTCAAACGCTACAAGCAGACGAAAATAGTCCATTGATTCAGTATGTCCCAGCTTTACAAGATGTAACACTCGTACGTCTGGTTCATCAAATATCCCAGGTTTATCAGACGATACAATTCGCTAGGCTTTTGGAACTTGCCAAATTTACGACAGACTTTCACCTAGAACGTCTGCTGGTGGATTGTGTAAGATACAACGACATGCAGATAAGGATTAGTCACGGAAAAAAGTGTGTCCACTTTGGAGTTGATTTGTCGGAAGCTCAGAGAGAAGATCATCCCGATGGTCCCGTGTTACAAGCAATGCCTTCTGAACAGATTCGCTGTCAACTTGTAAATATGGCCACTGTGCTGCATCGAGCGATCAATATTATTAATCCGAATAAGAAGAAGATGGAGCGAGAGAAATTGCGTTCCGCCATGGTAAGCCATTATCATGAAACCAAAATGAAAGAACACCAGAGAATCCTAGGAAGACACAAGATCATAGAAGAAAGAAAAGAATATATTGAACATATTAATACAGTCCGCGAGGAAGAGGAAATGCGAAGACAGGAAGAGCTCCAGAGGCAGCAAATGTTAGCAGAGCAGAAGAGACTCGAACAAGAGAGAGAAGAACGTGAAAGGAAGCGACAACAGAGTGAGATCCAACAGATTAAGGATAGACATTTGAAGGAGAAGATGCAACAGATATCTCAAACTAGTCATGGTCAGAAGGTACTGAAGAAATTGGATGAGGATGAAATCAAGAAGCTAGATGCAGAACAAATTGCAGCTCGAGAAGCAGAAGAATTGCAGAAAGAACGTAGAGAGATGCAGCAGAAATTGAAGTCACAGGAGAAGAAAATAGATTACCTGGAACGTGCTAAACGTTTAGAAGAAATACCACTACTAGAGAAAGCAGTTGAAGAAAAAATGGAATTAGCTAAACAACGCTGGGAACAACAGGAAGCTGAACGAATTGCTGCAGCTATTGAGGAGAGACAGCAGGCTGTTGCTACTCGTGAACGTATGGCGAGGATGAAGGAGGATCATGATATTTTCTTAGCGAAAATTTTGGCCGAGCGTAAGAGTATTTATTTAGAGAAGTTGAAAGAATTTGAGAGAGTATTGAACGAGGAGAGAGTTAGCAGATTGCTGAAACGTAAGATGGAGCGTAAGGCTGAAAGAAAAGCGAAATGGGAGAAGGAACGAGCTGAGGCTATTGAGAGAAAACGTCTAGAGGAATTGCGTATTAAACAGGAGGAAGAGAAACGACGTTTGGAGGAGGAAAGAGCTAAGAGAGAGGAGGAAGAGAGATTGAGACGCGCAGAGGAAGAAGCGAGGGAAGCTGAACGTCTAGCTAAGATTGAAAAACAGGCAGAAATTACTAGAGCTAGAGAAGCTGAAATAGAACGAAAGTTAGAAGAGGAGAGACAGAGGGACAAGGAAATAACCAGATGGAGAGGAGGTGAACGTCATCGTATATCAGAAAGGCCAGGTACATTTCTACACTTTATTGTTTAAACATGCTTTAAGGATTACATGATTATATGATATTATCTACATTCTATTTGATTACAGTCGAAATGTCATGGCGTCGTCCTGTTGATGCAAAAGATGACGGTATGAAGGAAGAATCCACTCGCTGGAAGAGACGGGACGCGAGAGAGGGACAAGATAATAAATGGCGAAGGGATGACGATAAACCGAAGAAAGATACCATCGAGAGATGGAGAAAAGACGATTACGATAAGGATGATACAAGGGATCGGACAGATAAAGATCGTGGAATGGATGGACGTCCAGTAAGTATAAAATAATTGTATAAAAGCTTTATCGAATCATAAATAAAACATACTTTCAACTCACTTAACAATATTTTACAGATGCGTGACATTCCACGTGATTCGTTATCTGATGGACCTCGTAATCGTGGCAGAATGCCTGATCGTCGTGGAGGTGGTGGCGGCGGCAGCGGTGGGGGCGGCGGCGGCGGCGGTGGCGGTGGCGGTGGTGGAACGCGTAGTCAAAATTGGCGCGACAAAAGCGATACAATACAAAATTCGCCACGAGACTTTCCGAGACGTGATGAAAAGTGACTATATTTTCATTAATTCAAAAATTAATTTTACAAATTTTAATTTTGAAATTGGTATGCTATTAAATATTTTTAAATTAATAGGCGAGATGATACTAAAGATGATAGACTTCCACCAAAACACGATGAGAGAAGACGACCGCCTGAAGACGATGGATGGTCACAGGTGAGCCGGCGTTAATAGATGGCAGTGATTAAAAGTCTCAAAACATTAACGAAATTCTCTTGTATCCTAATTGTTACATCAATTTTTTTATAAAACTGGTATACATGGCGTGATACTTTTTCCTTGGAAAAAGAGGAAAGAAATAACAAATCGTATGATTTTAACCCTTTGTGGACGAAGCCGTTTGGAAAGCGAGCGTCGCTGTGGACGATAAGTATTTGCGCGCACAGTTGAGGAAATATACACGTTGAACGTTTGCGTTAATCATTGTTGAGGATTGTATTATTTTCATCAATATTTAGTTCATCATCAGTGTCACTATTACTAGAAATATTGAAACGTTTGAGCCGATTCATTGTTGAACGGAATTCGTTTCCACTGTCTGAAGCACTGTCTTCGTCTTCTATCTTGTCAGGTTCAAAATAATCACTATTACTATCGAACATGTTCTTTCTGGAACTTTTAGGCATCGTGTATAAGGTATTATAAATAATATATAAAAAGCTTTTTAATGCATCTGGTAATGCCATTGAAAGATTGAAATTCGTTCTGACTCGACCATCGTCCTGCATCGCGAGTTTACGTTAAACGAAAGATAAGATTTCTAGAGATCTATAATTTTCTTTCATCAAAAACATAATACTGTTTAGTTTACTATACCCATGCATAAATATGCTTAAGATTATCGCTCAGAAAAATAAACGTCCACTTCAAAATAACTGTCCGGAACTGTAAACAGATTCGGGCGGCTATTTGCCGACACTCGTCCGCAAAGGGTTAAAAGATCTACGTAAAGTAATCTTCGGCGCTCATCCGAAGCAACGATATTTAGCATTATATAATAATGCAACAAAGTTTTGAGACATAAAACATGAGGACAGACCTCTTTAATGTGGTATAAATGAAGATCTACGCATCTTATCCGTATTGTCTTTTTAATTGTTTTATTACATTTATGATATAGTTAATAATTAAGATACTACGTAATAAATAAATCACTACAGAGTATCAAACTCCGTTTCTATTTACAACCTATGAAACTTAATGAACAGAATATTCATGAAATCTTGCGTTAAGTTGACTTTTTTTGTCGCTGCCGACAAACAGATAGAAAACATGAACACACTATTTATTATCTATTTTCTGTTTCATTTACCTAAACGGCGAGAAATATATACTACCCTTCTTATAGTTCTAATTGTTAATCATACTGTACGCAAGAAAAGGGCTAGAAGTTTCTAAAAAGGGGGGAAGAAAGTTTAAGCATTAATAAATGCGCGTATAAAACTAGATATTTCAAACGCAAGGAAGATTAGAAAAAACAGTAAAGATATTTAGAGAAGACGTCGACCGACGTGATTCAATGACGATAGCCGAAATATACTTTTATTATAATAAAACAAATCGCGATGCACTGTCGCATAGGTATACGTATATATTTATATCTGATATTTCTCGAAATTGTTACACGAAAATATAGATATAGTTCATCATGTATAATATACACTTTGTCACACGCGTACTCAACTGTTCAAAATGTTTCGAATCACGCAATATTACGGTGCAAGCTCATAACTCCGTGTAGAAACGATCAATTACATGGCCTAGTTTCCACTCTCGATAATTTCAGCGGTCTGAAAAGCTCGGGGTCATATTTTTTTAAATAAAAGCGTTCAGCCGGAAACTACATTCTGATCAGATCGTTACAAAAATCGTGTTTCCACTTTTGTAGTCGGTTTACTGAAATTTTAGTTCAGATTTTGTGCGATGAAATTCGCGTTTCATTTATTCTTAAATATTTCAACAAATTCATGATCCGAATATCGGACAATAATTGTATTATATAAATCGAAGGTTTTCTTTTAACATTCTTCAAATTTCACACTGAAACTTTAACACGATTTAAGTGGTAATGCCGTTAACGTGCTTGTTCTTCCCTTTTTCCACATTACGATGCTAAGTATGCTAACAAACATCTAGGAACTTGTCTTTTCTCGAATAGCAGAAATATCGTAGCCAGCTCTCTGCTTAATCGACTCCTGTTGCCTCGACACACGCTAACAAATATGAGCAGCACTCTGTGTAATTTTTGTAATGGATCTCTTCTGTCTTTGAGTCCTCGTCTCAAGAGCCTTGGGATTCAATACAGCATTATTGCCGCGGCGGTCTTTTCCTCCAGTGCGGGAATTGTCTCCAGACGTTCGATTTTGTCTCGTCCTGAGCCCCAGCCTACCAATGCTATGCTGATTAAATGCACCACACCAGCACAAACAACCAGCCTGAAAGAAGAGCAATGGAATGAGAAAATTCAGAGATTAAATTTCAAATATACCTCTAGAAATCTAAATAATTTTCTGTATTTCATTTTTCACACGCTTTGACTGTTGTAACTTAACAGTGATTAGAAAAAGGAAAGTTACATTAGATATAACTACATATCTAAAATCAGTTAAATTCTCAAGGACACTTTCCTTAACGCATTGATATATGCAGAAATAATAAGTAGATCGTAGATCTTTATGCAAATTTATATTTTTTATGAATACAATTTAAAAAATGCCACTTAGATAAAGTATTGTGTATATATTATTGATTTATATATTGTGTAAATTTTTGCACATTTAAATTTTTCATAAATGCATAAACATTTGTAGTTTGACAATAATCATATCTCTTTTCTTAATCCTTAGAATGATAAAAGTAAAATAATTTGAACGTTTAAAAGATAAGATACTTTACACTATAAATTATAAATTAACTTAAATTGAATAGTATTCTACAAAGCTGCAAGTGTGCATTCACTGCTCGTTAGTTGAAAAGGCTAACTTTTACTGGAAATCGAAAAACATTCATAATATCGAATGGCGCGTATAAAACTTGCAAACAACTACGAAAATGCGAGATCATCGATGATGCTTGACCGAGGATTTCTATTGTGAATGCAACCATGCTATCGAGCAGAAAAATGAAAAGTCTCTTACCAAAATGAATAACCAAGCTCGGCAGAACCTTCGCTGGTCCACATATTATCAATGTCCTCCTTTGGAAGCACGTTGAAGTATAGCTTCGTGTAATACTGCGCCAGCCAAGTGCTCGTACTCGCCATGCACATTAGTACTGAATCAAATATCAATTAGCTTATTATCTCAAATTTTACGTATTATAATATAACTGATCTAATGAATTTTAACCAATTTTCAAATTGCAATTGTGTTAATATCTTGAATCTTTTATAATATTGTGATGTACTGATACGATAAATTTTATTTAATTTTTGAAAAATATTGCTTCTTTTCTATTTGAACTTTAAAGCAATTTATTTTAAATTAAATACTATTAAGTATTTGAAATTAAATACTTTCATCGACGTACGTGTTAAGATATTTATAAAATATACTCCAGGATCAGAAAGGATCTTAGATCTAGGAGAAGTGGCTGTGTTCAAAACGGCGAGTAAAGCAGCCAGGCCAGCGGTGACAAGTGCAGCCGAGGTTGTTGTTAGAGTGCTGATCCACAGTCCCCAGGACATCACTGTTGGATCTTGCTTGATCATTTGAGGTACTGAAACGAAACAAACGATTATTTTTATGCGATAACTTTAATAATAGCGTTTCAACGTTCTTAGTGGCAGCAGTAAAAATCAACGATGCGGGCCTCGTTATCTCGCATTTATATTTCAGTCATTTGCATTTAAATACTGCTATATTTTCTATATTATCAAATTATAATTAAAAATAACAAAATAACACGCAAAAAGTCTGTAGACTAAAAAAAAGAGTGTTTAATTTCCCTAGAAAAAAAGAAATAATTAAATTGCAAATAGTTAATAAAATTGAGCCGATCAAATTAGAGCAAAGTATGTTAAAAACCAAACTAATCTACAAATCAATTATTATAATTGCTATAATAAACTCTTATTATCATTAATCAACGTTTCATTAGCATATTATTAATGTACGAGGTCCATTATTATCGTTGAAAAAGTCTCCATGCATTTCAGAGTTCAATTTTTCTCAGCAAACCGAATCCCACTTTGGATTGACGTGCAAACTGAAACTATCGTGGTATGTAATGAATAATTAAGCGTGCAGTAAATACTCTTGCTTTGGCTAGTTCAAGTTATATTGCATCGCAAATAACGGACTATTTAATTAGCCGCGGGCGGAGTTCTCAGTGAATCGCCAAGTTAACAACTTGCGTCCACGAAAGGACATCCGAGGAATTTCTCAAGAGCTGCACCCTTCCTTGTGTTCGACGTCTACTCCAAGCACTCAGTTCCAGCACACAAAACGACCATATTTTACCTTAATAAAGAATAAGTTCTTCAATTACAGTAGTTTGCCTTAATAATTTTGTTCAGCCACAAGAAAAAGATTTTTGTAGATATGTAGGTGAAAAGAATCATTCAAATAAATATTTTTCTCTCTAAAACAATCTAATCTAATAATAATAAGTGGAATATTGAAGTAATCTTTGGTTGCTTGAGGGCTAAATCCGTAATTATTAAAATACTCTTTGTTCGACCATACCATTAATCCATTAAATATAATGAATTCGATTTGGAATCATGAAAAGAAATTTGTACTATTCGTAAGGGAGGATTCCTTTTAATTCAAGAAATATATTTAATATTATATATTAATATATTTCATATTTCAAAAATATATTTTTTATACCTATAAAAAATCAACATCCATAGAAGATCAATTAAAATATGTAAATTATATAATTTCAAGGGAAGAAATTGAAAGTTGATAAATCAGAGTACCAACCTTGTAGAATGTGGAAACACACACACAAAAAGAGAAGTGTACAAAGATTATTATGACCAGACGAAAGCAAGGAAATATATAATCTAGGAGTTTCAGTCTCTTTAAAATCAGATCCAAGATTATCAAACATAAGGAACAAGAAAAGAAGAAATGTAGCGTACATTTCATTTAATCTTAAAGTACCAGTAAAGTAAAGGAATTTATAAAGATAATTATAACTAGATGAAATGTGATCCAAGACTTTCGTTGGCCGTGAAAGTTTTCCAGGAAAAAGGGTTTTAATATTCCCCGTGGTCAGCATCCGGAGAACAGTCGATGATACGACGTAGCCCGAGCACGTGAAAGTCGACCACGAGACTCGGTCGTGGATTTTTGCACACTCAGAAACCAGTTTCTGCTCCTATTGTTACAACCGTCGCGGCTACTCTCGCGCACGGAATCTTTCCCTCGGGCCGCATTTCTTTATTCAACCGCTTCTTTTGCGCGTGGGTGTCGCAAAACTTTTTGCCGCTGATGAAATCTCCGTCGGGAACGAATTAAAACCGTGTCAGACAGTTCGAGACTCTTACGGCTGTCTGTTCTACTGTTAAGTAATTTAAATAACCGCTGACACCAAACCATTAATCATACAGCGACAAGAAAGAATTTTTTCTCCTTACGTTCTTCTTTTTCATTTTGAAGAATTTTTATTTGATAAATGGATAAAATGTCTTCTTCATTTTATCTTCCTATATCATCCGACAAATTTAAAAAAATTTTTTGAAGATTAGAGAATCGACATAGAGTCAAGGATCATTTAATACTACACTGGAACTAATAACTAATATATATAATAATTGGAACTAATGGAACTAATACGTTATCAATATAACGTAGACGTTAATATATTATTGATATAAAATAGAAATTGATAGATAGATTATTTAACATTAGAATTACCAATCTATATCGTATACTGAAATGTATATTAAAATGATAGTTATTAATATGTTTTAAGAAGCACTCTACGCTTCCAAATATTCTAGCATTAAAAGAAAGGTCGTTAAATTTAAAATTCCTCCGTTTTAAGGAATCTACTTTACATCAAATTCTTCATTCCATTTCCAAGTACAAGATTTCAGCAATTAACATCTCGCGAATTCCTCCACCAATAAAGAACCTACGGTTCACAAGAAGGTTAGAATTCAGCTGAAAAATTTATTACCTACGATTGACAAAAAGAAAGAAGAAGATAAATACCATTCAAAAAATAATAAATGCCATTGGCCTTTGTCATTAAGCGCACGTTCGACCAATGATCAAAGAGAATATGCTAGTCGCGTGCATCAGCGCGATTAATTCTTTTCTTGATTATCAATGAACTATATAGTCGAAGAGGAACGGAGAGGGAATTAATAAATGATTACGCCAATTTCATTGCGTCACGCATACCAATGGCTGCCCCGTTGGAGGTACAATAAAACGAAGAGGCTGTTATTGACCTCACGTTTCAGGCTAAATAGTAACTATACATGATGGTTGATCGTGCACGCCACGCGACTATCGCTACATACATGATCGAACCGGTACGTGTTTCTCGTGTGTCCCTTCGGGACCATTCCGTGGCTCTATGAAAGAGAAACGTTTCTCATGACGCGTGCCAACAATGTCATTGTTCTTATCGGGGGAGAGACGGCTGAACCTGATTCCACACTGGCTCGATCTATATAACTGCTTTTACACGCATATACGCGGAATTGGGCAGTAACATTGAAGTATTACTCATTAGTCAAGTCATTTCAAGTTGCTTGAGGATTTAGATTATTTTGCTTAACTGAAGATTCGAATTATTCGAGCTATTTGAAGATTTATATCATTCATGTTACTCGAAGATTCAGATTAGATCGGAAGAAAGAATCGTTTTTGATCTATGGTTCCTTCGAGACTTTCGTCACTTGTAATGGACGGAATACGTTCCAATAAACAAAAATTTAATCTTGGACTTTTCATGGTCATGGCCGTATTTGCATCAACGTTTTCTTACGAAGAACCTCCCTCCATCTGGAAGTGAGTAGAATCACGTTACGGTTCTCGTTACATTTATATTTCTTACACATTGTATATATCTCTTTGAATATTGTACAATCTCTTGTATATAATGTAAAGATAGATGCGAAGATTCATATAAAAAGTAGACGTCACTATCTTGAATGAGAAATTGTCCATAATGTACAGTTTCAACAGGAGATTGTTATTCGATACGTAGCTGGTCATTACTGAATCGTAATACAAGAAGGTGATAAAGAAAATATTGCCCCTGTGAAGAGAGAATCATCTGTAATAAGAATTACAATGTGGTTGATACTCTACACTTAGCTGCCACTGGGTCAAACTGCTTGGCCATGAGAGTGCAATTACCGTTCTGCTGCATTCTCCGATTTCCATAGATATGTACTGTGTACATTGAACATCAAACTTATCGGTCATCGTAATACAAAGCATTTCTAGAACCTTTACATCGTAAAAGTATTAAAAATTATTTATAATCAAAAGCATTAAACGAAAGTTAACTACAAATGATCTGTGATCAAAAATATTAAACAAAATTATCCTGTTAAAAAATTCCAGTATTCTATACGTATAACAATTCACTAGATGAAATATATCAGGATGCTCTGGATATTTTTCAAGGATATCCTTCAGTCTTCATTAGCTGCTCTACAGATCAGACTTCTTCGAAGATCGAGACCAGAATATCAAGTTCTTGTTACACGATGAAAATTTTGTGAACGAACGGAAACTGGGCAAAAGAAGATACTGCACTTCCAGATCGACAATGCAATATGAAATGGTTGCTGGGAGAAACGAATATGTTGGGACGGGCGGGAAATGCTACGAGGAAATTGGATCTGTAGATCGAGCGTCCAATACAAAACTTGTAGAAAAAAAGATAATGAAAATTTCAGATATAGATGTAACTAGATAAAAAAAAAATATCACCATACCTTTATATTATCTGATGTTGCAGAACAATGGCTACCAGCAGAACTATTTTCTGATTACTGTAACCAGGTTAAATTTGAAAGAAAATTTACATTCACTATTTTTCTTCAGCTGACTAATTTTAGATCTTGTTTATCTAATTCAAGTTTCTATTAAAATCCCTTACTCCCTTTAGACCTCTAACCTCCACGTCAAACTTTCTAACCTAAAATGCAAATATACAATATGTACGTTCCTTTATAAATTACAATATAAAAATACATATTTAGAAAGCCTAAAATACAAATAGGTATAGCTTTACATAAAAAATAAGTAAACGACTATCTACCATCTAATAGGAACCAATTTAGGCCATAAACAGGCAAAGTAACGAGGATATACCATTTCGCCGGTACTGGGCAGGTTTTTGCGTCCGGTCTGCCGCGAAAATTATGCCGAGACCGAAGTGCGTGAGACGAACCGTTATACACGGTGAGCCCGTAAAATTGTTATTCAAATGTTTCAGCTGGCGGACAGTGTACCCCATGGATTACGTGAATATACCGGCTGAGTCCACGTTGAGGGTAAGATGCTAGGGGGGAACGGATGTTTTCGCTCGAGTGCCCGACCGGCATTGTACCGCCGCTTATGGCGCGATAACAGTTTCCTCCGGCAATAACGATTTCAGTATCAGGATGACAAGACACGCGAGCATTATGAACACTCTTGTTACTCGAATTCGGCTGTGAAGCTGGGAAAAAATCATGGATAGATAACGAATCAAGAATTCTTCGCATTTCCAGCATTTTGCTCATATGTATGTATAGATAGATATTCTTGTACGTATATGTACATGAATATGGATGTAACACATTTATTATTATAGTAAACTGTGTCAAAATGTGTACCACAGTTTATGTTTAGCTAGTTTTTGTACCTTTTTTGTTTGTTAATAAATATTTGAAATTTCATGTTAGATTTATTACAATCAATATTGGCTGGTTCATATATTTACAACTTTTTAAAACGCTACAATCTCTCTCTCTCTCTCTGTCTCTGTCTCTCTGTCTCTGTCTCTCTGTCTCTCTCAGCATTCAAAGTATGAGTTGACCCGACACATATTTATTTACCTCTATGGTAAAAATATTGAAAATGAATGTCTAAAAAGGAGACTAGACAGACTGACCCATTTCATTCTATAAATGCTAATACTTCAGAATTTATGTTCAATTGGAAGAACAGATAACGTCCATTGAGTCTGCAGAAGAAATATCAATAGAAACATATTAATTAATTTGCTTTGTTCAATATGTAACTTCTAAGCTCATACTTCATTACCACTTATAGACAAAAATAGGCTGTCCTGTATACTATATCTGAATTTAACTAGTCCAGAAATTCACTCGTGAATTATACTTAACCGCTAGCAAATTACTATCGCTGTATGTACATGCTATGTATTATCGTTTCTGGTGAACGGCTCATTTTCTAAGGAGTACATCAGATTTTGATTCCACCAGCTCGACCAATGTGTATAACCTGGAATAATATCCAGTGGACGAGTTATCGTCGCGGAGAACCGCATGGAGGGAGATTCTCCGGTGCTTCAGGTACCCAATGTGATACTGGGACCATAAATTCTGCCGGATAGTTGGCCAGACCAGGAGAATCTCATTCGGCATAACTGTACCTGTACGCGGATTTCTGTGGGAGATGGTGAACGGCAGAGTCGCGCGTATCTCCCATAAATCTACTATTTGATAATCGGCGTGCTCGGATTAGTTTCATTCGACCGTGTTACACGATCGAGGCTCCGATTTGTTAACGCGTTCATTGGCAATGATGGTCATCGATGACCCACGTTACTAAATTTTTTAAAATGCACTGTCACCCGAATTTTATATACTCCTCACTTTTCAATCGCAACAGATTGAAATATATCATACGCCATAACATTTAACTTTTGCAAATTTTATTTTAATTACAAAATACTATCTAACAATAAGTTGTTCACATTACTGAACATTCTTTAATCCATATATGTAATTTATTTTAACCATTTTAAAAAATGTAGTAAAACGTGTGTTACCGATGACCATCGTAGCAGACAACATAGATTTCATGAGGTACGAGATCTTCAATAATGCGAACGATTTAGCTTATCAGAGAAAAAATCACAAATACGACATTTTGCAAAAATTAAATGTTATGTGTACATTTCAATCTATTCTATAAGTCTATTGATCTATCCACTTGAACGCAGAATTTTTTGGTCTTCATAGTACATATCTATTCTATTTGTTTTATCAACAGGATAAAGACACAAGGATGACAGCTGCAGGATATAAATTACGTACAGAATTTTCCAATCTTCTCGGAGCAATTATCTGAAACGTTTTAGAGAAGTGGCTGAGTAATAAAGTTATACCGACCGAGGTAAGATAAAGATAAGTACATAGATAAATAGATATACTGCTGCAATCACAATTGATTATCGATTGGTGTCATTGTAGGTAGCACACAGATAATAAAGACAGACTGTCGTGCTTGGTTGTTCTTTCGAAGATAAGATCACCCTCCTTGCGTCGAATGAAAGTTATGTAAAACGCGTTGTTGGTGAGAAACTCGTCAGAAACTCAGATTAGCCAACGGTGAACAGATTGAATAATTTAACAGATCAGTGTCCGTGTCCAGTACACGATCGTGTTGAAAAACTACGTGGTCAGTGTTTTAAATCATAAACTTCATCGTAAATTGAATTGTGCAAATAGCACCGATGTTTCCTGGTAATCTTTGTGGCAAGCAATCACGTACATCCAATACGAGCTCGCATTCTAGATGCTTGAAAAACCCTTCGGTTATTCGATTACGAGAAAACAAGCGAAAATCATAGGCGAAACGTATGATAGCCGGTTTTGTTGATTTTTTCAATTTGTTACTCAGTGGATAAAAGAAAATATTTTAATGTAAGAAAAAGAAAATGGTATGGGACAAATGTTATGAGCTACACTTTTTGTCTCTCACAGTGAAGCAATTCTAAAATTCCATACACTGTTGACTAATTCTATATTACTTAAATTACTCTTTAATTCGATTTACAGATGAAACATGGGCTCATGCTATATGTTTGTAATTGATTGATATTTATAATTTCAAAGATATTAATATATATTCCTAGATTTTAAATACTGATGTATAATTTATATATTAATAATTCAATATTTACTTAAATTATCTAACATTATTCTGCATACAGATACATAACTTTTTAAATATTCAGGAGGATGACAAAAAAATATATACATAGTTAGGCCAGAAATTAAATGAAGAGATAGTTTTAACAAGACGTAGGATTAGTCGACGATATATTGGATTTTGAAATTGTTCTTCCATAAAAGGCAGGATATTTTCTTCACCTTCGACTTCCAAAAATGAAATGCATGAAACATTTTGTAGAACGACGATATTGAAAGCTATTAAGATAATTATTAATACCAAAACGCAGCTATCCATTAGTGGAACGCAACTGTAAATGGTTTAATGATTACAGAAACCGTAGAGTACATAATAGCCTCTGTACCTGGAAGCTTCGGTTTAAAGTACAATGTATGAAAGACTACAGAAACCACTAAATGCACGGAAAGGAGTTCAAGCGTTTAATTACCACTCGGTAATGCATTTGCTGTCGTATAAGCAACATAATAGCTATATGCTCGGTGGAGCAAATATAACACGTTGTGGAAAAAAAAAACGAAGATACGTAGTAGGAAGAGAAAACGATGGTATCCTTGAATGGAGAGTGTTAACAGTTCAGGGATGAAGGTAAAATCCGATCCATTAACCGTGACGCTTTATCTAACAGAAAGTGGTTCCGATGGTTAGAAGCCATGTGGTGGTTGTTGGCTAAAATCGAATAGTTTAATGAAGCTGACCACCTCCATAGCCGCAAAGTATTTCCCAGAGACTTGTTGCGTTTAATTTTAGAGTAATTATTTTTATAGAATAATAGTATATAAACATATATACTCTTGTCATTTCACTAAAAATTTTAATCACACAAATTTTCATTGCCTATCTGTCTCAATAAGACTATACTGAAATATTTTATTAGTAACTGTCACGTTAATTTTCCATATATATAATCAAAAGATTCTTAGTGGCTCTTTAGACAACGTCACAAATTTTCCTCCATTTATAGTATGCATTTATATTTTTATAGAATTTTTTCACTAAAGCTATGTAGTAATACTCTATTAATACTAATAATTATAACACAGATTTTTCCTACACTTGTAGACATAATTTACCTCTCTCTCATATGAACGTGATGGTTGCCATTCAAAGAGGATCGGATGACTATTCTGAGACATTGATTAGTAATAAGATCCAATTCAATTAAAAACTCTAAAATTAAATGCTTTAAACCTAAATTATCACGGTGCCCAACAACCCAATGATACCTGCCAGTTAACAGTTAGATATCAAAGAGTATCCTAATACTTATAACTATATGTACAGTCGATGTACATCATTGAAGAATTATTGGAAGAACTTACCAGAGATGTGATATGTCCTCCAGCCATAAGCGACGTTTAGTTCCTTCTTTCCTTGAAGAAGGCCGAAGTGAACTCTGCCAGCACTTTCCTGAGGATTTGGAGTTCTTAAGGGTCGCGCCTCGACCCAATGTTGCGTCACCAGAGCGGCACAAACCAGCCCACCGCCCAGTAACGACAGGAAGAACGTAGCAAAGATCGTGCCCCTTCGGAACATCGACGTCATCCTTGGATCACGGGGCAAGCCGGTCTTCGGATAGTTTGAGATCACTGGACAGAGGAGGAACGAAAGAAGTGGCAAGTCATACCGGATGCGCGGCTCGCATTCCTTTCATTCTGAGAGCGGCCAACCCATGAAACTTCAATGAAGTTTATATACTGTGACAGGAAACAAGTTTGTGTACGGTGCATTCCGTCGTGTAATTAAACTCCGGCACATGAAGCTTCGTACATGATAAGTATGCGTTGTGTTAACTATAAAATCATTGTAGTTCAACGAAGTTGAGATAAACGAGATTTATAAGAGGAAAGTATGGAAGTATTTGGAAATAAATGTCGGTGATAGAGCGTAAAAGAAATTACAGGATTGACATACACAGGGTCCGATTGAATAAGATGTAAAAGCGGGCACACCGTGATTCCTTGTGTAAAAATAAGGGAAAGATATAGAATAAAACTTTTTCATTTTTGGCTTACTTTTCAATAAAATCGAGTTTAAAAATTAGATAGGATTAAGTAATCGACAGATGGTCATTGTGCGTGTAAAAATAAGTAAAAAATGTGGAATAAAATCTTTAAAGCTCCATTTTCAAGAAAATAAAGTCTGAACATATTTAGTTAAAAATCAGTGTAGTACATGCGTGTGACAAATTTTACTCTGTATCTTTTCCTAATTTTTACACGAGAAATCACATTGTTTCCGCTTTCACGTGATATTCGACCGGACCCTGCGTCTACTCGGATATTTTTAGGACTATAATATAGTCGAATTTGGACGATATTTCTTTATAACACAAATTTCAAAACTGTTATCGATTTTTTAAAATGCTTTAAAATACTCCCAAATTTTTCACTAGCATCTAGAACCACTGATACTCTTGAAATCCTCTGGAAACCTCAGACCCTTTAGAACATACTCAATTACCCTATACTACTGGAATCTTTGAAACCCTCTGAAACCTCAACTACCACTAGAAAGTTTCGAAATTGTAGCGCACTCGAAACTTCAAAATATCCCAAAATCTCCAATCTGGGATGCCGTATATATATATATATTTCAAATCTTTGATCGATCTTTAAATGATTTTTATAACATTCTCAATTTCTTCATTTTCTTCGAACTCTTTAAATCTTTCAGACCCTCTGAAATCTCAAATGTCACGGAAAGCTTTTCAACCTTCTGAATTTCTTCGCAATGCTAAGGTCTTCGAAACTGTCTGAAATTACAGATCTCAGTGAAAAACATAGAACCTGCAACACGCATGAAAGCCTCTAGAGTTATCTCTACTCATCAAAGCGAATAAAAGAGTCTTAACTCCTTACGTTCTCGTGTGCTTTATATCGTAACATAAACCTAAGAGGTGCGTGGAAAAATGTTGTCCTATTCGCTGTCTCTGCTAACTCGTAACTAGTTAGTGCGTACAACTTGTTTCCTTTTGCGAGTAAACGCGAGAACCATTCGGAGACAGCGCATATTTCTCGTCCAAATACGATGTCCTCTGTGTTCGTAGGTTGATTGGAATGACGCCTTATATTTGGACAATGTTCCTTTCTCTGGTGGCGGTTTCTCTTTTCGGCAAAAGCAGCGTGTTGACGCTTTAATCGTGGACAAGACGCTCGACGCGTGGGTATCGGTAGTCTACTTGACGACAGCAACTATTTAAATTATGCCACAGAAACTATGCCGCTTTCGCAACAATTATCCGGTCTGCTAGAAAAATACTGCTGGTGTGAAAGCGCCTAGACCAAATATTACGCTACTTTTCCAGAAACCTTTTTCATCCGTCCGATGAATTACTGTTTCGTCGGAATTCTCAGAGCGATAGGATTGTACGAGGCAGATGAAAAGTGTTTGGAAAAAGAATATAGAGAGTGAAGTCGAATTTCAGAAACATATAGTACTCATCAAAGCGAACAGTACAGAATAAATAGGATACATTATTCTTTCGATAATACAAATTTATAGAATGCTTATCTAACGATATTTAATCTGCACGCTATTCTAAAGGGAAAAGGATGAAAGGAAGCAAGGCCAGTGAATAACAAGCAACCTATCAAACATCGAATTCACACAGCGTATCCGACAGCTTATTAAACGACAACATCAACGTAGCAATTATTTTAATTCTCCAATTATTTCGAGCATTAAAGTTCATCCTTCTCTTGCTTTCCTTTCGTTCAGCAGCTCGGTCATTTTGCCAAGACACTCTCAAAATGGTTTTGTGAAGCATAAATTGATCATTTCAACGGCTTTTGTCATATTTAGAAAGATAATATATCTAAAACTTAACACATTGTATACAAGTTAAGCTGAACTCGATTACTGTAAATTCAATAGAAATTTTGTATTTTACATACAATATTTAATATAAATCTATCGAAATAGAGATGTTATTAAACTTTGAATTGCGAGAATATAAAAGCAGAAATTTTATATTCGTAAGCAAATTATGAACAACCTTTGAATTTAATCTATCGAGTAACGCGATAAAACACGGTACAATATTCGATTAAGTCGAACAACGAAATGTTAACGCGTTACATTCGCGCGTGTATTTCAAACACGAATCGACTGAAACGTGCTTTTCAGGAAAAGCGGAAACCTATCTCAAAACGTCGCAAAAGTGACTTGTATTAAACACATCGTTTTGGCAAAAAAAAAAAACATGTAAATTTTACCAAAGTGAGAAGAGAACGAAGAATCGCTCTCTTGGTCTATACGTCTTAGGATAGAACAGAATTATTTTAAGTTGTGACATATTTTCAAAACACATGTGCGATATGCAGTGAGAGTCAAAGGTTCAACATACACCTTGAAGGCACAAAATTTATTCAAAAACTTTTATTATAAATAAAATTTTATAAGTTAAAAACACGTGTATGTGGCACACATAAATTGAACATGTAATGATTGACAAAAAGGATGTAAAGTACGCAGGATTACAAATTAATAGTAAAAAAGATCATACATAAACCAATATTACACGAACATCATTTTTTTACGGTGTATCGCTCACTTTTGACTCTCACTATTGATTCTCTAAATGTCACCTACAATGTACATATTTAGATAAAGAAAAATATGATAAATGATGATAAATACCTTGCCCCTGGTTCTCGACAAAGTGCACCTGGCTGAGGCTTCTCGAGAACTCGCCCTGCTTGACCTTCTGCGAGAAGTCGCCGTTGCCGAGCCTCTTGGAAAACTTGACGCGACAGTTGCTCCGAGGTTTGCCAGGCCTCAGCAGCGACGATGGCCTCGGTCTCTTGGCGAACGTGTACGGGATAGTATAGGGCTGTGCTACGTAAAAGTAAATCGGCCGATAGTCTTCATGGAGATGAGACTGCACGAACCCGCCGTTCGTCGGATAGCTATTGTACACGCTCGGTGCTCCGTTGCTATAAGCGTACGAGCCCGTGTAGTGGATACCGTAGTGGTTCGCCGTGTTTCGTGACTTCCTTTCCACCGTTTTGAAAAAAAGTGTCCCTTTTGTCGGACACTGTCCTTAACTTAATAAAACTCCTCGACAAGCGTCAATATACCTGCTGCACAATTCAATTCCTCTATCCAGTATACGGTTGATTAAGTACTAATGAAATAGTTTCTTATATTTCGTTTACTAGTCGACTACGACAGGATCGTTACGTTATTAAAATTGTTCGACGAGTTCTGTAGAGTTGTTGCTCAACTGAATTTCTCTACAGACTATCGTACTAAATTAATGAAATACCGTCTTATACTTCGTTTACTATTCAGCTGTTGTTAGTTCTGTTATTAGAGGAAGTACTTCGATGGACAGAATCTTAATATTATTAAAATTGTTTGACGATCGTCGCTAGATTTGTTGCTCAATTCAATTTTGCTGTTTGATAATTAATAAACTACTGTCTTATACTCCGTTTACTACTTGTCTATTACTAGCCTTGTTACTAGACACAGCCCTTTCCTTTTCCTCTCCTTTTTTCTAAATTATACAAGGACAGCACCGTAACAGCTAGTTTTTCTATAATTCCTCAAAAGATCGAAGTCGAACTTAGTTGCGTTTCTTTCTAGCTCTTCGTGACCTTTCTCTCGCCACAGTTGTTAACCTTTTGATGAACCGCGTAACAAGTGTCTGAATGATTGATCGCTTTCTTGGTTCCTTCAAACGTTCCTCAAGATCGAGATTACTTTTCTTTTGAGCAAAGAGGTACTCGATGGTCTATCAATAAAAATTTTAGGTGGATCCGTTTCGTCGGATGAAGGAAACTGGAGCTGGTTATTCTTTCAGCAGTCGAAGAAAGAGGAGTAAGAAAGAGAAAGAGAAAGAGAGAGAGAGAGAGGGAGAGGGAGAGGGATAAAAAGGAACCCTTCTGGCGCCCGAACAGAAATTCCTTTCCGGCGATTCTTTATCAAGGGACGTGATTCAAGCCAGCAATTGAATTTTTCACTGGGACCGTCCGTTCCGTGTGCAGGAGAGATTGTTTTCCCGTAAGATCCTCTGCTCCACGCTGCGGGTATTCTAAATGAGAAAGTCGCCCCCTCTCCGCTTCTTTCCCGCTTAATTGTCAATTAAGTGTGCTCGCATATATGTGTCTGAAAGTTTCCAACCCTCTGACCACCGTCAGTTTCCAGTTAACTTAGAAACGTTGTAATTTGCATGTAAGAGTGAAGCGTGACGTTGTCGTTGTTTTCCCGCGTATGTTTCCCTCCTAGCTGCTTTGAATAGTAAAGGGAGATCCTTCTAAAGTTAACGGTCCCTTAGTATCCTCTTTTTTCATGAATATTCTCGCGCTGCTTTTCATGTCATATCCTTGAATCCTTCACTCTCCTCCCTCGATCCCCTTTCTTTTTCCTTTTCTTTCCTCTATCTTTCTATCTTTTAACGACCACTTAGCTACACGAAGCGTTCTTTACCAAGCACGAGGTTAAAATCCCAAAGAGCTATTAAGATTCTCTTTTCGAATTAAAATTTGAACGTGCCCGTTACGACAACGCGAAGCTTCCGGCGCATAGTAATCGCATTAATTGGACCACGTTCGTTCCGGTGAAAATCGTAAAAAGCTTAACGAACGCCTCTCTCTCTTTCTCTCTCTCTCTCTCTCTCTTTCTCTCTTTCTCTCTCCGTTTATCCGATACACTTCTTGCATCAGAGAGGTGCCACGAGTGGCAATAAGTATAGACTCGGCGATAAGCTAAGGACTATGCCGGAATTAGAAGAGAGGGGAAAACACTCCGAGACTCTGGACTCTGGTCGTTTCTTCGATCTTGTAATAAACTGCAGAATCTGCGACGGACGATCAGCACATGTACGAGTCTGAAATTGTGTCAAGCCATATATCGTGTTTCACCTTTTGGACCGAATTATTTCTTTTTTTTTTCTCTTTTTATTTCTTTCGTTTTTTTTCTTTTTTTTTTACCGCAAGTTATTGTGCAGAATGTCAAGCGATTTTGTATCCACGATGCTTCGGAATTCTTCTCGAATACCGCTCGGAGTCCAGATTTCTCGTCGGCGACGACGTGCAGCGTGATCTTTTCTTCCTCTCACCGTTTCACGTTGTGTCAACTGTAAACAATGCGGTTCCACGTAAGTCGCGCGCTCGAAAACAACATGTATATATATATACATACAATGGAGACGGACAAAAGAGAGATTTTTCCCTGCAAATTCTTTCATCTTGAATCTTAAGTATATCTAAATTAGAATCTTGCATTTAAGTCCTTTACGATTAAAAATTCCGTATGAACATTTTTTTCTATTGTATTACAATCTTGTTCTTTTTTTTGTAAACTAAAAGTTTCAAACAGAAATTTTTCCTTCCAAATCCCTTTATCTTAAATCTTTAATAAAACTAACAATAAGTTAGGATTCTTTAAATTTAAATTGCTTTGCATGTATCTTTTCATTGTACTTTGGTCTTGTTCCTCCTTTTACAACCTAAAAGAGAAGATAATTAGAACAGAGAATTTTGCTGCATGAACTCTTCCGTGTTGTATAATTTACCAACTTCCATGTCATCTTATTCTTTAAATATTTTTGTTTCCGCTTTCCCTCTTAAATATTGAATCACCCATCCCTGTTTCATTCTGTAACTTATCTTATCCTGACCTAGCTTAACATTTACATTCCAAACCTCCTGAAAGTCCTAAAACTCCTGAAATTTTCTCCAGTCAAAGACTTTTTCTACCAGAACTTAGTGTCGACCACTGTACATAATGCTACAAAATGAAATTCTATATCCCCTATAGTCAAATAATGAATTTCGTTAAATAGCGTAATTCACCTATTACAGTATAATAATTCTTTCATCAAAAATTCCAAGCAATTCCTCAGCAGTAATCCGCAAAAAAAAGCTAAGTTTCAACAAACAAACGCACGATCCATTTCCAATGTCCAAGCATTGCTTAATCATGTCGCGTTCTCCCCACTCTCTTCATCCTCTCAGTTATTTTTCAATGTTCTCAAAATGAGTTTACGTTGGCATTCATGAACAACGCCGTCGGGTAACGCTCTTGACGTAACTGGAGCAGCAGTTGCACGAACGTAATATATTGCATTCACACGTCCGCGCATCGTTTTTTACAAATTGTTTAAGGGTTCCTCCATTACCGTCCGTTCCTGTCCCGCCAAAATTATTTACGTATAGTGGTCGGACTTGGAGTTTGTTCCAATTAATTCGTGCAGAATCGTGCGCAATCGTCAACAAAAAACCGGTAGTGATTCGTTCAAGGCCGAACGCACACGAGTGATGCGATATCGAATTGCGTTGTTCGTTATTTGCAGGCGAATCATTAGTAGACGAGATATAAGATAAATCTGACACCTTGTGAGATTTCGTGTCACGTGTTCTGACATACTGATCGTGGAAAAAATTAGAGGTTTCGTTGTGCCATCTACCATTTAGAGCGACAAGCTCTACCTACGAAATAGAGTAGAGCATACGATTATCCTAAATTTAAATTCACATTCAAATTTTCGGATGCAAATTCGAATTTAACTACCAAGAATACAGTTATCAAAATAGTAGAAAAATTCCAAGCGAAGTAGTCATAAGGAATTTTTAATATTCTAATATTTTTTTAACAAAAGATGTGTGAAAAACTTTCTAACTGCTTTATGTTGTTCCCATCACAGAAAATTTCCCTCTTAAAACTGTCAAACGCGTAATCTGACACGGCAGCGACTTTCCTTCCGAAATTCATATCATCTCTGTGTTTGTGAGGTAATACTGATACAGCATAAACCTTTCTCTTTTTAGCATTTTTTAAATAAAAATTGCGAATCTTTAAAGCAGAAAATCTTTAATAATCAAACTAAAAAATTCATAGCCTATCGACATATAAATCATAACAATGTCATATTGATTGTCTGCACGAGACTAAACAACGAAAGATGCAGATAAATTTGTGGAGAATCCGTGGATAACCAAACGGTGTTTTCACAGCTGTAAAGGAGAACAAGTTACGTTGAAACTGGTCTCGATGATCGTTGGCCACGGTGATTTTCGTAATCGGAACCTTGAAGCGACATCGCTGACATTAATATGTACCTGTTATGTTAATGAAAAACGATAACGACCCGCAGAATCTATCTTAAGAGCGGGTAATAGGAGACATATTAACAAGGATAAATGAATACTTCGCTGGACGTTTTCCTTTTCATCGACGGAAAAACGTAATTACGTAACGATTAATGCATCCTTCTAGTATGTCTTCCTTCCGTTATATCACAAATAAAATAAACAAATTCATAGGAAATTTGAAGATGTAAAAATGCATAGAACATACACGCTACATACATACAGTATCCAAAACAAAGCACTTGCCATAATACTCGGTACGTCAAATAAATTTTTGCTTACTGTTTTGCTCGTTTTCACAAAAATATAAATTTTCATAAATATCCTTAATGTGGCTTCGGTCCTAAGATATTTAGGATTGTAATTATTAAATGCATCTAGCGCTTCTGTATACATAGTAATAATTTGCGTAAGCATTAATGTCACAGAATATGGCATAAATGTCATTTGCGGTTTGCAAGAACACAAGTAATAAATTCCTTAACAGACATTTGCCGCCCTGAAATCTAGTGTGGGTCTACTTGCGCGTCGCCAATCGGTCTTTAAACGCACTAATTGGACAATACGTCGGTACATCGCTGGAGAGACTTCAGGTGATTAACCACGTGACCGAGAAGATGAAACAATCGAAATTAATCTCCGTTATTGAAAGACCAGTCAGGTTTAATGGATGCCCTTAGTTTCTGTCGCGGGCAGAAATATGGAAGAACCAAGCGTACAAAGAGAAAATAGACGGAGCGGACGAAGGGATCGCGGATATGAGAGGAAAATAGCGAACTTTGGGAGAAAAAGGGAGAGAAAGGGACGATCAGAGAAAAGCTGACAGGAAAGAAGAGCGAAAAGTGGCAAAAAAGCGAGAGAACAAAGGGAATGCGGATGGAACGGAGAGAAAAGAAGCAGAAATTGGTAAAAGTAATATAAGAGCAAAGAAAAATGCAAGAATGTGTGCGACTGAATGTGGAGAAGCGGGATGATGAGGTCGACTGAATGCCGTTAGACCGTGTCGTTGATGCAGCTACATGACTACGTATACATAGCCTCGTGTGAAATATCATCGCTCGTAGGAAAGGAACAAACGAAAAGCAGAGAAAAATAGAGAAAGACTTAACAAAGAGAGAGTCGCCGACGATCCGAATCTGTCTGGTCGTGACAGTCTTGCATGAGATGGAACGGATCAGAGTGTAATTCTATTGTGACAATGCCCAGCGCTGCTTCGTATTGAGACATTGTTTTCGATCGTTTCTTCGCAAACATAAAAATAAAAAAGGAAAAGAAAGAGATAAAATGTACAAGTTGGAGACGAAATGGTTAGAGAAAAACATCGCCTCGATATTTTCATTCTACTTTCTCTCGTTCCTTTTTTAACACTTTCATTAACCGAACAGCACCAGAGTGTATATAGACAACTTTAGAGAGGAATAAATGGCAGATGTTCTTCTTGCACATACCTTAACCGTGTTTATAGACAAAATAATCAGAGCAAAGGAGAAAGTGCAGAGATTACGTTCTGACAGATATTCAATAATAATGTTCAAAAACAAAATTTTTAAAAAACCCTAATAGCTATAGTAAATTAGAATAAATCATAGGAATTATTAAGCATAAATACGCTACATTAAAAATGTAGATAGAATATAATATCAAAATAGTAGAAAAAAATGAAATATCTTTTAATTATCGTTCGTCGAATTTCACGCGCACGTAATTGCGTGTCCGTACGGTATTTTCTCAGTAACCCGTTCTTTCTGCCAGAAGAATTTCTCTTTTTACTGACGTACACATCGAACAGGGTTCGAGATAGCTATCTTCGGTATGTCTTTCTGAACGTAACGCGATTCTATCTCGCGCACGATATCTTGGAATTTTTTTCCTCTCCAACAGATTGACTCGTCGTTACAACCGGTCCGGTTCGCGGATTTTTCTTCCCGCCTGACGTAACTCTTTCGACATATACCAGCCATTTGCTTCGGGGCATCGGACAAAGATGCATCGTGGTCCACCGTAGTCCGCGAAACTAGGACACGTAACCATCCCCCCACCATCTCCGACAACCGGCCAGTGTTTCTTGTCCTGTTCACTAGCAACTCGCGTAACATGACTTTGTACATAGATAATGAAATTACGGCCATCGACTGATTCACATGACAATCCATTTATTTTTATTCTTAATTTATAGGCACGTTTGAAAAATATCTATAATTGGGGCTAGTTTTTCTCAAGTAGCTTACGTAAAATTTACATATATAAATTAGCATAAATATATTGCAGTGGAAGGATGCTTAAGGAAGTTTCAGTACTTATACTTTATCCTCGAGCGATAAACACATGTTTTCTTGATTATACGGCGTAAAATACTTCATGGTAGCATGACAGGAATAGCCATAAAATACGCTCAATTTTATCCGAAACTTTGATCCTTAATTCGATCGAATGAAAATAGACGAATAATACATGGCTTAAGGTTTCTCTTATCGTGATTCAATGAGATCCGTTTGACTAGACTAGAGGACAACCATCTTGTTAGGATAAAAAAAGAGGAGAGAGGGGAACGATGAGAGAAAGGTAGTTGCGAGTATGTACGTGTAGTATATGTAATTTCTGTACGGTTCTTCGAGATATAATTTCATTACGAAATTCTTCTCACGAGATACTTATATCCCACATAACATAACTTTAATTCTGGTATAATTAATTTCTTCCTTTTTCACGAGATCAGGTGAATGAAATTTAATCAACGTGGTAGAATTTACTGGCAATTTCGATCGAATTTCGTCGAGTCAAACGCAGCGGTTTCATCACACCTCAAATTGCTCGACGTTTGAATCTGCGTTACGATGCAACAATGACCTCATGAATAATTTAACACGCGCCATTGTCTCATCGGTATGTACTAATAACATCACGTCAGTTGTAGCGTATCTGACACTGATTCACTCCGTGAATGCGTTCTTTCTTTATTTTCCACTCGTTCACCCGTGGCGCGTAGTTTTTAAAAATTGTTAAACCCGGATACGCGTGATTTTTATCGATATCAATGCAATGCAACATTCACCGTTTCTATGCAACTGCAATTTCACATTACGTCGAAAATTAAAACTAATCTGCATACGTGATTAACAAAATTTTTCTCCTTTTTCGGCATGGTAATAAAAGTTAACGAAATTTTCGCGGGATGTTATATAAAAATGAAATTACTCTTGCTAATATAAAAAAGTTACGTTATTCGCAAAAATTACACATATTTTTAACCAACTCCGTTATTCTGAAAACTGAAATCACAGATCCTATTAGTGGTTCAATGAACTTTCGTTTCGTACCACAAATTGAGATCAGATGAAACTTGAACAATTTAAATCTGAATTCAAATTTTCTGTTCGTGAAAAGGAATTCGAATACTTTTCATTTTGTAAAATATGCAAGACAAATATGAGTAATAAAATAAAAAAATAATTGTTAGTAAATATACTAACAATTAACAGCTATGAAAAGATCGATTGAAGAAAAAAAAAATGAAGAAGTACAAAATTTTGCCTGCATTGCTTTGGCATCGTTTGTGTCCCGTTCCGCTTCTCTCCCACGCTGTAAAGGTCCTCTTGTTTCACAATTCAAACTTGAACCAGATAACCTTCAGCATCCACCGATAAAGGACCGATTTCCGATCGTTTCGATCGTATCTTTGGCACAACACTTTTTCGTCACTATATTAGCACAATTTAGTCGTAACAATTAGAAGAGTAACCGCTTCGGGACGCATACACACGTTCTACAGCGTCTCTTGAACTGAATTTCTGACTGAGGCCCTGAGTCTTTATGCCCATCTGGCTCTGGCAGGTGTTACAGGCTACAGGTGGCACCACTGCTCGATCAATTATCTTACCTATATCGGTCCCTTCTACGGTTAATATGAAGTGGGACCCACATGCGCCACTTTTGTAAAAAGTTTCGTAAAAAAATGTATAAAAGCATTTCTTGATTCAATAAGGAGAAAGGCTTTTTAAACTTGATTTGATAAGAGCACTAATAATTATTACTAGACTGTAAATTTTTATTCATTTATGAGACATTTGAAAATATAATAATGCAAATAATCTATGTAATATATGAAAATATATAAAATAATTAAAGCGGATCTTGGATTAGATTCCATTTCTTCAATTTATATGAGTTAGCATAATTAATTCTAATTATATTAATAGATGTGTAGATCTCCTTTATAAATCTATTTACGAACAATGTACACGATAATTTATATCACTCATACATAGTTAAAAATCCCAACTCCGCCTTACTGGACTTAACAAGTATTAAAAACATCGGCGTTCCCCCGCGAACTATAAATCTGAAATTTTTTATTTCATAAGTGGTTGCGTTTTTAATTTCCTGTATCTTAATTCATGAACTTACCGCTCGTGCTGCAATATTTGCCCTAGAGACTGATGGACGTTCACTTTATGCAGAGAACATTTATCTTTATCCTCAAAATAAACATTTATATTTTCAGGAGTATAACGTCTGTGTGAGTCCCACTCAGGTGGGTCATTAAACAGCTGTACTAATTGTTCTCTCAACCTGAATAAGTAAATTTATTATATGTGAAATAACTTTTAATTTTTTGTATAATATGAAATTCCTATATGATATAACAGCATACAATGTATCCTCGTGAAAATTTTGTATGAAATCTGTCTGCTTTGTTTCAGGATATAAAATCAGAACTGGCCAAATGAGTTTATTTTGTGCATCCAAATGAACACCACATTGTACCATTTGTGGAATTTGAGGTTCTAGGTCTTTTAAATTTGGATTTATTTTCCCTTCAATCGATTCTAAATTAATGCCTTTTCCTTTTATTATATTTAGTAATTCTTCTTCTTCTTTATTTAATTTCTTTTCTAATCTATCTTGTTTTCTTTTATCTCTTTTCAGACGTTCCTATAAATATTCAAATATAAGTTGCGCATAATAAATACTTTCTCAAGTTTATATGCACTAAAGTATGGATATTCTTACTCCTTCAACTACTGCTTGTGATTTTAAATGTAATATTATCTTGTCAGTAGGAGATTTATCGAGTAACCGATCACAAAAGTCAATACACTGTTCGTAATCTTTTATATGAAAACAACAAGTGGCAGCTCTATTCAAAACTTTTATGTAATTTGGTTTTAACCTCAAAGCAAGCTTGCAGTCATTTAAGCTTGATCTGTAATTTATATAAAAAACAATCTTCATAAAACTAGAACAAGACTGTAATATTAAAATATGTGTGATATCAAATATACCTATAATTTTTTAACATAAAATGTGCAGCAGCTCTATTATTATAAAGCTGAGCCATTAATTCAATATCTTTGCATTTAGTTCTTATTCCTTCTGTGTAACTCATAATGCTTAATCTATAATTTTTATATTTGAAATTGAAATTTCCATCTTCCTTATAATTATTTGCAAGTTCTATAAAACACATGCAAATGTAATACTACCAATATCTATATAAACATTTATACCGTTAAATTAACTGTTAACCGTGCAATCTCAATAATGCTGGAAATATATATTTTAATTGCAAAAATAAATAAAAATAACAAAAGTTTGTACAAAAATAACAAGAAGTTGCTATCTTTCTTAGAAATATTTAAGACAAACACCAAACAAGAATATAGTATCCTGTTATGATATTCCAAGGTTAAATTAGAAGATTACAAGACTAAATAGAATAAATTAATCCAAACCCTCAGGTGTATTCTCGTCTTCCCCATATTTGAGCTGTTGTAAACCTTCCATCAATGGAGAAAGTTCTTCTCCAGGTTCTGGTGTCTTTTTCATGAAAAATGGATGTTTTTCCATTTCCTCTTCCCACCGATCTTCTGGCCATCCTTCAGTATAGCTCTTCTTTTCCAAATTACTAATATATTCATCGAGTTCAGCATCTAACTTTGAAGCAAGTTCTAATCTTTCTTTATCAGTCCATACTTTACTTTCTTTTTTACTTGTTCCTTCCATTGTTTAACGATTATTTATATTAACTCTTTATTTATTGGCAATAAGAAAGAGTACACAAACATAAATATCAATGAAACAGTTGCAATACAAAATTATTCAACAACAACGCCAAATTAGACTCCAAATAATACAAATTTAATCGAGAATAAAAATAAAACAATTATAATCTTGCAAACCACAACCTCCAAAATTTCACGTGTATATGTATCATTTCTTAATGTCATAACATTATCGACCGAGTAGATTCTCCAATTCACCCCCAATGATGGCGCTAGTAGTATTCTTATAACTACTATTTTAAAAGGGCTTATAACATTAACACCTTCCTCTTTTTAACATTTCTCATATTAAATATTTTATACAACCTCAAAGCATATTACCAAGAAACTTATTGGTAAAAAATTATCAATATTTTAAAACAGTAATATTCATTTAAAGGTTATAATTTCAACTAATACATTTAACAACATGATTACTTTAAAGCTTTTCGCTCTTAGAGAAGAGACTCAAAAATACTTGAAGAATATAACCAACGAAACATCTGAAAGTTTCTTTAATTAATATAAAAACAATCGTTCTCGTTTAACGCTTCCAATTTCCCTCAAAAGGAATAGTAAACAATGCAACGACATCGTTGTTGCAGATTCATCGGTGAAAATACGATTCTTAGTTTCGAAATGGTTTGATACGTAGTGGAAAAAGGAAGAGAGGGGTGGATAATCCTACAATAAAATCTGTATTGAAAGTTAGGGATGAGAAAATCCAGAGGAGATACGTCGATCGGGTAGGTAGGGGTGGTTAAGGTTCGGACGTTTACGCAAACATTCGGGTTTTGGCCCCTTTGTGTTCGGCTTGGCAAGATGGCGCTCGGTGAAAGCTGGTCCACGATTGGTCGATGAGACCGCACCGCGAATCTCCCGAGAACAGTCGCTTCCACGGCCTCGGAGCGGGCGAGTTGTTGGTCCTCTTGGAAAAAAGCAAAACACGCTCTCTCGTTGCGGCGGCGAGTGTAATGGCCACCGTGGGCCTAGGATAGCAAGAGAGGTGAGGCGGTTCGCGAATTCTTTTATTGAAACGCTGGCTAATCAATGAACGACTTATCACCCCGGTCAACAGTCAGTGCATATAATAATACGTGTGTGCCGAACTGCCGCTCTTTCGTCTCGATCGGTGGCTTCTGTCCGGTGAAGAGTGCGTGTACATCAAGTAGTGCATCAGTGTACTTAATGTGTGCCAGCCATTGTCGAGCGTGCATCATAGTGCCGGTCACCTAATAATCGTCGATCACCACTGGATAATATTGCTTGTTCGTCTTGTCTGTTGGATTCTACCCTTTTGGCACGCGACGCAGCATCGGTGAGTACTACGGCATAGTTAAATGAAACCGTATCACACGATGTCGACGACCGTGCGTATATGTATGTCGAGGTGGCTTAGCGTTAGAACTAAAGTATCTACGACTAACGTATGAAATTTACAATAAAGAAATTAGAGTGAAAGATATGTCGAAAAATACATAGTACGGGGGAACTAGCAAACCTTTATCTGTGTACTTTACAAAAAGTCACTGAAAATTCAAATCAAATTTGTCTTGATATAAATCTATCAGATTTGCGTGAAATATTAAGAATTAGTCATTTTGATTAATCTATTAGTATTAAGATTCACAATGAGTGTACGTGTACATTATGGTCGTTTTGTTCCCTCAAACAAGAGATTCTTGTCTATCGATACTTTCGCCTAAGACTAGACGCACCCTTAACTCTCAGTCTCTCTCACTGAATAAAAATAATCTTCTCTAAGTTGTCATCACCACCATTCGATGATTTACGTTCGAAAAACTCGTACTCGTCCATAGATCGCAAAGTTGTGTTTCTGTCATCCAATCGTTCGCACATGTACGGTCTATACTTCCCATGGGGGAAAAGTCCATTTATTGTCATATGCAAGTAGTAATGAGAGTATGCGCGTTGCGAAGCACGATCAATTTCGGAAGATCTACCATCACGCTGCAAAAGATGTCGCACCACCCTTCCCGTGCTAGTTTATTGTTGCTAAATATTTTTGAGCATTCTTTCGCGCACCGACTCATAGGGTGTAACCTCTTTCTTCTCTCGTACCTGATTGCTGCAAACGTTCTACCCGCATGAACGATATTAGATGCTAAGCTATCTATCTCAATTCGAATCAAATTACTCTATATAGTACAAACGCGTGTAATGTTAATGCTACTGTTTCTCTCCTATGGTACACTCATTTATAGCGTCGCTAATAACCTTGTACATGACATTAAACAACAAATGAAGAGAAAAGAAGTGTCCGTGGATACATCTTCGTCTCATTCGTCGCGTATTAAGGTCACTGTTACCTTTTATCCTTTCTGTGTTGTATCGATGCAGCATATGCCTATGAGAATCACTCATGCATATATTTATAAAAGCAAATATACTTATTAAACGTTGTGTGAGTTGAATATAAGAGGCAACATTGATGTCATCGCTTTGGTTATTCGTTTTCAAAGGTGCGTTTCTCCGTCGTTTTTCGCTGGTTACCACAGATGGGCGTATTCTTTTGCAAACAAGCGTACTCGACGATAATCCCATTTGCCCGGAAAGCATAAACGCGTCCCGGTAACCGTGAATGACCCGTTTCGCGGCTTTAATAGGGATCATTCGGGATATCGCGAAATAATGTATGTATCGCGATGGTAACAGGTGCCCCCCTCCATCGCTCTTTTCCGCCCTTTTTGCAAAGAAAAGCACGTGCCTCGCGCTCAGAATCGGCGTATTCGCGCATACGCTATTATTAAAACTGCCACTTATAATTCATCAATGCAACAATCATATTGTGCTTTTACTTTTCTGTTCACCTTTTTCCGTCTTTTGTTACTTCGCTTTTATAGCGTAATACATATTTTAAAATGAAGCATTTTTGTAATTCTAACTTAATTCTAACATACATATATGTTTTTCAAGATAAATTTTGTGAAGGCTGTTCCGGATTGTTATTGTTCTTTTAACATTAATGAGATCCCTAACATAAATCAGGCTACGTATTGCATTTCAAAAATATAATCTAACCTACTGTTTTCAAATTTAGTCGTTATTTATTGTCGAGAGAAGAATCTGTTTTGAAAGTGATAAATCGTAAATCATTAATGAAATGACTCGACTGTTACGATACACTTATTATCAATTGTAGCCGTATCTCATTAATTTTCAAAATCGAGTGTTTCAAAAACAAAACCTTGTAAGGAAACCTTCCGTACCAAACTTTTTGCTTCTTTTTACATCAAAATCACTTTGGCTTTTACTTTCAATTGTAGTATTTAACTACCGTTTTCGATTGTGCTTGTATGTATATTTCGCTGTGTAATACGCGGCAGCGGCCCTCGTAATACCGACGATAGAACTTTTACACGTGTCGCTGACAAAACGCGTATCGTCGCCGTTCCGCAGTCCGGGGTAGAGTTTTTCGATCGTACGAATTATCGATTTCGAGCCGCGTGAGAGTGCTGGTAATTTTTTGCGGGATGGCTTTTTAATTAAATTTCGTCACCGTACGCATCTTTTCTATACGTTTAACTCCGTTATGATATTCTATTGGGGAAAAATATTACTTTTTGTGGGTTGGTTAGGAAAATTCTTCCGTCGATGATAAAACGTTGAAGATAGCTTGATGTCGATGTCGTCGATGTATTATTGGAAAGTACATTCTCGTACCGACGAAACTTTTGTGAATGTCAAAAGTGAAATTCACGTAAAACGCGAAAATAAATTCTTCAATGGCAACACGTATTTATACACTAACTGTGAATCAATTTTAACTACGGATACTCTCAACAGAAATAACACGATTTCTGTACAGTGTAAAGTTCGAAAGGTTAGTCCGAGAATCGAATTTGCTCTGTGAAAAGTGACAACATCCAGCTTCATCTGTTGTTCCTCCCCTCCTATTAACTAGATAAATTTTGATTATATCGATAGCAACAGAATTTTTCTCTACGAACAACGTTGTGTCGAATAAAACTATTTAAAGGACATTTGCAGTCGATTTAAACTCCAAATACAGAGGAAGTAATATCATGTCGAAACATTAAAAGTCAGACGAAAATTCATGTATATTCAAAATTAGCATTTTGCGATGAAAATACGGAAAATATTACATTAGGATAATTCGAATCGCCTTTCGAATAAATAATATCCCAGCTCGAGAGATCTCGCGTAAATATTAATTAAAGCTCGCTGATGAAAAGACTAGCAGCTATCGATCAGTTTATACGAAGTACATACATACGTACTTTGCGTTGAGGATGATGAGGCTGTGCTCGAAATGACGCTTGGAATACTTTCGACGAGAGATCCACTCGTGAAATACTTTTTGACGTTGATTGCGCGTACCCTATGTGTACTGGCGGTGTTAAATCGCGTTCAAGACTCGCCCGACTCCAACCTTCTTTTCTCGAATTCTGCCGCACGCTCCCCCCCCCCGCCTTCGGTGAGTCTTCAGTTAATCTGCCGTGATTTATGCATAAGTGCGATTAAAGCCGAAGCCCCTATTGATATGAGCAATAAATCCGGCGATAGAGATTAGCCCTGGTCACTAATAGTTGAGATTTCTCAACGGGTAGCTTTGTGGTCAAGCGTTCGTTGTTAAGTCTAGGACTGTTTAGTGTGTATATAGATGCGCCCACGGTGTCTCTAAATCACGTGGCCCGTAATAACGTATTACTCGAAGTAGCGCTTAATCCCGGGATGATTTGTGAAGCTTACCGATCACCTATTTTAATACTTTAATAGCCAACCTGTCACCTTGTAATTTAGTAGGTTCTATAAAAAGTTTCGGAAAGTGATCAATAATATTATCACACCGATAGTATTTGTAGTATTATACATATATTCTTAATGTGTTAGATCGGTGTGGGTAAAATGTCGATGAATGAAGTTTGAATTTCGTGGGCCATCAAATTTTACTATACATCAATTATCAACTACGTTAAAGAAGTTGAAGATTAAGAAGAAGGAAATTGTTATCAATTATGTGTATTATAAAGATCATTTAGGCAATAATTTAATGTATAAATTATTATGTGTACTATGTATATTATAATACGTATTTTAAATGACATGGAAATTGGATATTACGGTTTATGTTATATATAACTAATATGTCGATATGTTACAAGTTATATGTTAAAAAATGACATTTCATGTGAACCACCTTTCTAGCGATATCAATTTAGTCATGACACTGAAAGGCATAACCTATCGGTCTCTACTGTCAAGCGTGTTTATCTAATTTACTAAGTAGTCTCGCAAATAAAGAAATATTAAAGCGTCTTAAATTATACCAAGTGTCAAAAAGATTAAAAATTATTTGAATGTTAAGGAATGCCATATATGAGGATATAAAGACTTCACCTTTTAGGTTATGTTTCACTGAAACAACAGGTGTACAAACAACCGTCCTACCAACGGGCGGGCGCATCACTACGATTCTGAATATTAAGTTCTCTCTCCTTCAAATCGTATATCGAGATAATAACAGCGATTGGCCGGTGGTCGGTTGTTCGTTACGGTGTCGTAAATGTCACGTGTGACGATAAAAATTTCTGACGAAACACATTATACCCTTTACCATCAGACCATTGACTGAAAGGAGTCATTGGGAGCGTTTCGATCGCCGCTTAACAGTTCACGGTCTATAAATAAACATAGTGGCCTCGGTTAAAGGACAGCTTTCAATAATCATAGAAAAAGAAATATAAATAGAGAGAGGGTTCAGCGTAAAAGAAGTTCGTTACTCCGCCACGTTTCTCGTGTAGCACGAGGCGCGCCTGTTGTGTATATGTGTGGGGGCGAGTTAGGGGCAGCACCCACCGTTTAACTCGTTGAAATCTGACGATGTTTAATGAGACGTCAAGAATTTGATGCGAGTTTCGAAAGCACGGTTGCATAGTACAGAAGAAGAGAGAGGCCAAGCGCACACCGCGGGGCGGTCTTTATAAAGACGGCCTTTATATTTGACCGGTCGGAAATTCAGTGAGCATGTGGCAACGTCGGATATCCCTCTCTGTATTTCTTTCTTCCTCGGGCCAAAGCTCGATTCGTTGGCCACGCATCTTTTTCCAGCAGCGCCGGGCCGCCGGCCGACCATCGGGCCTCCATCGCGTTCTATACCCGTACCAGAAAGTTTCTTCTACCTTTACCACACCACCACCTTACACCCCATCCGCTATACTCTTTTATCTTATTATTCGACCCGACCTCCAACGAGTTAGGCTGTTGCCTTCGCCTCTACAGAGAGCCCTTTGCCTCTCACTCTCTTTTCTCCGACTTTTGCTTACTCTTTTGTTTCTATCTCTCTCGTTCAACCTCCTCTCGTCAAGCCTCCTCTTCCTCCCACCGTCTCTACCTTTCTCTTCGAAGCGATTCGCTTCGCGACTAACGAAGAAACTGGAATCTCGTTGTATGGATACGAAGAAGATTCTTCTTCCTTTCACTCTTTCTCGTGTCTCCGCGTCTTTATCTAACATTGGCTGACGCCCCCTCGCCTCCCCCTTTCATGCTCCGCGTACAATTAGTTTGCTCGAACTCGTACGGGCCAACGAGCGTTTCCCTACCATTTTCTATATGTATCATGGACGCGTTATCGATGCAGCCGGCGAGAGGCGCGCATATTAAAACTTGACGAGACTCGCCAGGAATCCAGGAAGAGGCGCTGTGAAGCAGCTAGCGGCGGACAGTGGGGGGAAAAGGAAATCGTATATAGCCGACTATACCGAGGGAAACTTTTCATAATGTTGGATGCTGGATCCGTTTAGAAATTTTTCAATCGTACCCTCGGTATCGTGAACTTTGCATTCCTCGCGTCCTTCGCGGTTATTCCACGCAACCGGATCATGTGGAATAATATTGACTCGCATCAAGTATCCCTTTACGTTCTTGCATTTTTATACGAATATTCGGTATTACGCCGCGCAGGTTATGTATTTCTTACCCGATGCCACGATATTACAGGTGCTATTTCTCTCTTTCTATCTGTTTTTTCCCGTCCGGTCCGTTTAGTTCTCACGATAACGCGCCTTTGCAACGAGTCACAGGACTCATAGGTCCGTGCGTTATCAACCGCGGGTGATAACGCGTGTACATTTGTATTTGTTTTGGCGTGAACCTTTATGTAGTCACAGTCTTTTTTCTTTCTTTTAAGTTTTATTAAATTATAACGAAATATATTACAGTTTCATATCGCATCACATATATAAAGGATTTTATAGTATACAACAAAACTACTTAACCTTTTGATTTTATAATTAATTTTGTCTTTTTCGTAACTTTCATCAATTTATTACGTATTATCCAAGTAAGGCTATTACAAACTTTCGGAGAATAAAATACATACGGACAGGTGAAATTCGCATTGAAATTAATAACATAGACGGCTCTTCCGCATTTAGTATCGTGTGAATTGCAACATTCTCAATAGATTCCGCGAATACCTAGCGCTCGTGTATAACTTAACCCGTTTGAATTTTTTATAGGCTCATCATCATATTTCTCTTTTGCCCTTTCGTTCAGCATCGAACAACGCAACATGTTGACCGCATTTAAATGTAAACGGGCGCGCACCTCTCTGACAATTTTCGCGAAATATTTTCAAGTTTCCCTGCCCGCCTTTTCCCCGGTTCCGGCACTATTTTGCGCGAAGAATCGCGTTAATTCGTAAACCGCAATGCAGTAGCTTCGCGTAATTGAAACCACTGCGTGTACCGATGTAACTACTAATGGTAACGGAAAGTCATCGGAAATATATTTTTATCGACCGAGCGGAGAAAATCGTGGGCTAACCATGGGCCAGAGAGCTTATTCCGAAATCAATCACGTTCACGCGCGATTGTTTTACCTAATACAACACGCGGGGTACGTGACTGCCGCGAAACTGGCTGGCTTGTTGCCATGTTTTCTCGCATGGAAACGCTCGCGATCGGTTAAATGTTAATTAACATCCTGACCTTTAACCGATCGTTCATGTATACCTGGGGATAATCGCTGATTTCTAACCGTCTATATACTTGACGCTAATATTTTAACGCGCTTTCCTGCACCTAGACTGGCTTACCGAGATATTTGAACACCTACCACAGAGAACTTATATACGTAACGTATATATCGTATATGTTATATAAAAATTGTGGAAACTTCATTAGCACTGAAGAGAAACGACTGTCATGATTACGTTGGTCAAATTTGAAGTGAATGTAAAGATGTAGTAGAAGTTACAAGATATTTGTTGCAAATTTATATTTAGTAAATTTACATTATAATACAGCATGAATATTAGTTTTAAACGTATTACCATATACGAAATGGTTCCGGTAGATATTGAAATTTATTAATACGATATAATGGATTATTAATTGTTCACTGATACACCAGTGTAATCATGATAATTCGTGATATATTACAAAGTTAATCAGATTTCAAAACGTTTCGCGTGACACCCATAAAATATTCATAAAAGTCTACGAATGGTTGGGAAGTACTTTCGTGAATCTATGTATCTCTACTAGTCGCTGGTTTTTACCTCGAGAGAAATTCTCGCGTATAGTTGCCGCGTAACCCGCCGTTCGAAACCGTGGGGAGATGAGTCAGTATGACGATGGTAGAGCGAAGGATATTTTGCAGTGTAAAAAAAGTCTCGCTTAGTTCTCTCGCAGGGTGCAGAGGTCCAAAGCTATCGTTTTCTCGATTCTCACGAGAAGCCTTGCCCCTTGTATCGGTTTCATTCGACTCCTTCTGCCACACAGTAATTAGAAAACACGTAAACGAGTTTTCGGTACGTTAATTCCGAAGAACGTAATTCCGAGCGTTGCTGCATCCTGGTATCCTCTCTTCTCCCCCTCTTTCTCTCCACGCCTCGTACCCCTCTATTAGATGACCCCATGGACTTTCAGCCGCGCACACTCACACGTATATACGCGTATACTTACCTATGCGTACACATGTGCACGGTTTATTGAACAGTGGGGATCGGTCGTTAGAAGTTAGAAACGGGGGGATCACGTGCGCCGCTTCACCGTTTCCCCGGCAATGCGCGCACAATCGCGTGTATCTCCAATTTTTTAAATAATCATGAATACACACGGGCCTGATGATAAATTTCCCCCCTGCATTCCGCGTTTGTTTGTACTGGTCTTTTTTACGCTTTTTTTCAGCGATGAATTTATATATAGAAAAGCAACGAGGAAGGCACTAAAGATAATATCGTTTTTCCAACGGTGACAAATAGGCGGTTGGTTGCGCGCCAACGCGGATCATAAATATTGAAATATTACACCTCTGTCGGAATCAGTTGATTTTATAGAACATGCGTGCACGATAGGCGTTGTGTTACGCTATTTCAGTAACCATTCTCACGGTTGTTCCAGGAACGTTTAGAACGCGTCATTACCATATAATACACAATTACCCACAAATCTGTATTACCCTGTATAAATTCCTTTCAGAAGCCACCTGTAGAAAAGACGCTGTATTGTTCGTGTCCGCGATACGACGCGTCAGACGCCGCGAGTAGGTATTCATAAATCGTGGAAAATTAAAATTACTTCCAACAAGTCGTTTTTATTGCTGAAAAATAGTCGTCCGTATTTACGACTTCTTTTATAATCATTTCCTTTTTAATTTGATTCTAGGAACAGTAATAGACATAATATAGTCGAATTTCTAATTTCGTCCATATTTTTCCATAACGTTTTTCTCATAAGTTTAATCATTCTCAATTGAAACCATGGGAAAAGAACATTTTCGGTCATATACTTTTTTTTTCTTTAGTGGATAGCAATGTTAAGATTCATTCGCGCGTCAAGCAACTCAATACATTTTATTTGGTTTTTAAATTAAATATGTATTCTTGTCACCCCTTTAAATTCCACACTTAAAAAATATCCATCCATGTCTCAGCTGTTTTTCTTTTTTATAATACTTGATACATTTGTTACTTAATTTCAGAATTCTTATGTGTGAACATCGACACATAATCTTTCAACTATTAACCATACCATACCATTAAAATACCACCTTCTGATCACCAAATGACACAAAAATCAGGAAATCAATGATGATGAACTCGTCGCGTTTCTCCTATGTGATCATCGATTTGAAACGCTATAAACTCTGTCAAACGGTAGCATTAGTATCGTACCGACGCGTCACAGCGAGAAATCGCGTACATTTCATATACATAAACGATCGGTGGGGCCTGTTTCCGCGTGCTAAAAAATCCATTCGGATCTAGCGGCGGTCTTGCCGGCGCTGTATTATGGAAATCAGTGGAATCGGAGTGCCGAGTATGCAAGACACGTGAATTAAACACGTAATACACCGACTCCGCAGTGTGCACCTGTCGCGCATGCAAATCACTTAAGCCGCTGAGCCTGCTCCTGCTCGGTTTCCGAGCTTTTTCGGCCGCGATGCATATCGCTGCGCGCTCGTTGCGCTCTCGATTGTAATGCGCGTTCTCTCTGCGTGTCCTTGCCACTTTTCTGTTTCTCCCTTTTCCTTATAGACGTATACGTGATAAGGTAGACTTATTCGAGTCACCTAAGCTTTTATATCATAAAATTCAATCTTGATCTTTGCAGAGAAAAATTAAATTTGTTGTATATTATAGAACACCGCGATTCTTCGATATGATAACTTGCCTTATATCTCTACATCTGTTTCTGTTAAAATATCTATCGCTTTATACAGGTAGCGTATAATAAAATATATTTTTTTGTAACGTTTCGCTTGCGATATTGCGCTTTATTTTACTCAACCAACTTACCAATGAATTCCCTCAAGTACGTTTGAAAGGCTTCTGCAGTGTTCATTTATCAGAATATAAACACGGTGGAATAGACGGTTGATAAATGTGGATCATTCTTTACCTAGCTTTTATACAAAATATAAAATATATAATGTTTCTCGTTGAAAAATCACCTTCTTTCTATCGACAAATACCCGATTTGTTCCTTTAATAGATGCACTTGATGTGCAGCTAAAATTAATATTAGCGACGCAATATTTTCCAAAGTAGAAAATTAATTATGTTTAAATCTCGGCTGAATACGAATGTACAGGATGTAATAGAACAAACAGACTGTCTAAAACGCTACAAAATTATCGAACAAGTCAATATCTTTCTCTGTAAACCTCTCTCTATCTCTTTTTACCATCATAATTTTCCATCTCTCGTTCCCTCTGCTCTTCGATTCTCGTAACTTTCACCATGTTCCCCGTCTCTTCTTTTTCCTCGCCTCGTAAAATCTGTCACTCTCTAGGGCTCTTTGCTCTTCTACCTTCCCTGACACACAACCTGCCGCGCCTGTAAGCACAATCAACGATTAGATGCAATCAGTTACGCTTTCTTTTTCTTTCGTGCGTGTCTCTGCGTCGTTTCTTGCTACAATCACTGGAATACTTTATCGATCGCATGTACACGTGATATTTCAGTTAATATTTACCGACGTTCGCGTTCCATACAGATTTTTCGTCCGCGATGTAACCATTACACAAATACAATCCAGGCGGTGTATTCGTCGTCGTCGTCGTCGTCGTCGTCTTCGTTATTACATGCCACTACCAGTAACCGGAAGATCTTGTGCCCTGATAAATTACCCTGTAACGTAACCGGTGCGCTCGCCTTCTTCCGTCGTCCTTTCTGTGTCCGAGATACAGTCGGAGACAAAAATAATTGAACAGATAGCGGAAGGTAGGTATCAATGAAGTTTCATCGAGTTAGTCCTAACGTTATATTGTACTGATATAATTAAGTTCCATTTATTACAAAGCAGCGGGCAAAAGGAAGTTTAAAATTCATTAAGTGGTTAATAATTTCAAGAACTGTTAGTAATTATAAATAATTATTCGTAAGTAACTTTGTGTATGCGAGTATATTAATGACTTTTCTATTAGCTATTTTTCAGCATGTTGCTGACTGCTCTAGAGTTTCATATTATATTTAGTCGCTTTTCTCGTCTTGTAAAATTGTGATGTCTATTGTACCACTTACGTTTAAATTTCCTTTTACCCGCTACTGTATACTGCAGCGGTATGTACGTCTCATTTACATCTGTGTAAACAGACCGTATTTAACGAAACGTCGTCGATACCTTATTTCCACCACCTATTTAACTTATTTTTGCCCCCGACTGTATTGTTCACCGAGTTTTCTCGTTCGAGGAAAATAGGTTCCAGCTGCATGAGGTAGGTCAGCTAGGGCTTCCTGTAAACACGATGAATAATCCAAATTAATGGTAAATGCATACCACGAGCGAATAAATTTCTACGAGAAAAAAAAAAGAAGGAAATATCTGAATACCACGCTAATTGAGACTTTGAAAGGATTAAGCTTATAGGAGATAATTGGTTTGTCATTTAGGTAGTAGGTCATCTTAAATTTCCAATTTTCCCTGTCCAAGTGGCTGTGAAACGCTGAAAAGCCGCATTTCCATGGATATAGTCAACATTCACCCGTTGAATTATGCTCGAGAGCTTACTAGACCCCGTCTTTCGAGAATATGCGTCACGCCAGTATGTTGTCATATATAGACACATACACGGTGTGCCAGGATTTAAAATTTGGTAGATGTATTCTATGATTATAATCAGGCAAAAAGTATTTTATAAACGTAACTTATTCGGAGCTTTATCCAAAAGTTATAATAAAAATGGGAAATGCAAAAGGAAAAATAACTAGGATAGGATTATCATGCTATAAGACAAGAATAGATTTATAATCAACGTAATCATTAACTGTTAATATATAATTCACAAGAAAAGTTGAATTTATTACTGTATTGTGTATTACTATAGAAATACCCACGCAAAGTTGTAACAAAATTTAGCTACCAAACTCTGGATCACCCTATATTATATAATATATTGTACAAAACATTTTGAAATTTCACGAAAAAAAATTGGATAAATTTCAAACCAGTCGGGACACTTACATAGAAATTACAAAATATTTATTGCAAACATAAGACACGTAATATATAAAAAAAAGGTGTTCAAATACTAACACAAGCCACTATATTTTTATACATAACATTTTATAATTATAACCTTAAAATTGGCCTTATAACCTTAGAATTGACTAAATTTGTTAAACTCTGGGACACCCTGTATGCACATGTACACATATACGGGTAGCAGGTATATATACGTGGCACGCATAATGATGCTTCCGCCACACATAAATTAGCATCACGAGTGGCCGGCTGACCCGGTGTACGAGACAATTTTCTAAGAAATTTGTCAAACGATAATTCGAGCGGCTTCTCAAGTGTAAATTCAGCTCTCGCGGTGGCTGCCGACCGGTCGGTCCGCCCGGTATGCAAATAAGTTGGTCAAGATAGCCGAGCGATGAGAGAGGCGGGACGTGTCGTTATTCCGATACCATTGTTTGTATTTCATGGCGGAACGTGAATCATCGGTTACTTAATTCCGATAACGCCGCCAGCTACCGATGTCGGACGCATTTTAAACGCGCCTTGTCTTCCCTGCTGCCCGCTTCCAATGGACCGCCGTGACCGATTCTACTGTGCGGAAGTCCAAGACTTGTATTGGCGAATATGTGGGCGCTTTTGCCAGGTCGTACTAGATAGGATGAAAATTTGGAAAATTATTATCATTTGTAAAACAGATATACGTAGAACGAAAGTTTAAAAAATTAGATTTTTTTTTAATTAGTATTGTTGATGGAGGAGATATAAAATCGGCCAGATGCTAAAGTTTATATGTTTCGTACAACTTAAAACGCAACGAGAGACAAGGAGCCTCAATATCTTAACCAGGATCGGACAGTTCAACCATTTAGAGTCGTTTCTTTCGTTGAAAATATTTAACCGTTTGTATCCCAAGCAGCGCGATCGCGCTGTTAAATTTTGTGTCGAAAAGTCCCAGTATTCTGTATTCCATTGTTATCTTCTGAATAATTTTTATTGAACAAAACTTGAAATATTTATAAAGCAATAATACGCGTATATAATATAGATGTATTTCATAAAAATAACAAATATGGCAAGTGCTATGGGACTGTTCGGGATTTTTCGACCCTGTTTTTTCAAAGACCCCTGTGACTCAAACGGTTAATATAGCAATTCATTGATGACTTTCACAATCTGAGATTCAAGCAATTCAAATTGATTTCGTGAGACGCGGCTGCATCAATCGTTGTCGCCAATTAACACGTTGACTGTCACGACACCCGTATTCGGGTGTCAGCAAAGTTTCTGGTCAGGCCACGAAACCCATATTCGGGTGTCGCTTATTTGACTACTTGCGAAGGATCGTCGTAGGTATTTGAAAAGATATTCCATAATAATAAAACTGTTGAATTGTTATAAAAGTAATACGAAAATGGTTTATTAAAAAAATTATTTAGCATGTAAAACTTTAAAGCATTCTATACATAGCTGAGGTTGGTCAGGTCAATTTGGTCAATAAGTTGTTGTTTTCTTCAAATTCTTTTGTGCCTTTGTTCGGTCCATTCGACGTCTTTTATTTGCATAACATAGTTTGCATACGCGTCTAATGCTTCGTCCGGAATCATAAGCCTCGTAAAAGCTTTCTTTTTCACTGCTATCTAACTTACTAAGAAATAAGTTTTCAATTTTTCCTTTCGACATTGTAACGAATTAGGGCAGAGATTTTAAGTTATACCGTTCGTTGCTCGGCCAAGATTCAAACTGATTTTGTAGAAAGTGGAGAAATGAGAAACAAATGCGAAGGAACGGAAACAAAAGAAACGAGAGGTAAGACCACCAGGTGAGCGACTCGCATAATGAAAATATCGATGGGAGCACCGAGCAGAGAACGCTTGGTACTGCTGCACGCGTGGCCTGACCGAGATATTTTTGAAAACAGGCGTGACAGTCAACGTGTTAATACTTCAATTTACTACCCCATTATGTTCTTTGCACCAAGTATACACAGAGTACGAAATAGAAAGGTGTTTGATTTTGCCTTTCGATTCCTTTGTGTCGAAGCTTTCTCTGACGCCTTTTCATGAGAATCGTCTTAAAGGTTTTTTTGCTGAAAGACATTTAAAGCTAAGGTTTATTGTTCAAATATGGGACGAAGAAAGCCTAGTAAACTAAAGGTGACCTTCAAACAAGTCAAGGTCAAAGGAATGGTGACAAGCACGTTTAGCCGGTGCAAATTTGTGTAGAGAGTAATGGACACATCTTGGTAGTCCGGTCCTGTTTAAATAACTTCTGCTCTCGCGCGACTTTCGGATTGTTTGAGGGTCATCGCCGTTACAGCTTTGTTAAATTTACTTCCACGGCACTGCAGTGTGCCCCATTTCTGAAATGCAAAACTATGTTTGAACGACCTCCTACGAGTAGCTAATTTTACATTTTCTCAACTCAAAACTTTGCGAACAATATCGTATTATAAGTTAGTCATATCGTAAAATAATTGCTGACATATTGTTATTAAGTACCGAATTATATATATACGTTGATATAATCTCCTTATTCCCATCGAATAAAAAACAATTTAAAAAATGTAGCCGTTGCATAAATTGCCAAATTAGTTGTTAGAAAGAGACTCGCAGAACGTTGTATGTATCTTTAGAAGCTCGTTTAACACAAAAGTAAGGTGGATTAGTATCCGTGGAAATAAGCGAATATCAGGCAGCTTATCTCTCTAGAAACGCGAAAGAACCGTAAAGCTTTCGATGTATACGTATTGTGTAGATGCTTCAATACAGAAGGCGATTTTGTTGAACATCCACCCGTGAAACGTGAGCACGAGCGCGCGCGCGCGCGTATCGCTGAAAGCCACACTTAAAGAGATATTCGCGGCCTGTATTGTATAACTCCTTTACGAGAGTTACATTTCCTTGTATATATTTGTTACGGGAAAAATTGTACGACACACGCTACTTCTCACGTGAAATTTACAACAATCCCAGTTGGGTCTGTTTCGAATAATTAAAATTGCTGTTCCGCAACCGGTAAAATTCCCTGAAATACGAAATCATCGCGTCTACGAGTGTTTTACTCTTTTAACGTGCACACACGCGTACAAACTCACACGTGTGAGTGTGCAGCAAATAGGAGCTGCGTATCTTCATTAAATTAATTGTTAATGTACCAATGAACGCGGAGTACAATTAATTTCTTCATGATTCTTGTTACTCATTAACGTAAAACAGGCTTCAGATTCCGTTGCTTCCTTCGTTTACATCGATACGTTGCGAAACATAGGTTTTTCTTCATGCTACGATTTAATTGAGCGATCTCTTCATTTGTGTGCAATTAATATTATTTCATTTAGGTAGGGATGTGTACTTACTGTTATAGGTCAGGATCTTTTATAGTACCATTAATTTATACCTTTTTTAAGGATAAATATCGCCTTACTGTTTTATATTTGCTTTTAGCTACCATAATTGCAGCGAAGAATTTCATGTAAGTTGGACTAACTCCATCGAGACTTTCCGAAGCCAAGTATTCCATAGTGAACCGTTACTGTTCCATATTTTCTATACGTATTTGTTTTTAAACAACCCGATTAGAATAAAAATAACAGCTCATTGGATAGTAATTGTCTATTTAGGATCATCGTAGCCGACTGCCTGCTACTGTTCCACCATCTATCTCTTCCACGCCCAACTCCACCCCATTGTTTGTCCTAAAGACAAATATATAGGTGTACTTTGAGAGATGGCGTCATCCCTAACGCTGTTCCTACAAATACCATCCTAAAAGTATATCGGCCAGTGTACACAGTGATCTTTTCAAGTTACAAATGTTATCCAATCGATACCTTCGTGAATCAGGATTGCCAATCATACTCGATGTGTCAAAGGCTATTGATGCACTGCAGTAGCGAACCAATCCCATTCCATTTGGTTCTCGCTCAAACATATCGACACACGTACAAAATAGACAAACATCTTCGCGAACAGCCGTCCGTAGTCGACCTGTCCCATGATCGAACACGGTTGAACAGTTTCAAAAATTCCTCTTCACGTACCAGGTTTCGACAGCCATAATGGCCGCTGACACGGTAGCGCGCGATTTCATATATCATATCGTTTCGACACGTTGAAGAGTCGCAGATGCTTTCATTGTCAGTAGCTGACAAAAGTATTTCAACAGTTATCATAGAAAATTTTCACATATATATTGTGTATTGTTGCATTTTAAAATCTCATTGGTATCGTAATGAGATACGACTACTTGATTATATCGGTGTTCGAAGTTGATTTGGAACTGTACATAGAAGCTACAAATATTTACTGCAAACATATATTTAATAAAAAATTTGTAACATGAATGCTTAAACACGTAATAAGCGTTAAATACGGTTCTAGTGAAAAACTAGTGATATTTATAACTCTAGTGATTTCTAGAAAATATCGAATCTTCGGATTTGTTAACTGTCACATTCGCTATCATGGGGCTAATAAAATTTGAAAATGTTGCGTATAACACGCGTAATACATTCGTCAAATTTTTCTACTAGTTGTTCGAATTCTTTTCTGAGCTATTTCGTATATAAGAAAAATCCACATTGTACGGCTTAAGCTACACGTGTAGGTCAGGCCGCTTAGCTTCACCTGCTCTCCATTTGTCACGTCCGAAATTGCATTACGCGGCACGTCAAATTTCTATATAAAACGACCCTAAGATGCCATTGACTGCGCCCCCGTGGTCGTTTAACATGTCGACGTTCCGCTTTCTGCTTTACGTCTCTCTACTCCTCTGTGCAATCTTCTCGCTCTCTTTCCATCTCCGTCTCGCTCTTGTTCTCGTCCAGGTACTCTGTGCGTTGCTCTCCATGTGCCTCTCCGGCCATATGGTTCGCGACCCTGCCGCTGTTCATTCATAATACACGCAGCCCTAAAAGTTGAACGCGTTAGACCATGTGCACGGTGAAACTCGGACAGGCGGTTTTAAAAGCGACGCACTGGATGGCCAGTTGAAAATTTTAAAAGCAACCTGGAGCCTGGTGGCGCCATCGGCCAAACTCGTTCCTGTAGGGACTAATTTGTAGACAGTAAAATAAAAACTTGGAGGTTAGCTGGTCGATGAGTTTTCTTTTCAAATATGCAATAGCCAAGGGATGAAACATAGGATGTGGTATTATTCCCTGTATAAGAGCTGTACTCTGTACGAGAGTGCACTTTGCTTTTACTGTAACGTTTATTCTGGATCGTAATGCTGTTAGACAGTTTACTGTTCCTATTGTATTCGCGAAAAGTGTATACGGTAGTTCATAAAGGTGTTCCGACACTTGTAGAAACCTTTTACGAATACATAACGTTCCGTACATTACGTAACGTTATACGAAACATGTACGTTTGAATTTTCATTAACTCTACGTTATACACATGAATTTTATGATGATGTTGGTAAAAATTTGAAGCAAGTCCGGTCATTCCGCAAAACATCGACTCCCAAACACGCTATGAATGTTCCGAAAAACCCGATATAATATTTTGACGTCATTACAAATTCTTTCTTAATCCATCCTTTACCGCAGACCCTTGTAAACCTAACTGAAAACACGTGACACAAAGAAATAGAGTCTTCCACGGACTGGAAAATCTCAGTTCAAAAGATTAGCAATAACAGCATGGAGTAATGGCACTACAGAAACGTAGTTTACTTTAGATGCCACGAGCGCCGCTATTCTACCGATTCCCATCCAACTCTCCCCCTAATTTCGAGTGAGAAGTACACCATCGGTGGTCAACTACCAGACACAGCAGCTGGTTGAGCTAAAAGCTAATCACAATAGAGCGTGCTCCTTAGACGTATCCTGCCCGTGTATACCTGCAGTATACCCTCTGAGTCTACGCTTCTTTCAGAATTTCTGCCAGGTAATCGTGGAAATAGGCGAGGATGCTGGAAAAACTTTTCATCGTTATTTCGAGGTCGTTTTCCTTTTGTCAAGCCAGGCCGACGACAGGAAGAGCCTAGGCTGACGACATAATCTGGCCAGGCTTGGCTTACCTACGCTATCTTAACTTCGTTTTTGCCTAAAACGCATTTGGCTCCCGCGTACTCGACGTCCTTGTCGCTGACTCGTCCCTAAGGCGCAGCCGGGGATTACTTCTTAACTCCTGACACAGATTTCCAGAGAGTTTCCACGAATTTATGACTTAGCGTGGCAGCCGTGCCTCACGGAAGGAAGATAACATTTACATAGTCGGATCCTTGGCTGTGCGGCGTTATACCGATCGAAAAAGCTGATGTTTTATGTATTCTCTTTTTACGCGCTGTTTAAAATTCCGTTTGAAAAATAAACGAACATATGGCGTTTGGTAACGAGGGAAGAACTATCGTGCAAATGGAACGGTTTCTTTTGTCCAGCTCGTCGCACCGGATCAGTCGATGATACTCGTCATTGTAGAATTCTCTCTAGTTTCTGTGTTTTTGTTTGTGAAATGGAGCAGGAGAAAGATATAAGTACATATCTTTTGTTGACTTTCTGTAAAGAATAGCGTTGTAGGTGGCAGCACCCTCTTCCATAATCTCTCCATATCTAGATTTACCTTTATTATCTTCGCAGCAAATATTAGGGCGGGGAACGATTTCAAGTTAGGTTAGGATCTAAAAATAGCAGCATCATATTTTAAAAGACAAAAGGGGAGTCGGTAGGGTAACACCACAATTGAGGAGTTCTGTATAGGTCCTGAGTGGCTCTGTTAAGGGAATCGCGTCCAATAATACTTGTTTCCAGGCACATTGCCATTCAATACACTAGAAATGACATTTTGACGAATTATTGATTGAAATACGGAAAAAATAGCGAGTATTGTTCTTGTCGTCGCTAAAGTACGCTAAAGGCCTTCATCATTTCCGCCTTTATTAGCTTGTAAACTTGCCAGAGAGAGAGAGAGAGAGAGAGAGAGAGGAAGGGGGGAGAGAAAATTTTCCCACATCCATAGGTCGTGGACTGGAGCTTTCAGTATTAATACCATAATTGGCTTGATACAGCGAAGTTGTTACAGTTCTCGAGGGTCTCTCGCGCACGTCTGTCGATAACCATTACACATTCATATGGCAATTGAAAAGTCCAGGAAAGTCTAGCTCACCGCAATAAATACACTATACGGTCGTCGACCAGAGTCACCTCGTCGTCAAGAGAATTGTTTGCCACTGACGCGTACATTCGTAACGCGATCACGCTGTTTTCTTTTTCTCCCACATACAGATAGAAACAGTGGCAATGCACCAAGAATACTTAAGTGATGGAGGGGAGAGTGGGGAGAACGTGATAAGCCTCTGACAAGTCAAATTAATCAACTTCAGTTTCTATAAAGTTATCAATTTCACATTATACAGACATTGTTCGACAATTTGAGAATAATGAAACGAATTCAACCATTGAAATGGTTAATTTAAATACTCCTTTCATCTTTTATATTCACGGTAGATGAATCGTCATACACTATGCACGTCCAAAGTGTAAATTCGTTTTAAGAGCGACACGAGCGCGCGAAAAGCGCGATCCAACCACAGCGATAGTTATTTTCACGTAAAAAGTTAGTTTCCATGAGTAAACAGGTCGAATGCTAGTTTCGTCGTATCCAATCGATTTCTTACGTACCGACCGATACTTTACGCAACAGCAATGCAAACGGTTACATTTCTTTTCTGTAACAAAAAAGAGATCTCGAGGTTTCCGACTACCTATCTAGGTTACGTTTCAATTCCTATCAATCTTTAGAGAGGAGATAGATTTGTTTCAATAGACTTGACTAATTTCATAAACTATTCTGGCAGGTATCGATTCTTGATACCCATCGGTCTATTATCATTGCTATTCAATATGAGTATCGAGCAGAGATTGAAACAAACGTATTCTGCTGAATGATAGCATTTTCGAACGAGAAGCTATCGAGAATGATCGAGCCTCGAACGTTGCACGAGTATCGATATACCCGACGATATCTCTCGCGTCCTCGAATCGAAAGACCAAACAAGTCGCACGGTAGTCTCTTGGAACTAGACACCAACGTCGCCTTGCGGAGACAATCGAATGACGGATGTCATGTATCACCGTCGTGACTCTACAAAAACGAATTCTCGCCAACGAAACGAAGCGATAGAGAGCGGCAAGCACAGCCCGATCGGAAGATCAACAGGAACGCCGACCTGACATTTATCAAGACGTGATTTCGGCTCCGGCATTCCTAATGAATCCGAGTGAATCTAGGTTGGTGGATTGCGCCTAACAATGATGGATGGGTTAGTCTATCGATTCGTTGGATTAGATGGAAATAATATGACGTTATCGAATAGAGGGAGCCACGTAGGGGACCGCCCCGGCATTTGGTTATTATGCACAGGGGAAGTTGAATTCTATTCGACCCCTGCGAGATACGAGAACGCTAATGAGCGTATAATGCGCATTGAATCGTGATCATTACACCTAGTGCGTTACGAGCATTGACTGCGTGTGGTAGGGTCATAGACATCCGTGGAAAATACGTGCAGTTCTGTCGACAGAGTCGAGTCCATTTAGGGTATACTGTCGTGGTTAAGGGTGAGGTAAATCCTCTCTCTGTGTGTCTGTATCTATGTATCTTTCTCGTGTCTGCTTCTATGCTTCTCTCTCGTTCCTTCGTCTGGCTAGGAGCGTACGCACTAACGTGTTTTCTCTCTCTCGTCCTCTCTTCCCCCCTCTCTGGAGCGTCAATCCATTCCCTTCAAGCAGGTCTGCCTCGCGTTGCTTTGATCCTGAGTATCTCGCATGCATCGGAATCTTTCTCTGTGCGGACACATCCTAGCTGGCGTCTGTGAATTTCAAAGCATGGTATTGTAGCTAGGTAATAGTGTTTCATCTCCGTATTACCGATACCATAGTTCACTCGGAGATCTTCGCAAATGGGGGCGCATTGATAACGCGTAGAAACATGTAGGATTTGGTAAGGTGTTAGACGTGCACACGAGAGTGTATATTAACTCGCTCGCGCGTATGAATAGATTATGGTACATGACCGTTACACGATGGGAGTTTTTCATCGCAAAATTGAAAACGTCTTACTTCTTTTGTTCGCAAACGTTACGGTAAAACAATGGCAAGCGATCGATGTTTATGAACGTCGAGATTACCAGAGAGGAATTACACAACGTGAAATTTTTTAAAATCATTTAAAACGGAATGACAAATGCTGTGTACGTTTATAGAGGAAATACGTTATAAGCTTAATATCAAAACAACATTGTATCAATGAAAAAAATGGCAAAACAAATTTCAAAGAGATGAAACTCGATTATCTGTGAATGCATAGCAATATTTCTCACTAGCTGGTGGGAGCAGCGCGTTCGATTGGCGGTGCCAGAGAGGGGAGAAACGAAGAGAGGGGAATGCGACTCGTGTGAGGTTATATCGGTGAATGAGAAGAGGCTGCTTCGTGGAATGTATGTGTATGTATTTCGATTGCATTCACACACCTTTTTTCTAGCCGGTCTAACCACCTTGGAATTTAATGATAAATGATAAACTACACGCCGAAAGAAATCCTCGTGTTTGAGTTGCCAAGAAATATTACGGTGTTGAGTCACGTCTTAGGTACTTTCGTCGAACGTTCCCCGCATGAAAGCCAGCTCGTACCGTCGAGTGGCCGAGGCGAGTGCAAATGTCGAAGTCGAGCGAGGGTAATGAGTGAGAAAAGATGAACCTTGCATTCTCTGCGTTGCACGAATACGTCGTGGTGAATCGAAAGGATCGAGGAGCGTCGCTCGAAGATCGACGCCAGCGCTGTATGCATACGTAGTGGCGATTGAGGACGACAAATTTAAAACTGTTCTACTGGCGGTGCATAGTGTGATATTTCAGTAGTCTAGCGACACGAAATTATTGTACCTATTAATATCTGTTGGTTTTTATGGGATTTTCAATCGAATATGTATTGATAAATGTTTAATACTTAGTATATATATGTATTGATAAATATTTATCAGTTAAGTAAAGTATAAAAGAATTTCTTCTTTTCTGGTTCTCTATTAAACGGAGAAGTCGATTTAAATTTCGGATTTCCAATTTCTTGGACATGATAATTTCTTTATTTAATCTTTCTACGCGTCGTTTCATTTCTATACAGAAGAGATCATATTTATATCTGCGAAAGGCAAAACCAATTCTCAATTGTTTTGTCTGCATCAATTTTGAATTCCATACTTATAAAAATTTAACAGTTCGGTAAAAACCGCAATATAAATTATCCTACTGCCTGATAAATTTCATAATTCCATTTCTCTTGATTCTTTTTCATTCTCTTTTCGCTTGTTTTCTAAATATGCAACTGTTCATATTTCACGAGTTAATACAAACAGTTCAACATTTTTTCTAGCAGCATATTTTTAAATGATACACATTTAGTAGCGTGTTCAGCGATAAAAAAAAAAGGAAGAAATAATTGATTTTACCATTGCACAATATTTCTCGAATTTCGTTGAAAACGGTTTCCGCGTTTGATTCCTAACAATTTTTCAGTTTTGCATACTTTTATCATCGCTGTATTAATCTTATAAAAGACTCATATTTTGCGTACATTCGCAACAATAACAAATCAATCGTGAAATTACAAATGGAGACTTTGGTAATCTGAGAGATATTCTCCACGAATAGATGACCAATTTATCGAGAGTAATTTTCCCGAACAAATTAGACTCGACCACCGTTAAAAATTAATTGGTTTCGAAGCCACAGAGACCGCTAGCATCAATTTTATCGAGAGCGAACAATAGGTTCGATATATATATATTCTTTTTTTTTTTCTCTTTTTTTCCCAAACCTGTCATTTCGCAGAAATGGAAATTATTTGTCTTTTAATATGCGCAGTGGCTCGACTATCTAAAAATATTTGAAAAAAAGTACTTCAATTAGCTTTGGATATTTATGAAACTTTTATATACGAGTGTTTCCATAATATGGTATTCTTGTAACACGGATTCGCTCTAACATGGTTTGAGAATTGACGAAATGCTCGTACAGCACGGTATTTCTATAACGCTATTTCGCCTTATCACGATTCGAGAATTGGAGAAATTGAAGAAATCCGTACAAAATGGAATGTAATGATCATTTTTTAATACAAGCATCGTCATTTGATCTTATTATTCGAGCAAGGGTAATTTGTTGTGTTATATTAGCGTATGGAATTTTTAAATATTGAAATGTTTAATCTATTTTTAATTCGTCGAGTATCAACCCTTTGCAACCGAAAATTTGTTCTCTATAGGGGAGCAACAACTCTAAGCTTCTCAGATAAACAGTGGATGATATTTTTTATATCTAACATAAATAATATTAATATGTGATATTTTGAATTAATTATCGATTGTTTTAATAAACATGTCTCATTTAGTTACAAAGAAATATTATTATATGTACATTTATTAGCTACCGGAACCGAACCACCATTTTTACTTTCTTCGTTTCGTATAACACGGTTTCGTATGACACGGCATTTTTTTTCGAACCTAATTACCGTGTTATACGAGGTTATACCTGTCCTTATACCTTAGCAATTTTTACCTTTGTGATATTTTGGTGAATACCCATAATGAAGTTTATATATGTGTGTGTGTGCGTGTTTGTTTTATTTTTTAAATTATCTGCAAATTTCTGAACATATTGTCCATATGAGAATATGACCACACAGGCAAGTTAGGAGTTTAGTATGGCACAGTAGCGCCACAAGCTAAAACTATCATATTTCAAATCGGATCATGTAGTATCACGTAACCAAAAGAGCAAAATACACAGAATACGCTAAAACTGAGCGAAATAGAGGGAATAGTGTGTACTGCAACGAATTTCAAAGCATTACCATAATTATATATAGGTAGAGAGTGTTAACTATTAATATGTCATGAAAACCACAGTGGTGATTCATTCTACAAGTTTAAACACGGTACATATTAGGCGATGTACCGCTTTTGTTCGTGCACTATTCGGCTAACCAACTTCACATCTCTGCACACTACATCGTAAAATAGGTTATGATGGCGCTAGGAGTATAGGACTAACCTTCAGTGACCAAGTGATTTTATATGGGTTGTAGCGAAACAACTTCTGCTTACGTATTAATACGAATTTTAATCTGTGCCCAGTGGTAATTGGTCTAACAGCTAATCAAATTTAATTTAAATTCATCTCTTTTAGTCACGTTTGCTCTCCCACCGCTTCCTCTGTTAATCACTTAATTTTAACTGACGCGTTATTTTTATCTATCATCCATCTTAATACCATTTATTTATATTATAATCTGATTTCTCATTCGCTCAAAAAATAAAACTATACAAACTCGTAGGCGACGATACATAAATATTATATGATCAGAGAGCATAAACGTGAAATATTACGATAGCTCCATGAGCGCGCTGTCTGAGGTTTAAAATTAATGAAATTCAAATTATACAGAGTAAGCTTCGTGTTAGATCCAACCTATTAATTATGTTTTTAATGATATATTTCATCTGTCTGTGTAATTATGACAAATCATTGCACGCCAAGCCCTTATCAAATCTCTCTCTTTCCTTCTATTCTTTCATCCTTCCTCCTAACGGGCCTCTCTTTATCCTGGCAACATAGTAGCTACGAGAGATCTGTAATTTCACACCTCATATACGCGTGTTTGTAATCGGCGACGCGGTGAACTCGCGTTGGTAAATGCTTCATTAAATTCGCATCCTCCAGGTATTTGAAAATTCAAGCGTTTCTAACAATTCCCTGGTTGTTGCTCGCAAGTGCAACTCGTTTAACTCAAATACGGGAAACAAAGCGCGAACGGCCGACAATGCTCGCTTGGATAGGCTTCCACTACCAACGCTGCAAGTATACAAAATAACAAATAAAGAGTGCATGACAAGCGTTCGCTGTGAAATTTCGTTAAAAGCAACGAACCATATAACTGTCGCTAATATTTCCGATATCTGATTCATTGTATGCAAATCTTATTTTCTTATCGGTGACATGTAAAATATTACTTTCAAATCTCATCTTACTAGTTCGGATAAAACCTACTACTTAGCAGCAAATTAATTTTATTCAAACTGTATATTATGTATTCCCCAATATATAATACCCACTTTACAAAGTGATTGTACATCTGAAAGCACTGAAAGATTCAAATAAACAGATGTCCCATTTATCCTTATCTATAATCCTCGTGTTCTGTCATTTGTTATACGATTGCACTAAATGACGCCTTTGTTCTCAAGGCAAACCTGCAGACGTCTTGTTATTAATTTCTCTAGTTACTGTCCCTATATATTCTACAGTATAGTAACATTTTCGTACTACAGCATCATGGATAAACCATAAACAGCTTCCCAAGCGTCCATACAACTCACAATCAGAATGAAAGATAGTTACCGCGAAGAAGGTGGCACGAGAGGCTGATGAGAGGGAACTGCCTACTCTCTCGCGAGCATCATCTCGAAAGCCGAACACGAATGGGAATTAAATACACGATGTATGCGCAGCGCTTAGAGGTGGTGCGCAGTGTAAATTCGATTTCATCGAATCGCGCGGCTGAGTCACGGGGATGACTGGTTCCTCTCGCCGCCGTCATTCCCATTCTCATACAAAAGGCGCGGCGATATAAGTGCTCACCTTCTTCGAGTGTCGAGTTTCTTTCTCTCTGTCGAGTGCAAATGTCGGGGAGTCGAAGGTAACGAGGCAGAGAAAAAAGGAAGGCCGGTGTAGTGTGAGTGGAGAAGAAGAAGGATGGAGAGGAAGGCTCCTCTCACCTCCTCGATTGCTGATGACGCGAGAAGAGCATCAGCGATCACCAGCAGCTCTGAGTCCAACGACGTTCGCCGCAAAGAACGAAAGTGCGAGTGTACGTATAATCATCGCGAGCGCGAGTACGTAACGAGCATGTAGTATTCGCGCGCGTGCATGCATCGTTCGGTGAAACTTTGCCGTGTATTAAAACGTCGTCGAATTCTTCACGTTTTCTATTAAATTGCTGCATACCTACAGTGGCTGACGAACGTATTCGAACACCTGCAGATTACTTTTATGAACGTATTCTGTGTTATATGAAACATTTTGGAATGTCATTAGCGCTACAACGACACCTACAACTATCGTGTTTGTATCGTCAATATCGTGACATATCTGAAGACAGATATTAAAAATTAATTATTTACGCAATCTATTATCAATTATGTTAATATCCCTTCTATGCTTAAGATGATTATTCATCTTGTGAATTTTTGATCAATTATATGTTTGCAGTAAGTATGTACGTAGTATATTGTAACTTTTATATATATTTTCATATTGCTTCCAAATGTGATGGATATAATCATGACAGACGTGTCTCATTATAGTGTTAGCGAAATTTCTTAAATGTTATATAACACATACAGAAGTAAAAAAAATTCACTTGTGGGTCACGCGTTATATGTAATTGCGGTGATTCTGTGCTGTGCCGATGATATTATTGCGTGTGCACGCCGAGGTTTGCGCAAGTCGGAGGTCGTCGCTGTCTGACCCGAAGGTATTGCCGCTGTAATGAGAAACGTCGATGAATGTGTTGCTCCGTAAAAGGACTCGCTTATAGATTGGATTATAGAGGATCCAATGGTAATTTAATTTATTTTTGTTGTTTGGAAATATCGGGGTATTGAGCGATTAAACTTATCCTATAGCAAATTCTAGCTTAAACGTAACTTCTTAAGTCTTTAAGATTATCGCTTTTCTTTTCCTTGTGCTTCTTCCATTTCCATGTTTCATTGGCGTGACAGTACTAGTTCTCTTCAGAACTTATCAGTCACTTTTGACGTGACACTTCATTACCAGTTACTGGAACAACTCAGTGGGAAACACTTTTGTGTATGAAAGTTCTGTGTTTTACACCTTTCAACGTAGGAACAACTTCAATGCCACTCTTCAAATTCATTCAAATCATTTCTTTAAACGTTCCTCTTCAAACTCATCCACCCAATTTTTTCAAATATTTCTCCACAAACTCTTCCAAATAATTTCATTCAAATGCCTCTTACGCTTACCTTGTATTACTTACGTAAGACAAAAAGACAACATTCATATAAACGTATTTTTATCCCGGAACAAAGTCAGGATTACATACTAGCTTCCTTGCAATACAGAAATTCGGGGGGTAGGACTTCTTCTGGCTATCTTTTTGTCACATCGGCATTCAAACAGACGATGAAAAAATCCGTTCGTTTCTATTATTTATAATTTCATATCGTCCGTGGCTATCGTATTTCGTATCGCCTCCGAGTTTTCTCTTGCCTGTGTCAGTTGGCGACTGATTATGAAAAGGCATCCACGCATGATTGTATGTATACGTACTCATAAATTGCAAACAAGCGCCGGTGACAATGGAAAGTTTCGATTAGAGAGCGCAAGATATTTTGGTGACGACCATGTGGCTTGGTTCGTGGCGTGTTTCCATGGCGTAATGCTCGGTGGATAAACGAGAAGCAGGAGCGATTTCGTCGCGCTTCGTTCTTGAAATTACGTACCACGCTTCAACTGATGCGCAAACAGCGGAGAAAGAAGGCAAGACAAAAGGCATCGGGAGATAAAAACAAAAAAACGAGGCCGGATAGCTAACCACTCGCGAGGAACATTCGATCGTCGATGCTATCTTTCTTCTTATTTTCTCACTCGCTCTCGTCCACTTCTCTATACATCTCTCTCGTTCTCTTTATGCTGGTCGGCCACGCAGTTACCAGGTTGCGTGAGAGCCTGGCAGTGCTGCTTGCTACCTCTTCGAACGAAAAACGAAATACGATTCTAGGCAGTGACGGTGGTAATGCATTGTCGAGAGAGCCTCGTCAAGGTAACACGAACTCCACGTCGTGGCTCAACGTGAAATCCATAGACCTCCGGCTCTTTAATGCTCGAATCCCTGGCAAAGTAGTAATGCAGAAGCGAGACCAAAGAGATTTGAAGCCGAATTGGTCCAACTACGCCTTTTTTAAATTTCTAATTCCATTTGACACGAGAATCGTAATGGTGGAAGTCGGCGTTAATTTTTATAAAATAGCAAAAAATTCCTTATATTTCTTCGTATCGTAAAAGTGTCTCATGACGGAGAATAAAATTATAAGTTAATTAATTATGTATATAAATATATTAATTATAAACTAAATGGACGATACTCGTGACTAAATTGAAATCCTCAAATTGGACTTGCGCCATTGTAATTTTCAGTCCGCCGTATAATTCTACAGGTCGTGCGAAATCGGCTGCTTTCTCAAGCTCATCCTCCACTCCAAGCATGGAACATAAATTCCATTTTCTCTTCATGGGTGCTTTATACTCCGTAAATTACATTCTTTAGAAAAAGCTACGTTTAATTTAAGTCGGGTTAACATTGACTTATACTATTAATTATACTATTAATTATATTGTACCAGATAGCAATTCTGTAACAAGACTTTTAACGATAATAATTCACGCGGTTCTGCGTGTAGGAAAGCGGCAAATATTTGTCGTTAATGTGCTTCTTTCGGTTTCCATTCTACGCAGTATCAATACGCGGAAACATATTTTCTAGATCATTTGAAATGCATTAAAGATGTGCCATTAATCCGCTAACACACGCGCATAAAAGAATGCGTTAACAAATCTACCTGGTCGGCCCGGATCTTGTCGTGCATATAAACAGGACTGAAACGAAATCGATGCCACTCTTTCGGTTCAGTTGCTTTGCAAAAGTTTCGAATCCATTCTGCACACACCGAGGAAAAGCACATCAAAAGATATCGATATAGTCCCCCATATAACGGGCGACTACTTGCAGGTGCGCTGGCGCGCGCACACGCTCGTCCATAAAGCGGTGCTGTGACGAGATTCAATTTTTTATTCAGAAATATCGGTTCTACAGGCGCACGAGTGCTCGTTTCTCATTCCTACGTGGTGACGAGTGCCTTCGCCACTGTAAAACGTCATACCGCCACGCGTATATTTGCTACCAAATAAAAGCGTCATAAGGAAAAGCAATGAAAACCGCAATACGGAAAGGTGCCCGTCAAGGATTTTTACATGGTCCTCCCGCTTTCTTTTCGGTAGTGTCAATGATTCATGATAGCGCCATCGCGTGTTGTTTGTAATAACACACCCTGGCATATTTCCATGTTATTAATTCTCTATTAATAGCAATGACAAATCTATTTTAATTTGGTCAGGTTCATTTTTGTTAGAAATTCTAGCATATAGGTAAAGAAAAAAAAAATGTGAATCCCTAAATAGAGAAATTAATATCTGAACGAAGATTCATCTTCCTCGGTGAATAGGTTAATTGACTACCCAATTTTTCTTATTTCACTGTAGACAAATCGTAGTAAGCTCTTGCTGTTCAATTTCCAACCGACCCTCATTCCAGAATGCCATCGCTCGAAATAAAACGCGCAGTGTATTGAAACGACGGAATATATACATAATATCAAACGCGATGGCACTGAAATATTCGAAGGAATAATCTTACTATCACGGAACCCGACGATCATTTTTTCACCGACTTTAACCTGCTGAAGACCAGGCAATAACAGCACCGCTCGGAGCCTCGGGAAGTGTATTATAAAAGGAAGCATATATTAGCGCGAGAAAGATAGAAGGACCAAGATCGAGGGAGACACTACGTGTAGCCCTCTAGCTGTAAGGCAGGATGGAACGCGCGGTCATATCCTCGCGAGTCGGTTCGGTTCGTTTCTCAGTCTGTTGTGTTAGTGGTTGTTCGAAGGCGTCCAAAGGCTGCGCGAAGAACGACCACGTACCGTGGCGAACTTCGATCATGCTTCAACGGGTGGCTTCCTTTGTTTAAAATCATCCCGTTTGCCTGGCTCGTGGGATTATATCTGCTTGAGCGATCAAGCATCTGAGAATCATCTTGGAACAAATGCTCGGCCGTCGATGTGAATCTTGGCCCTCTCTCTGTCCTCGTCCCCTCGCGCCTCGGTTCATCTATCCCCGCCACTCGTGTCTCTCCCCACCATAAACCAACGACAGACATCGGTGGGCTAAACACACGTGGAAAACGCTTTATCTTGGAGCCTGTATTCCATGAAATTCCACGCTGTCGGTCGATCCATCCTCTGTGACCGACCACGGTACCGACGTAGGAAATCATCGTCGATTATTTTTAATTTCTTCCTCCGTTAAGGTTGGAAATTACCGCGGCTCCTGAGATCCAGACGTTTCGAACCGGCAATCTTTGTTGTAAATGGTGCGTATAGGAGAATGTTATGAGTTAGTAAAATTTTTCGAATGGCTGTGGCTTAGGATCATTGTTAGAGATTCTTGGATGTTAAGATAATTTGCTTTTGTATGAATTCTGGGTTTATTATAACGTCGAGTTAATGCAGAACTGAAACGAGCGAGAACATATTCATCTCGTTATTAATAATGCTAATTAGAATTTATAATATGCGGATTCTTTTTTATATAATTTTTTTACACCGGGAAGCTCGTACAAATAATACCGCTACCCGTACCATCGTATATTCTCGCCTGGCTTTTGGTGTCCAAGCTGATTAGCGATTCGTGATTTATGATTGATACGTTAAAGAAATTATATATAGGAACAATATTGCTTGACGTATTTTGTTATTTTGTTGAAGTCTTATCGACAACAAGATAATAAAAGGGACGTGATAACCAACCCATCAATGTTAATGATATGAATATGAATGAAGGTTTACAATAAATACGAAAATGATAGGATGAAAATATCGTATAAATAAGTGAATATTGGAAGAGGATTCATCCGTTTGCTTTCAAAATCAATCAGGTCCTATTATCGTATCGCGGTAAGATACGATACCATGATATAGAACCCAATGTTTGTTTTACGCGCATGCGTTTTTTACGCGTTACACATATCGCTTGAAATGCGATATATTTACGTTTCTCGTTCGAAAGGTATTCAGAATTACTGTTTGGTTATTCAGTATGGATCAAAAGGAGTCAAAGTGGCTGGTCGGTTTCACTGAGACTGTTTATTGATTAGTCAAGACTCGTGTTTAACAGTCTTCGTTCAGTATACTTCACTCGCACGTGTACTGAGCGTTCTTTTTTTAACTGGCGGAAAATAGGTTATGGTTACTCGGACGTTGGACCGTTTTGTTTACGGATATCGTCACTTTGCTTTCCTTAAACTTAAAAACAGATAAAAATTTAATTGTCGTAGGTTATGAATATTCTTAACGTAGAATACATACGATTAATATCAAATTTCTTCTTCCATAATAATAACCATAGAGTATTATATGTTGATGATGAAATAATCGATTTTTAATGAGTCGTACTTCCTCGTCAAATTCAAATTTTGGAGAAACAACATTTCATACATACCAACACTAATATAATCAGTGTACGAGTATACTTAATAATCATTATATATAGAAATGCACACAGCGTGATATATTCGATTACACAAATGGTTGTTAAATTGCTCTTGAAAGTGCATTCCGGTATCAGTAAACCAACAATTCGTTGCATTTAATTAAGTTTAGCCCGGACAAATATATTTGTTTGCCATCACGCCAGCAGTCAATACGTGTGCGAGGACTAGTAATGCGATCCGCGGATCTGTGGTCATGGTTTGCTCCACTAACCGGGATAATATTTATGCGTCGAGCACGCGGCATGCCAACTGCTCAATAACCTTAATTTTCTTAATCGAATAAGACTCGTTGCTGTAATCATGCCGGCATTTTTTCCAATCATGCCTCAGCGAGATTAAGTTATATCGCAGCGCGCTGATTGATTTTAATCAAATTCTGAGAGAAATTAATACAATGCTTCGCGCTTTCATGCTAATTATTGCATTTATAACTAATTTCCATTTTCATTGCTCTTTCGATACTCTGTACTTTGTTTGACATTATCAATTTTTTTTTGTCAGATACTATCGGATCTAAATATAAAGGTCAAACATTCACTATTCATTCGCAATTACACTTGACAATTAGAAACATTACACAGTTTGGTAATAAACAAAAAGATATACTTTTTTTAATTCACTTATATTTGAAATTTACCAAATAAGCAAGGTTAGCTCTGGATTAAATTTCAATGAATTTATTTAAGCGTATTGAAGAAATTGTTGGCCCAAATCTAACCTGATGCTGTGCCAAATTCTGAACATTAACTGTACGTTAAGTGGATTAAACTTAAAATATATCAAATTTAAAAAATTTGTTCCTCCTTAAAAAAAGAAAGAAAGAAAAACTACTGAAATCAAATAGTCAAAGTTGGGAAAGATCACTAAACAGTATAATTACCGAAAACACATTTTGAAAAAGATCTTTCCACTACCTTGTAAAATTAATTAAATAAGAACTAAAATTAATCGTATAGTTAAAAGCACATTTTGACCCGCCATAATTTATTCCGTAAACAGAATGACTTAACGCTGTTTGCAGATGTCGTTAGTTACAGCAGAACCCGTGTACCGCGAATCCACTTGGACCAGTAACACGGTGAACGCGCAATTGACGACGTTTCGGTTACGACGCGAACGCGCGGCCAAATGCAGTGCATCAACGCGGCAATTATAATTATTTTGATTCGACATCGTACGCTTCGTAGTTCGGTTAAGGCCACTTACTGCTGTTTCACGCACTCGTTCACCGTTAATTGGATTTAAATCAACGCATAGCGTGAAGAGCATTTTGAGCCGATGCGCCATGCCAGTTGAATTATATTTGGCCCGAACTATATAACGATTAGTACAGACTTACTACTCGGCTGTGTTGTGGAATTTTTGCCACAGGCTAACGCGTTCTCGCTTATTTTTACCTCCGTTGATCCTTTCCTATATTTTCTGCGGGATTTATACGTGCCCTTTTACCAGTGAATAAATTATGCAGAAGTCGAATGTACGTGCCTAGATTCCGGAATCAAATATCAGGAAATAATCAAGAATGAATTATTTATTGGGTCGCGCGCGCGGTCTTCTTCGGGCTGATGCCTAGAAAGACATAGAACGATTGGACGAACGATGAGAAGGAAGATGGTGAGAGTGGCGCGTGGTGGGGGTAACGGTGAGATGAGAAGAAGGAGGCTGCGAACGAAGATGACGAGGAAGTGGAAACGAAACGGAAGGCAAGGACGAGACGGGGGAATGACAAAGACGATCAGAGCCAGTGGTGGAAAATGACGAAGTATAAAGGGAACTAATAGAAAAGACGGAGATAGAAGACTGAACAGGAAGGATGGGCACGAATAGGTGGTGGAAGCTGCAGGTATAAAGGAAGACGACGTTCTTTGCTTATTATTACGCGCAATCTCTTCCTTCGAATCGCAACATTTTCGCGGCCACCGCACCGATATTTCGATCCTCGAATCTCATTATTTTCAATTGCCTGGTGGCGTTGATGCGAACGTTGTCTCGCCTCGAACCTAACCCCAAGCCAGAAACAGCGATATCTATTCCCGTATAACCTTTCCACCTACACCATGATGTCGGAGGTCAGCACCTCGTCGTTTCCGTTTTAATCGTTGAAACGATTCCCAGAGCCGAAAGTAATATCTCCGCCGTTGATATCGAATTGCATAACATCATCGTCCTTCGGGTCACGCCGAGGAACAGAGTTGTGTCGTTCCGTATGTAAACGTTAGGTGGAGAGGAATCGCGCGCTGTTTCTGTCGGTTAACTTGGAAAACAGCGGCGTGGAGGAAGCAAACGGTGTCACCCTTCGAAGTTGGTTTAAACGGTCCGCAGGAGGTTCGTTAACTTCCACTCTAATTCTGAATAAAATATAACGAGTTCGGAGCGGCAGTTCAGCCTTACGCCAACCAACTTATCGATTGCCGAGTTTCGAAGAAAATTCCAAGGTACTCCGAGAATATCGCAGATTGCTTTATATCGCCGTCTGTTCTACGAGCTTGTGACAGGGAAATTGATCATCGGTTTCGGTTCAGAGTATATGTATACTCTATCTCTTTCTATGTGTGTCTTCTCTCCTTGTTTCCCGGCGATGAAACCACCGACGACGTTGTCTCTCCTCTTTCGAGACCTGTTTGCGCTTCGAAAGATATCCTGGCCGCGTTAAATTATGGATACTCGACTCTCTCGTTAACGCGAAGCATACCGGGCTCCTCTGTTTGAGACGGATAAACCTTCGCTCGGCAAACGTTCGTTTCTATCTCGACGTTTTATCTCTCGGCTATTTCCGGGATATCATTTCTTTCGTATACACTGATTTTCCTGCTCGTCTGTTTTCCTTCTGAGTTTGTACATATCCATATCAACGCTGCTTCGTGACCAATTTACGCAGTAGTCGTTAGTCGAACGTAAAACAATTTCGTTTGCCCTCTGTGTCGTATGTCTCTGTGTTTTTTCAGTTTGCACGGTTCCATTTGGCTGGTTAACTCGACGAGAAATGCGGAAGGAAAAGTGGACGAATATACGGCGGAATATTTTTACTCGTTTGAAATTATCATTTGTCACTGGGAATTACTCGCTGTAGGGAGGGAAGAAGTCAGCTTCAATAATGTTACCTTTGATATGTATCATGTTTCCTCGCTAAATGTGTCAATTGACATCCGAGGTAGCGGAATGCAAAACAGAATGCAATCCATAAACTGGTGACGTATTACTTGCGCATTAAAGAGATAAGAACGGGCCCTCGTTACACTTTGCAGCTCTCGTCTCAAGAGTTGCTAATCCACCGCTTTTTTACCCAGTTTTATGTAATGAAAAAAGGAACGTTCAGCGAACTGTGAACGAGCTGTGTTTTTACTCAAAGACAGGTATTCTACCTTCTGCGAGTGACGTTAATAGCCGTGTAGAAGAAATCAAGGAAATCAAGTAGGATAAACGCAACAAGACAAGGTTTACGTAAAATATTGATCAACGCGAGATTGTAGTTATAAAGATATTACACAACGTTATCGCTGGATCTCTAATGTTATTTACATACATTATAATAAAAATGGAAAAAGACACTGTGCCTTTACCTAGTTTATTATGAAGCACTATGAAGCATAAACCAGTCAATAATGAGCAACAAAACATTTTTGTTATTATGAATTTCATTGATCTCAAAATTCATCATTTATAAGAATAAATAGCTTAACCAAAGAAATACAAAGTTCCGACATTCTAATATTCCGTTCCTCAAGGAATTCACTACCCATCAGCGTACAACTTAGAACCGGCTGGCCGGGGTCTATGCACACGCTCCCATAATTGCATAAAACTTCGATTGGTTCGAAGCTCCCATCTTCCTCTCGCTCGCTCAAGCACAAACAAGTCGCGAGCGATCGATAATTACAGTCCGTTCTCTTAGTACGAAAAAAAAAGAAAAAAACGAAGTGGAGAACGGATTGGGAAACGAAGAGGAGGCAGGGAGAAAAAGAAAGAAGCTGTTCACCGGTGGTGGCCTTTCGCGCATCAAAAAACACTCGCCGTTAACGACGCGAACGTGAGAAGAATTTTAATCTTGGCCAGGCACGAGAAGCGGAAGAAGAAACGTCCGCGTGGCACAGTTTCGACTCGCGGCATGCCTCTCGTCGCGTATTCACAATAAATTTTCTGATTTAGCTCAAGTCATTTACCCACTTCGTTCGCCAGTACCTCCATTCTTTTCGTCCTTTCGCGTTTCGCTTTTCACCCTCCTCGTCCTCCTCTTCCTCTCTTCGCCCCCTCCACTACTTCCGTTTAGCGTCTGTTATTCTTCCGGTTGGCGCGTACCAGTACTACCACCGTTCCCATCTCAGAGTCTCAAAACCTCGAAACGTTATGTTCCAGTTACACGCTTCCGTACTTTCGTCTCTCTATTATTCTCTCGCATCAATACAAGTAAGTCTACAGATAACTTGTTAGTGGTTGCTATCTGTCAATGAGTTGTTCATCGTTATGAGGAGCGGTTTCGGTTTCAGAGTCTGAATCGCTAACTTAACCCTCGGCTAGTGAATAGTGTACCACAATGGTAGATCATTTTTTATCTGTACGTTTTCTGTAATTACTTGATTAGGATTTTGAAGAATGTTTTAGTTAGGAATTAAGGACTATTATAGTTAAAAATTTGCGTCAGCTCTTTGTCATCGTTATTGCGAACGTACGAATGTATAGTTACCTGACCTTATCTTGCTCTAGTTGTACCATGAAATAATCGTATTATTATAATCTTACATTTCATTAGTGGCAAACGTATGTCTTTTATATATCTTATATATAGACGTCCTTTTAAATTTCAAATTTAATCGATATTTGAATTTAGTATAGTTCCGGTATCTGCTATTCTTCCGGTGACGCGTATACCGCTACTCTTTCGTGTCTCGAAGTGTTCCAGTTATCTACGCGCTTCCGTACTTCCACTCGGAATGGATAGAGAGAAAAGGAGAGCGTGCACATCCAAGCCTAGCCTCTCCAGTGCCAAGAATAGCCCGGGACGTAATCACGTGCCGCCACTTCTGGTAAAACAGTTTTAACTCCCGGCCGACTTGAATGGAGACGACCAGGCGTGTCGTGTGCCTGTCCCGCACGTGCGCGCCTCGGCCTGTTCATTGAACGTGGTATTTTAGCCGTGTAATGATTCACGTGTGCCAACCAGCCGCACGTCGTCGGGGAAGTATTTTAAAACACGCCGCCAGAGGGGGAGACGCTCGCAAAATTACGAGAACTTTCATTTTTACAAGAATTACAGTTCCTTATAACTTTGGGTAGATGCCTATGACTTAGATTATGGAGAGTTAATGATTCTGATTTGGTCGTACGATAGACCATTAATGTCACTAATGCGATTTATTTTAGTTAATGATACTTGGCATAATCGTCGTTAAAAAAGGTAACTAGAAACAGGTTATAGGTTACAATTGATGTATTATCGCTACTTGTGATATTTGTATGTTACTACTGTTGGTATTACTGAATAGAGAATTGTTTTGGACAGATATTATGGACAGATTGGTGATTCTAATTTAGTCATTAGAAGATTCGATATAAACGATTAACGTAAGAATTGCTCGAAATAAATCTTCTTCCTTTCAAAAAATGATCTGAAAGTATTCTACATAGATATCGTCTGTACTGGCGACATTTTTCTTGCTAACAGCAGCTTTTACCGAGTGTAATCTTACTACAGGAATACTTTAATTCAATTTTCGTGGAAACTAAGCATCGCGTGGGAAAATTTGATCGTATATTTAGGATTTATTTTTATGCGTGTGGTATCATTTGTGAAGTTTGTAAACAGGTTTCGTTGGAAACAATATTCTGACTGGAAGTGTCTGGATGTAGAAGATAATCGAGAAGTGATATCTCATGACTGGTCCTGTTTACAATTGGAAATCACGATATTTTCAGACTGATATTGTCCCGGTGATAAATCCGTTATTCTTCAATCTCTTGCGCAGATTCGGACGATCGGTGTGTGTTCGATAACATAACCGCATCGAATTCATTGCGTTTCGTTTATAATTCGCCGCACGTTGTTAATTGCACGCGAGCATAATGATGATAATTGGTATCGTTATATTATAGAGCATTGGAGCGGACATGCGACTGTATACAGCTGCACACGGTGGATTATACACAGTATAAATAATTCGGTGCTTCCAATGTTTATGAAATATCCAATGAAAACAAGGAGAATAGCTAGTTCTCTATATCTGCTCGTGTGACTCGAAACGTTAGTTAAATTTTCAACCGTTAATTGGCATGATTTGTTTAAAAGTCTCGTTTAATCATTATTTCAACATTTAAGGCGTAATTCCATTTTGTACTAATATTATCCATAACTGTTGTTATGGAGAAGTATGAATGTAGCTTCAAGCGGAATCAAAATCGATACAACTTGAAAATATCAGTTTCTTAGAACACATTAAGAACACATTATGTTGTAAATTAAATTTGCCAGGAAAAATAACGATGATACGTGAAACGAAATAACGATAGCCAAGTGTCAAGTCCAATAATAATGTTCAAAGAAGATAAAATATTATTCTCAGCTTGTAATCCAAGGAAATCGAGAATAATTTTCCCAAGCGAAACAGTAAATTTCCCGAATTGTATCAATTCTGTAACAGGCCTGTAATATAGTATCGTTCCAATATATAACTTATATAAGCGACCTGCTTTTTTAACCAAGTGGATTCAGAACAAATATGCCGCGTCATAAATACACTCGGATAATTAATATTCCACGCGTAATCGATACGGTCGTGAGCGCATAATAAAGAGAAATATAAACGAATGGACAGTCGGACACTCCGTGCCCACCATTTCGGGGAATCGGTCGTTATCAATTTAAAATCGGCTCTCTTCGGATCCAATTTGCCAATACGTCGCATATATTTTTCAGATTTCCTGGCGACGTAATCGAACGCGTCTCGGCGTCGTTTATCAACGCGTCGTCCAAGCGTCGTTTGTACAATTTCCAGAATGAATAATGTGGGCAAATCATCGGAATCACGCGCCGCTTATATATGTATATATGTACATCTACCTCGTCGCTTTTCTGCATTTTTCTGCCTTTACACCAAGGCAATGATAAATGAACGGGGACCGGGAGGACACAGTGGAGGCATCTGCTTCGTTTCCCCAACCATTTTCTCTCAGTGACCTAGAGAAAAAGATTTGACCGTAGTATTTTTGAAAGTTCACATGAATAATCCACGTAGAATTTTATAATTATCTTGGGGAGAGATGGTGGATCTGTAAGGTAGGATTTTAACTTGAAAAAATTCATGCATTCAGACTATACAAGTAAGTCTCTATTATGATTACAGGAGACAGACATGATAATTGGCATTTCAGGTTTTTCATATAGAAGCAATTTTTAAATTCGGTATATATTTACCGTGTCAACGAGATATTACTAAAATTCTATTCTTATCAGATTCGGTTTTCGTTTGCGAAATTTATTTACCTCAGAAGTATGAATCCACCAAATTTCATCTCGATCGGTCACCGATGCAATTCGGAGGAACGGGCAACATTGAACGTTTCCATCGAGAAAACGTCATCCAGAGGTTAGCCGCCATCTCTCGCGGCAGATTTTGGAAATGATCACTGGCGAATTGCTCGTTTACGCAAGATCGAGTTCTCGACCACAGCATGCGATGGTACGTGCGCTGTCCCACGCGATATACACAATATCCGGCGCAGGAACGTGCCAGAATTTTATTGAGAAAAAAGACTGAAATAAGGGGGGAGGGCAGCCGCGACCTCATCCCGTGTCTTCGCAAGCCCTTAATCTCCTCGATTATTTCGTTTGGGGATGCCGCCAACAGATGGTGGGTTGGAGAAAGCGGAGAATCAATTTCAAGGAATCAGCCCCCGGGCTCTCTGTTTCTCAGCGGGAGAAGCTAAACGCGGATAGAAAGAGCGAACCGGCTGGGGAAACATTGGAAATTGCTTGGACGCTGGTAATTATACGGTCCTGCCTTCTTCGCCCCTTTCCACTTACCCCCCACTCGTTTTACTAACCGTGGATCACGGCTGAAAAGGTTGCAAACCCATGATGCGTGGATCGAGAACACGTCCATTATCATAATTCGGCATAAACTGCAAGAGAACAGTGTTATATCGCTGGGACTAATCCTTGCTAAATTTTATTCCATTTCCGACTGGCCGTTTTTCGACTGTGGCATTACCTATCTAACCTAAAAATTTACTCTATCCCGTTTTGAAGTAGCAGTTATAAGAGGGGAAATTAGGAAACGATCGTTCGACGAAATCACGTACCGTGAGTCACGAAGGTATTCGAACGGTCGTAAACGTCTTCTATAGATATGTCGTGACGAAATATTTTGAAATTTCGTCAGCACTGCGTTGAGACGCGATTGTCGTAATTTACTCATATGTTATTCGTTTGTATGCGAAGATATTAAAATTCACATACCTTGTTTGCTGTTTACGGAAAATACAAGAATTGAAAGTATCGATCACGTTTTTGTCCAAGATGCGATGAGAAAATTGACTTTTGATTTCATGTACTACGGCGCATCCTTCCAAAAACACATATGTGAAAAATATATCATTAGATGGGATCGGTTCTAAGGAATTTTTCACTTCTTAACTTATCCTATTATAACCTTTCAGAACGTGTTATACAATGCACACTACATATGTATATGTATGTACACGTAAAAGTATTTTATGATATGCGCTTAAACACTTTCATAATCCACCATACGTGATTTCCTGAAACGATCATTTGGTTACTTCGAAATTTCGATTTCTGAAGACCAGTTGGAAGAACGTTGGTAGGAAGCGAGATTATGAAGCGTTTTAGTTTATAGCTGAACTATAGGCATAGTAAAACGGCGTGGCGTATACATAGCGTAGATAGCGGATTCTTACTAGCTAGGGCGGCATGCATCACAGATAGCTGAAATCATAATCGCACAGGAAGTGAACTCTGCAAACTGCGATCATTACAGACCATCTACTTCGCGACTCGCTAGCCTCGCGAGGAGCTATAGATACTGGTAACAAAGAATTCTAAGTATACGTTCTTCAATCACAGACTGCGATAAAAGTTTACCCCTAAGGGGAAAGATTGCGAAAGAAAGTAACTTTGATTGCTGATAAATTTCTCATAAAATAGCACGCGCACGTATGTAGTCGATAACCCTAGGTTTTTATGTGCGAAGTGGGATATTTCGCGGATGTAGATGGCGCGCTTGTAGATAAATAAAACAACGTAATTAGTTTCGTTTGTAAGCTACACGGCTTCAAAATAAACACGGAACACGAACTATAACATGAAATAAACAAACAGTAGATAGAATAACAGGGCAAATATGCACAGTAAATAATATGCAGAGGTTATGTCCGTCGATAACTTTGCGCTATCGATACATTTAACATCCGCCTGAATCGTCAACATTTTAGGATCGATTGAAACAATGCCATGCACTATTCTAGTTACAATATAATTGTATAATTATATATATATATATATATTACAGTATAAGTGACTATTGTAATTCTTTCATGACTCTATAATTTTCATACGTAATTATGTGCATATTTTTATACACGTATAACTTCATGATTTACAACACTCATATGTTCACAAGATACATGCAATAATCAAGAGAAAAAAAATGTATTCCGTTTCAATAAAATTCTTAGATATGAATGCATATTGCAGTACTAATAAATGAATTGTACAAATATAATCCGATAAACTTATAGACGAGAAATCGTCGTATAGCCCATAGTGTTTGAGGGCTAAGTTTGCATTTCAGACTTTGGAACCAAACAGCGATGTATGACTCATTGACAGGCAACAGCCGCAAGGAGGTTATCGTGTGAACATTATTTACGTATTGACGCAAGAGAGTGATAGAGAGACTTGGACACACGGATAAGTTGTGCAATGCTGTTCACAGTCGGTACGTTCGATAAACAATAGACACAATGCATAAAGATAACGTAAACGTGAGTGACACGCCTGTGAGAACGATAATTGATTAAATTTAGCATGAAATCGGTTTCCTTGCCGCTGTTACGCGTCTTGATAGCCTGGGTGTCCCTCGGTGGAGATTTTCAAAGAACAATGGCCGTCACTGTGATCGAAATAAAGCGAAAAGCGAATTGAGTGGCGCGTGCACGCGCGCGCACCAAGTGCGTTCACGCGAAATTAACAATCGTTTACAATGCCTCCTTTGTGCTCGTCTTGAAAATTTGCGTGCTACGGTACCGGTCGCGTATAAATACACGCGGGTCAAACCGTCTCGTGTCCCCACCTTCTCTGATTCTCGTGTCGGTATCGTTGTTCTCAAAACTAATTTCGTCGCGGTACATTTAGGGCAAACTGGTACATGGTAATGGCACGCGTTGACGCACTATGGCGCGCGCACATGCACACGCATTGACACAGTAGTTCACGAAAGTATTTCAACGCTTTATCATAGAAAGCTTTTGTGATTGCGTTATGTGTGTTGTACGAAACATTTTGAAAATTTATTAGCACTATAACGAGGTATGGCTATCATGATTATATCGGCCAACTTTTAAACGAACCTGTAAATGTACATGTATGGATAGAAATTGCAAGATATTTATAGCAAACATACTTTAACGAGACGATCTTCGGTATTTTCGTGAGCCTTTTCTGTGTGTATGTACAGTGCATACGAAAATATTCCGAAATACGTATCTCATAGCGCGCAGGAGAAACATTTCGTGACAAAAAATTATCTTTATTGTGGCACGTAATGCCAGAGCAAAAAATATGTTTAGAACAAACTCATAATTCTCTTGGTTCTTTTATCGGCCGTATCGATCTTGGAGAATGCCGTAAACCATCGAAGAAATTTGATCTAACGTATTTTTTGTCGTTTCACAAAAAATGGAACACCTACTTAGGTCGGCAAATTAATCTTTCTTCAAGAATATTTCACTGAATTAATCATCGTAAATAGATCATCGAATATAAAATATTCTACAAAGAAATCGCGATCACCATATTTGTACGAGTAAATCTTTCACTCGATAACCTGTACATTTTCCTCTTTGCATCTTTTATGCATGTTTTAAGCATAAAAGAATCCGTAGATCGCCAAAGTAACAGAATTACGCTAAACGCGTGCAAATGACTGTAAAACCGGTGACCACAGAGCAATTAATGAAAAACAATTTCAAGTGCAACTTAAAAAGTGTGGGAGAATGGACGTTAAGAGGTCCCTATAGAATTCCAGGAAAGCGCGCGTGCGCGCGCGCCATACGGTCAGGAGTTACGAGCGCCTGTCGCGGAAGCCTGTTTTTTCTTTCCTTCTTGCTTGCCCCCGACAGGGTAGGTAGCCAGTAATTGGAGCTCCGCGACCATACTGTCCGATAGAATTGCTACGTTCGACTTTTCTTGGTTTCCGGAAGCTCGAACCGATCGTTCGGTCACAAGTGGAAACGTCTGCAAACCCCTAGCTGCACTTAACCGTCGCGTCGGTTTCGTTTCGCGAACGATGCGCCGAACGGATTCACTGCGTATGGCCTTTCTTCCCTCTTTTTTTTTTTTTCTTTTCCTCTCTTTTTTTCCAATTTATACCTCTATCTTTCTCTTTTTTTTCAAGTGGGTCGACGACTGCCTGCGCTCGATGAATGTTCAGTTTTATATTGATCACACGCAGGACAATATCCCCGGTGAAGTTAGAAAAAAAAAAATTGTCGATCTCTGGTGGAAACAGATTTTATTCAGAGTCCAATGAAAGAGGTGTCGACCAGTAAAGGACGATGGAGGTTGGTGTGGATTTGAATAGGTTCGGATATTCGTCTAACGATTTTTCCCCCTTTGTATTCTCTTCCAACGACGAATATCTTTGTTTCTCTTTTTTTTTATAATATTTTCGTTCGTCATAGTCGAATGTTTCAATTTAAAGCGTGCAGGAAATAATTAGCGAGAATGAGCGTAATTGTAAGGACGTGTTGAAGTGGTGGCAGCACCGGTGCCGTTTTCTCGTTGGTTAACAACAAGCGAGTTTCGAAACTGCACAAACGGGGTCGTTTCAAAGTTCTTGGCCAGGGACAGATTAAAGTTAGAGAGAGATTAATAAATTGCGGCGGCATTTGAATTTCAAATGGTCGTAATTAAAAATTTCGACCACCGCCACTGCGCGGAACTACACAGACAAGTTGATAAGAACCCCTCGCCATTTTCAATTACATTATAACCTCTTTAAAATTCGCGAACCTTCGAACTGGAAAGTTATCCAAGTTTCTGTAACCGCCGTAAAATCCCCTAGCAATATTAGCACTTTAATCTAATAGAGAATCATGAAATCGATAATTATTGAAATTTTTATTACCTTTAGTTAACTGATTATTTCTTCGAATATTCTGCACTTCTGTTTACAATTAGCTGACTGAAAGTCACAGTGGTGTGTGGAATACTATTTTATAAAAAACTAGCAATAAACAGACTTGCATTGCTATGATTATCAGCCCCCCCCCCCTCATTTTTATTGTCGACATTAGAGGCAACGGTTATGTCAAATTTATCCTAGGTACAAACTATTTTGGTGGCAAACAAGAAGACGACTCAAAAGCTTGTTTCTTTTTCTTTCCGGCTACATTGATTTCCACGAAACATTCGTTGGCGCGACTTGTCGCGTCGAAATTGCTGCGGTAAATGGAAAATTTCCGGAAACGCCACGGCGTCCGATCATTGGACGTATCGTCGCCGGTTGGAAGGAAATAAATTGTCGTTTGGTCGGAACACTAACTGACTTGTTGGTACCTGATCCTGTTTGGTTGTTTTATTTTTTTCCCTTTCTCCGTCAGTTCCGTAACCTCTTTTCCTTAACGTATTAAATTTCGATGCATCATCGTTCCTTTTTTAACCTACGTTGCTTTTAAGGCGCTATGAGCCGAGGGAATGAAATGAAACTGCTGATTGACAGATTTTTCGATGAGGCGTTACTCTTCGACTGAATCGATCTCTTTGTTCGAAACGAACGTTGTTTACTCTTCTTCCTTCATAACATACATGATGCCAGTCAGATGGACCGTGCACGGGCCAATCCGATTTCGATGGCGCGTCCTCTCGAGTTTCGTCGGTGTAAATACCTACAGCCGCATTTGCTCACTGCACTCTGTTTCGCTAGTCGAATCTCAAAGCCTTACAAGCCAATGCTTGGACTATTTGATTAATGAACACTCATTTTTCATTCTCTTCTTTCGCTTTTTCATTTATATGGAATATCGAACTTTAAACTGTTTCAAAGATGGCGCTCTCCCGCCATAACACCAAGTTTCTTCATCAATCGTACTTGTCACTCTAAAATTCATCTTCCATAAACCTATAACATTTTACTCCATTGCGTACAAAATGTAGATGAGAAGATGCTTCGATGCAGAGCCACATTTATCTCCCAGGGTATTATTTATTCAGTCAATCTTGCGAAAGAAATGAGCCCAACGAACTTTTCCTTTTTTCGGAACTTTTTGTTTTTTCCTACTTTTTTCACCATCCCCATGAATGATTTATGAACGTGAAATGCCGTTACGAGCTTCTCGGTGATTTCCTTCTTTTCTTCTTTTTTTTTTTTTTTTTTTTTTTTTTTTTTTTTTTTTGCTTTCCATTGCGTACACCGGAGGAAAAACTTTTAAAAAGTTTCTCGCCGTTTTGTATTTCCATAATGAAATCGTATTGTCGCACGGCCCCATCCCGTCGCAGTTCCATTGGTTTTACCCGGGGACGAACGAACGAACTCGGCTGTGTGATAACCAGAGGAAATCCATTGAGAAAAAGCGATTATAACACTCGAGTTGTCTGTGGTCTAGAAAAAAAGTAACATCGCGCCTCCTCCTTCTTTTTTTCATCTTAAACGGGGCGCATTAACGTGTGTTGTGCACTGGCGTCAAATAAATAGGTCATTTCGACGCAGTGCGGGAAGAAACAGAAAAAAGAAAGATGGCCGCTGCTTGTTCGACCACCGGCGATGCGCTTTCGGTTCATGGCTCAAATGAAACATGGAACTTTACGGTAAAGGGAGTAATAGCGTTTGAACAGTGTGCACGCGGAGATATCTTTACCTGTACACTTTCCTCACGCTTACTCTTGTCATTCCGCGGCAGCAATGTTGCCGACCCAGCTGCAACACACCTGTTGTTCCATTTTCTCTCCATTACCCAGGAACCATCATTCACGTAATGATATCAGAGGTCGAGGGCGCCACCATTTCGCTACACTCCCTTTTACGAGAAACGTGACCACTTTTTTCTCAATTCTACGAAAATTCTTCCATTTATTCTTTTTCCTTGTCGCAACACTTTACGAAGTTTTCGTTTTTTAAAGAATATCTGATAGAAATTTGTAATAAATCGCTACGAAACGCTGTAACCTAATAGTTATATATTTCTTGAAATTAGTACAACGATCTGTTATATCTTGTACGAAAATTGGATAAATTGATTGAACGTCGGGCTACGTATATTTATATCGAACATAATATATAAGAATTTACTGATAGACCGTACAGCAACTTGATTCTCAATATCGAGAGCAAACGAATCTGTACGATACATTTTTTTCCAATCCATCCTCTACGTGATCTTTGGATAACAATCTCGTACAAAGCCAGATAATGCTACCTTATCCGCGACCTATTGGCAAATTGAATGAAAAACAGGTCGCGTGATCGGTAACGAGCTATCGGCCGATTATAACATAACCACAGCAGCTTCCATTTTGAATCTGTTGAACCACAGTCGTATTTGCCATAAAGACCAAGAACAGCGGGGCTCTTTTTCCATTGGTTACATCAGAACGTGGAGAAACGTTACGCGTGGCGTTATTGTCCATTTTTTCTTGGTGGTTTCCCCGAAGGGACCGATTATCCACGGTCGACTAATCGCGTCCAAGCGATTGCCAGGTCACACAAGCATGACTTTAATATAGAAAAAAAATTGCGTCCACGTAACGGACCGGACGCAGAAAACGTAAAAATGTCTTGCTGGCGATAAGGATCGTCTCTGTTCTCTCTATTGTGATCTCTCTTCTTCTCATGGAGGACAAGTGATTCGTTATTCCGGCGGGCGAAACGCGAGTAGAGTAGAGTTTACGGGTTTGTACGACGATAGGAGCCGATAAAACATCAGAATAGGGGGCTGCTTGGGGGACTTGAGTAGGTTTCTTTTTCGGAGAACTGTTTAATTCGGAATAGCGAGGCCTGCGCAGCGTGAGCGGGCTGCCTAACTCGACCATAGCTTCCGTGCTTGTATATGTATATGTATGGTACAGTGTGCGCATGTTAGACAGGGGACCAACACGCGCGCACGAACGCGTTGACCATCGAAGCACTCGTATGCACGACTGACCTTTCGAGTCTGCTGTGCGTGACCCTTTCATTGCCCACTTGTATTCTTGCTCACTCGCGAGCAACATGTGGAGTTTAGACCCTGCGATTTTTGTCACTTCTACGTTTGTGCATCGAAATCAGAGAATACTATTACGGAGTCAAAATCGTGTAAAATTATGCAGCTATAGCTTCCCAGAAAGGTGTATCGGATATACGTTTTTCCCCATTTTTCTTTGTTTTGTAGTTGGTATCCGTTTACTCCTTTTTTGTTGTTCGAGTTTGTTTCCGGGACTTATTTTTTAGCGACATGTCAATTTTACATAAAAAATAGTCGATAGATGCGATATCGTCTAGTGTAACAATAGTGCGAATATGGCGACTGCCGGAGGGTATGTGATCTAATCTCTAAGCTCCCAGGTTCAACGAATTTTTCCAGTTCTATCCGGAAGTATCCGGATGTAAATCGTTGACCCGAGTATTTTTATTACTCTAGTGATAAATCTATTATATATTGCATTATTTAAGACTGAGTAACTACCTACTTACCTTTGCAAACGAGCTTTAGTGTTCTGAAATAGGTTCTTCGAATATTTGAATATTTAAGACCTGCTAGCTCCAGCCCAGATAAAGGCAGTAGCTTTATGTGTTAATTTTTATTCATTAAGTAACACGATATTTCCATAGAGGTAAACGAATGGTCCTTTCATTTGCAGCTGAAGAGCAAAGCCCCGCGCTGTGCGTTCTAAATTTCTTTTCTCTATTCAGAGTTCTTGTCTCGTATATACAGGTGGCGCGAGGGATGCGAGCGTTTTTAATCATCGCGGGCGTATCTGAGATATGTTAATGCATTGTGTCACTGATGTGTTTATATTATGGTCGCCACCGGGTGCTACATAGTTGCACGTTTGAATTACGTATACGTGTTCAGTACAGTATAACGTGATCATCGAGAGATCAAGCGTTCGTTCACGTAGCTCGTTTATATTTAAATGAACCGTTGATTCGATATTGTAGCGGGACGAGGCGTGTGTGTTCACCTTTTCTTTCAGAGTAGGAGGACGTGGAATGTAAAACCCTGTGACGAATCGAATACGAGAGAGGAATACCGAGTTCAGGGAATCCCCACAGGATCGGAATATTTCTTTGCCGCGTCGTCTATGTTCTCTCAGCCCTTTGCCCCATCTTTTTCCACTGCTGGTATTCCCGCATCAGAGGCGTCATAAATAACGCGTGTAATTATCCCTGTCGCGAAGTTTACCCTCGGTTGAGACGTAAAATATTCGAGACGTTCTGTGATCGTATTCGAAACGACATGGTCGTGCGCGCTCGCTACAGCATGCATGCATGCGGAATAAAACGAGTGGCGCGCTTATGCAAATTAACGGCCCCTGAATTTTATGTTGCCTCGATTATTGTTGGTATATCATTTCGTGCGCTGCTTTTATGACCACGTGGGGAGCAACACACGACCGATATCCAATTTGCCGTAAAAATAATCATTGTCTATGCGACGCTCATTAGCGATAGCCGCTTCTTTTATAAAAGAAAGGGAAAAGAAATAATTGGAAAAATATAGTGGGATATTTCCTTAATTTTTCTAATACGTATATCCGATATTTGAGATATATAGTTGTTTGAATGTAAACTTTGACGTTTATATTGAAACTTTTTAAGAGAGGAAAATGAAATGAAACGCAAATAAAAATAATACAGTGTGTCCTAGTTAAACTACCAATACTATTTGTTAAATATTCTAGTTTTAAATCACAGTGGTCATAATGACCCATTTCTAAGCAACGACGTGAATCTGCATGGCCTATTAGATGCCATAAGGACCAAACCGTCAATTTCATGCGATTCACTTTGTTGAATTCGATTGGGATAGGTGGACCCGATGGTCGTTTACGTGCCACGAGGCGCGCATCCTGTCGAAATTAGTTACTGAATCGACCGACAAGAGGTCGCCAGAGTCGCGTCGTGTATCGTTAAACCAATCGGCATTTGACGGTCGTAATTGCCACCTTTGAACGGTGGTCACGCTAATTTATCGCCGCCATTTACGGGCGGTCGCGTGTTAAAATCACAATAGAGATTTGTCCAGCGGTCGCTTCTGATCCCGAATATACGTGTATTCATGGGCATGCGCCCCTGTGTTATCCTCTTTCGATTTACGGGGTCGCGCGGATGTTTTTGGTGGCGTTAAGTCCGGAATTTCGCACTTCATTCCATTATTTATCGCCACTGATAAAGTAACCTAGTGTGTGATCTTGATATTTTTTCCTCATTGAGCTGCACATCGTTAACGTGATTAATAGAGATCAGATTAAGAACGAGGGAAGGTAAAACAAAGAAACGAAACGATTTCTGTATCGAGCTGCCCTCTTGCATAATTAAACCAGTACTATTGGTGAAATCTTGCTAGTTATTCGTGAATGCGTAAACTAGCGAATTTTGTTATAGAGCGATGTATTATTTTATATTCAAGTAGGAGATTGTCCTAGTATCTCCACTAACTCTACTCTTCGATTCAACGCATCGATTCAACGTAAACTTGTAAAATTATGTAAGTTATAACCTATATCCTGTAACTTGCCGATTCACTAATATTATTAGTCGGTAAATTAGTCGCGCAAGGGGGCTCAGATAGAACGGGACGGGATAGATGGATGGATTTTTTAACACCGTGTGCCTCGCGAAGTTTATTGATTGTCCCGCTTGCATTTCATGAATTATTTATCGCGATCGTACAGTTGCGGGCGGTCGAATTTAATATTTCAATAAATTTTCATAAAAACGAGCTGCTGTCGCGAAGAATGAAAAGGGGCGAGAAGAAGTGGGGGAAGGGATACTGGCCAATGAAGTGGCGGGTGAAGGGAGGTAGGAACGGGAGGCGGGGGTGTCGTCCTCGTTTGATGCGCGTGATCGAAATACAGAGGCGTTCAATTTATCAGGAACCCGAAAGATACTTCCCGAGGTGACTGCACGAGCTTACGCGCCCGGAAAAATCAAACTTTCATCCTAAGCCCTGTGATCGAAGCGAATGGTTCCTCTTAAAGAACAACTTTACAAATTCGAATTTGGAAAGGGAATTCGAAATGAAATGAAATTTTTTGGACTGCGAATGTTGCAAATTGACGTTTGCTTAAACTTGTACTGTCACATTGAGAAATTTGTTATGCCGATGTTTCTCGTCCTTGGTATGGAAATATTATTGGAAAGTCCAAATCCTCACTGAAAATACGTTCTTTATGGATATTAATCTTTATATACCGAAACTATGTCTATCGAGGACTCACTTGCTCAATATAGTGCAATAAAAATTCTGCTGTACTGCTCAGTACCTTTTCGTCTACGTATCTCTTTTTTTTTAATACTCTATGTACATGCTTATTGAAGGCATGGAATACGTTATTCAATAAAATCAAATATTAAAAGACCGTCAATTATCGATTAAACAGTTTGGAATGTCAGACGCTAGAAATGTAATCGAGAAGAAACTGCGTGGGACGTACCCTCAAATAGGAATTGAAAAATAATAAGAATTATGAATAACAATTCTATGACGGATAATGAGAAGTAGAACTGACAATTGGTTCATAAAATAAGCGCAAAAGCTAAGATGTTCAAACGTGGATAATGGATGTTATTTTATTTTTAGTGTTTTAAGTTTAAGGGATAAGAACATTGTAATGATTGACTGAATATCAATCAAATTTCAAGGTCATCAGAGATCAATCACCCCCATAGCTCAGGAAATGAGGAATAATTTAATGTTCGCCATCTAATCCAGCGTGAATCGTCGGGGATTCACCGTACCGTCGAGTCATAGCATTAGTCCGTACCGCTGATGGTCTAAAGTACCGTGTAATTACGAATTAATGTGGTCCTTGCCACTAAGATACACGGCTACTTGTAATTACTCGTAAAATGAAAAAAAAGATCAGTCGAATTTATCAATGGTTATTAACCTCTTAACTCCGGGGGCTGGGTATATCCGTTATATTAGAACAGTCTGTTAGATATAAAAAGAGACGACGAAAGTAATATAAAGAATCAAGATTTAATGGCTTTACATTCTCGTAGTCAGTTTTGAAATAGAACGTCTTAAAATCGATATTTTCCAGACCCGAAATAATATACAATCTTTATTTATTTAATAGAATAGAATTTAATAGAATTTTATATCTTACAAAAAAAGAAACGTTATTATATAAAATAACATATAATATAATATAACCTATAACGATCTCTCGTTACGCATTTGGAAATTGGGCTTAAAGTTTTTGATCTACGAAACGCTATATATACGTACGCTACTACATAGCGATGTCAAAAGATTCTATAATAAATTACATCGATAAGACGTCAGATGCCGCTGATTCTCCACTGCAACTTTACAACATCGAGCCCCCTTAATTTATGAGTAGATGCAGGGAGACACCGAAGAACAGTGGCTTGGTAAATACGATCAAACATCGGACACATCCCCCGGTTTGAAATTCATTCGTCTTAAGTTCGCAACAAAAGGGAGCGAGAACACGCCAGAAGGAATATATTATCGTCGATTGTGCGGTTTATTGGCGTCGAATCGAGCATCAAGTGTGTATGTGTGCGTATATATCTTCTTTTTCGTCTGTATAGGGTGTCTCAGTAATTATAGTACAATCGGCAAGATATTTTAAATTCTATGCAAATAAGTAAGTCAGAAATACGAAATTTGAAAAAGATATTTTCTTATGACGTTGAATATATCAACGTTGAAAATATATCAAGCGTAGAAAAACTTGGCTAATTCCTGGCTGAACAGAAATAGATATTCGGAAGCAAGTTATTCTACGTGAGAAAACAGATCGGAAACGTAAAATAAGATTTTTTTATTCTGAGTTTCGTTCTCGAGAAAATTGAATTTAAATGTCGAAGAGCATGCAGGTTAATTCTTCATTAAACACATTCGAACTTCATTTTCTTTAAAACGAGACTTTAGCAAATGTTATTTTACATCTTCCACTTATTTTTACAAGTACAATAACGTCCCATTATCATTATCATCGTAATCGTACAGTAGTATCCGGTCAGGAATTACCAAATTCATACATCTCCACCATATTTTCAAATTCCATTTTCTCGCGAACGAAGCGCCGTCCGAGAAAATGTTACTCTGCATTTCTTGTTTATTTTTTCACGTAAAAGCGCCCTCTTGCCGATCCTATCGCCGTTGCTGGGCCACCCTGTATAAGAAGGAGACAAGCCAGGGTTCCAAGCTAAACAAGCGCCCGTTCCGTAGTGCCCACGCACCATTATCGGCGCATCAATTAAGGCCGAAAAATATTAACGTCCCAACGGCGGACAGGAAAACGAAGTGCAAACAACGATAATTATTCTCCACATAGCTGCATTCACGGCAGACGTCCAAGCGTCGTGACGCATGGCGGCATTGTTCTACCTACTCTCACTCCGTTGACGGTCCAACAATACGTCTAGGATGACTAAGGCAACGAGCATCTCTCTCTTACTCTATACTTTCACCTGTGTGTATATACCTCGTTTGATATTCAACGGAGAGAAGACCGCGGGCGACGTGAGGGGGAGGGTAAACCTCTCTCCATGGGATAATCTGTAAAAAAAAAAAGAAAAATATACGAGGAAGAGAAAATAAAATGCAGCGAGGAATCGGTGAAGGATGACGCATACGGTACAAAGAAGGAGCGTCTACCGAGAAAACGTGCTCGTCCGAGGCAGAGAAGGTGTACGGTTCGCTAATTCCTAGCGGTTTTATCTACAGCTGCACAGGTTCGTGAAAGTAGTCGAACACTTGCGGATAATATTTATGAATATATTTCGTTGCATAACTTACGTGTGTTGTATGAAACATATCAAAATCTTATTAACATTGTAACGAAAGCCAGCTATCATGATTATATCGGTAAAACAAGACACGTCTGAAAGTAGATACAGAAGTTACAAATGTATATGTGTATCATATTTGTATTGTTCAGTAGCACCATCCTCCACGCTTATTATTCTTATTTGAAATATCTATTCATATTCTATTGTATATACCTTTTGCAGTATCTTGTAACTTCCGTGTATACTTTCAGATTCGTATCAATCTTTAGTCTTGAAATTTCGAAATGTTTTACGTAATGTGTGTAATGTATACGTGTAGAATAATGTACACGTAACACACATAGGGCACACGTTTTAATACCTCAATAAATCTTGGTTTGAAGCTTGATCAATATGGTCCCGATAGAGTCGTGTTTCGTTACAGCGCTAAACGTTATTCATTACAAGAGTTGTCATAAAATGTTTTACAGAAATGTTTTACGTAAAAGTTTTCTTTGGCAAGTACTCAAATACCTTCGTAAGCCAGTATCTCTTCACTTATGTCGGTACGGCCACGTAACCCGTCGAGAATGACGTTTCGATTTTCAATCGATGCACCTTACATTCGACCTCTGTCGGCTGTCGAGGTTATGTCGGTCTTGTTTTCAGAAGAAACGTTCAGATGCATAAATGTGTCTTCGAACGTAGCGTCCTTTTCAAAGAGCATTCCATAGTATTCCGGGCAAGTCTTCGGTGCCTGTCTGCTGCCTTTTTGCCTTCCCATCAGCATCTTTGTGCGACGTGTAACTGTTTTGAATGAGCCAGAACCGCGTTTTCAGAATCGTATCTGGCGAACGCTACCTCGCTATGGAAATCATAAGAGAGCCATATCATCCATGGGAACTGTGGATTCACGTAGACGTTCAGAATGTGTCTATTGTTGGTCATGCCTCGTTGGAATGCATTATTGGAAGAAAAGAAATTGAAGATCTGTTTATAACAAGTTCCATCTTCTTTTTTTTTTTTTTTTGCTGTTTTGTAACATCATAGCAGGTTAGAATTTCTGCATTTGGTACACTTAAACCTAAATTTCTATATCAGATGAAGGTCTTCGCTTCTTTTTTTCTTATCTCATACAGTCGCACTCTGATCCTGTTTCGCTTGTAATGCCATCGATTCAATGACCAATCTCTCCATATTCAAACATACGTCCTTGAGAAACTACCGTGTCAAACCTAACCCAAATCACGAGAAACCGGCCATGGAGAAACGCGAACGAATTTCAAAGCAATTGAAGGTTAGGTTGATCATTGATCGAGCAGAGATTAGTTCCCATAACAGACTAGAGGGAACAGGGGGAAGTGAATCACTCAATAAGAACGTCTTTCTAGTCTCTAGGCAGCAAGAAATGCCTTGAAATGATCGTGATATGGCAAATGTTTGAAATGTTTCCTAACAAGGGAAGGATCCCGGGCGGACTGTATACACAAACGTGCAGACCTGTCGGATCCAGTGCTGATCCTGTGTGTGCGTGTATGCGTCCTATGTATGCGTGCATGCGCTCACGTACACACATAAACACTCGGCAGTAGAAACGCGGCTACCTTGATTGGACGATGATGCAAAGGTTTTAAAGGGGTAGGCTAGACGGGGGGAACCCGAAGCAAAGAGGGACAAGAGGACTGACTTGTTGGCTTTTAATTGCTCGCTTTTACTTTATTTCCTTTTTGCAACTCGATGGTCCGGCAAGGGGATCTAGTGGCTTTGATGGTCACGTATCGTGATTAATGCTGATAGAAGTCCTTTACATTCAGAACGGTGTGTTCTCACGCGGAAACTTCGCAATAGTGTGATAATGATAGCCATCGAATGCTTGGTTATTGAAAAGGGACATGAACAAAAATCCTATAGGTTGAAAAGGCGAATAGAAAGAAAGGAAAGATAAGGGAGAAATTGGACGACTCTTTGAAAGAAGCGGTCGCCATTATTTTTTGGTAGATTTGGTATACGTGTATCATCATTGATATAATCACAATTATTCGTTATTGTACATTAACAAAGACTAGTGCCGACGCGTAATATACACAGGCCTGATTATTTTGCGCAAAAATCGAATTTTAAGATGATGAAGCTTACTTGACTGAGATAATACTGCACTGTACATACACATCATTTGTCGATGCGAAATCTCGTATATTGTTCTTGGCTGATCGATGATTATAACGATGATCGATAGACGGCTGACGATTGGTATACACGTACGCGTCGCATAACAGCAGTTGCCCTGCGCACTTATCTTGCTCGAATAATATTAATATTGTGACTGTCGCTTTTTTCATCGGCAAGAACGCTGTGAAATGCACACCGCGCCGCGACAAGATTAAATCCGGTGGACGGGTTTATTCAATTAATCAGCCGAAACAGCCTTGATGGACGTGGAGGATGAACGATCGAACTCTCCTCTCCTTCGCTTTGATTGCATTTGTATTTTTGAAAATTCCACCGTGTCGTAACAATATATGTATCTATTATTATATTTCAACTTATCTCGTTAAACGACCGTAAAGCAACTCTTCTCTCAATACATGTCATTTACATATAGATAGATTTCTCGGTAATCATCCTAGTACCAAACATCTCCAAAGATAATTGCTACACGAAACTTATCTGTCGAATATCCACTGGAGTCCTGGCGCCATTAGAGGACCGTTCATCCTCGGTATAGTATCGCTCTACGGAACGCGTAATGATGCTATGAAATTCAGCGACCACGAAGGTCGCGTGTCTCCCGGAAACGCTTCTCGCGGTACAGAGCAACGACACCATCGAGAAACGTAAAAACTTAAGGCTACGTCCTCACTGAAGCAACGGCGCGGAACTTTTTGTTGGTGTTTCTTGAAAGAATTAATTATCGCTGTTCGCTATTTTTTCATGTTTTCTCGTATTTTTGTTACCAGCAACAAAGGTTCCTGTCTGTTGTCTATTTTTGTTCGGGGCAATAAAAATCAAACGAAAATAAACATTGCAGTAACAAGTTGTCACAGAAACAAATGTCTCTTCTGTCGGTACAAGATCGTCGATTGTTTCACAACGTATTCGCGTACGGACAATTTGTTGCTATGAAAACATGTCGCTTTGATCGAATCAATTTGAAGAAATCCAATTACCTTCTCATTACGTTTCTTTGTCAAGGAAAATCAAATCTTTCCTCTAACTACGTCGTTTTATCAAAGAAAATCAAATTTTCTCATAAGTTGCTTTATCGAGGCTAATCAAGCCCAATAATTATATATCTAGGTCAATAAAGTCGATAATGTCTTTATCTACACAATTATTCAACATCATTTTATAGAACGATACTCGTTGAATTTTATTTAAAACATACAGCAACGCAAGCCAAAAAGTTCCGCGTTGCTTCGATGAGAAGGCAGCTTTAGAAGGGGAGAAATACTGAAAGATAGTACGGATTATAGTTAAGAGAGGCATTGCTCGTCGAATTGATGAAAAACGAAAGAAAACGTAATCGCGGGGCCTCCGGAGGATTTTGCTTGCAGATGCAGCGCCGAGGGAAAGGAACTGGGTCCAAAGGTCAAGCTAGTCGCTTCTGCCGGCGACGTTCTGCTGCCGCTCGAACGTTAATGCACCGAGAATATACATTGTAGGGATCGGTAGCAGCGTACCGTAAATCTCCCATGTAAATACACGGCTGGGCTAGTGTCGATCCAAACACGAGTACAGTCCCTTAACTAAGCTGTCCCCCGAAAAGCGGTTCTTGCTTGGGAAACGATTTATTTATGGCGATTCGATATTCGTCGACTATGGAGTCCAATTTTTCCCTCGTCGCTCCCTCTATCTTTTACTTCTGCTTCTTTCGTTCCATGTCGTGGCTAGGGCGATATAGACGATGTGTGGTTATTGACCGATCGGCACCGGTTTTTTTAATGATCACTTTATTTATCGAGCGCTTCATGAGAGTGTTTCATGTTTTTTTTTCGAATGGATTAATATCGTCCAGGAGGGATCGGTATATAGGTTAGGATTAGGTGGATCTTGATATCTTGGATTTGGGTATTGGACTTTGTGAAGAATTCCATACAATGGAATTTCTTTTACAGACAAACGATTATCTTATTGTCGTTTCTACTTTTGGGAAGAATTGGGATCGAAGGATTTGCAGCTGTAAGAAGGCAGCTGCTTCGATATTTAAATTGCGCCTATTGGAAGAGGAGAAAAGCGTAGGTTTCATACTCAAAAGTGCAAATGTTTGGTTTTAGTATAGAATATAATTTTACTATGCATAATACATGATATATGTTCCTGGTTTTCATGAATAAAATATGCGAAGAAGGGAAGATATTTGAAGAAATACAAACTCGAGGACGAAGCGGGGACTAACAGGGTTAAGCAAAGATACATTATTTACAAGCATCCGAATATCCACCTGTTCCCGAACATCGCATCGTCTTTCAATTCGAACCGACGAATTCTCGGAGTCTATGGAGCGTACACGCCCGTTTGGGAATTACATGGTCGAATCGGGGGTCGAGTTAAGAAAATTTAGTGGCTGCCAACTTTATTAAGCGCGATTATATTAGGCCTGTACGCTGGCAGTGATTTATTCGGTCGCTGCTCTTGAACGTACACACGAATCGTTTGTGCCACGCTGTATATATGTATATACGCTCGTGTACGTGCTCTATGTATTGGTAGTTGCCATATGGCAACGAACGTGGTAAATCATTTCTCGTTAACCGCGCGAAGTCCTAAGCTCGTTATAAAGCGAAGTTCAAACTTTTTAAGCGTGCAAAATACGCGAGGGGACATCGACAAAAAAAGCACGCATCCAGCTACCGATGCTACAGTGTTTATCATTGGTTGTAGAGCCGCCTGATGCCATTGGCAGTGGCAGAGATTCGTGGGGGATCGACGACGACACGAGCCGCAGAAAAAGTGTAGTTTGTTTTTCCGTGACATTCGACACCGTTTCCAGATTTTGTATTGTCTGTGTGTACGTGATCGTGTTTAAACACTTACGGAAACGTTTTGCGAATACACAGATTGTGTTACGCAATTGGGCCGGGATATATCTCGAAGTCGGTAAGAGATGGAAAAAGAAAAAAAGGTAGAGGAAAAAATTGAATGGTGCGGTAAGATCCATGTTCGCAGGTACTCACTTTTTTTTAGTATGCAACGATGCTTCGGGAGAGTGCGATAACACTCTTCCTCTTTTTATATGGTATTCTGTAAGTTTTTATTAACAGCTCGATGCATTTTTTAATTTTTTATTCTCTATAAAAAAAGTGCGAAGGTATTTAAATCGAATTTTCACTCTACAATTTTTTTCCACCTCTTACCGACTTCGAGATTTAGCGAAAACTCAATTCCATAACGCATCCTGTATATTGCAAGACACATTTAGATATTTAGTGTTATAATGAGATGCAAGCGTTATAATTATGTTGGTAAAATTTCACGTGAATCTGAAAATATATAGATATTCACAACATAACTCACAAAAATGCTTAGTGAAATCACCTTTAGTACTAATTGTATATTTAAAAACACTATCCATGCTATGGATCTTGCTAATTTTTGTATCGCCTATATGTTTCCAATAAACCTTTGTAACTTTTACATATATTTTTAGACTGGTTCCATACTTGAGTTGAATATAATCATGACAGTCGTGTCTCAATATAGTTGTAATAAAAAATTTCATGATGTTTTGTGCAACGCATAGGACATTTACATAGAAGGTTTCTATGAGTAAGAGTCCAAATACTATCGTGAATCATTGTATGCGTATTCTGTACCAAACGCGATTGTCAACCGTGGTTGAAACGTTTGCGGAAGGTGAAATATGTAAAGCACGTAAATACAGCTTAGAAAGAGTCGTCTGTTGCATTTGCATGAAGGGATTAAGCGAAAGGCCGTATGCGCGGCAACGGAACCAGAGGCAGATTACAAAGAAAAAAACGGTTCGCCCCAAGTTTGTCGAAACAATTGCCCATCGAGTGATGGGAAAACGACAAGTAAACGATCAAACGAAGGCTGACTTTGTATTTTGTATATAGCCTCGGTGCTTCAAGCCCAGGGATTCCCTTGCTGGTGCACGCGTTTCGAGTGCTTTTCACAACGCTCTCTAGCGGACGCCATCGTAAAACAACAATTAATGACAAAAAAGGCAATTGAACTCTGAACCCGTGAAGTGGAGAGGAGCGTTATTAAAGTATCGATATCCTCTGAGTGCTCGAGCGATGTTACGCGATGAGGGGCATCCCTCCCACTAATGAAGAGAAATTAATCTGCCAACGATTTCGACAAGAGCGAGCTCTTCAGGCGTTCCGATCTTACCGACCGAATATCTAAAAACCGTTCCGTGTCTTTGAAATATCATCGGGGAAGAAAACACGCCACTTTATGTGGAGCCGACGTTTGTACAAAACCTAACGACCATTTCTTCCCGTTTTATCTAAGTTCCCCTTTCTCTTTTGCATTTATCCACTATTCATCTTTCTCCCCCTCGTGCAACTTTCTTTCCTTCCCTTTGTGTAATACCAATTACACGGATTTGTCTCAAGTCTCCGCGTGTCTACCGCGTTCGCCAACCATGCAATCTGACTTTACTCTCTGTCTCCGTACCCGAGGCGTATCTCTTGTTTCCAGCGGCTTCGTGACTTGGAAGGAAAAGGACGGTTAATTGGTGGGGGTGGTAGTAGTGGTGTGTGGCGGTCGCGGTGATGCGCCTTCCCCATCCCATCTCTCCTCTCCACCTGCCTCGCTCTACGTCGCCCTCTCTCTCTTCTCGCCATCTCCACCTCGCTTACCCCCTTTTCGAAGAAGCGAATCCACCGACAACGACGAAGAGATCCGTGCGGTTAGAACGGCGCAATATAATGAGCGGCGAAAGGAAGAGAATGTCGATTGCAAATCTCGTCGATGCTGAATAATCGGGATCCTCTATTCACCCTCTCTCTCTGCCACTTCTAGATTTCTCTTCGTATACCTTTCTTCGTCTCGCACATACTCTTCGCTATATTCTCTCACGATTTCTCAAGATCTTCCCTTCTCGTCCCTCGCGCTATCTACGATGGCTTCTCACCCGTTCCCCCCTATCGACATCCTTATCTATCAATGGATGGGTAGCTTCACCCGCACTTCTCTCGATTCTCATCGATATTCACCTGTCCGTTCAGTCGCATACCTTGGCCTATCGCCCGCAGGCGGCTCGCTTTTAATGGCAGCACCATCGCTCCACTCGCGCGTTCACAAAGCCTTATGATTTTACGTGCCGAAATGCTTCCACGATATTTACGAACATTCTTTTAAGTGTCCTTTCGCAGCAGAAAGGTCGGCAGAGGCTCGCTTTAAACACAACCGATATACCACCGTGGCTGGATCGTAAAAACTCGCGTTATATACGCACGGTGTACATTTAGTTTTCTGTTATTGCTGGTGAGTACTTCTGTTCCGCGCTGGCTAATTAAAAGACCCCCTTCTCTCTCTCTCTCTCTCGCTCTCTCTCTTCGTATCACGTGCCGCATTGTTCAACAAGAAGTGTCCAATTGATATTGCCGCTTGGATCGTGGCTATGATACTCGAAATTGATACTGCGAACAGACAAATTAATTTCGAGCCCGTCGTCCAACCCTCTGCATGTTCCAACGGGATTATACGACGCTCACTTTTTCCCACCGTTCTCCACCAAAAAAAAAAAAGAAGAATAATACAAAAAAGAAACACGATCCGCTAGCCTGTGTCTCGATTCTGTTAACAAGCTTATTTCCCGTATCTCTGTTAATTATTCGACTACCATGCTGTAGCTTACCCTGTCGAGAATCGCAATTAATTTTCCGCCGAATGGAAAACCGTGTACGCGCGCTTTGATAACCATCAAAAGCTACAAATCGTGCGTTCATAAAGTACACACGCGAGCCAATATGGCCGCCGCTCTACCGCGAATGTAAATACCTGCTGCCTTTTCCGATGCTTACATATATATACGGTTTGAACGGATGTCGTTGGCTAAGGTTCGCAACGAAACTGTAGCAACTGAAAAAAAGAAAGGGTTAACAATTTGCCCGCGAGACAAATGAATTCGAAGCGCCAAACACACTCGTCCTGATTTCCACGCTGAAAGAAGAATGGACCGGCGACCTCGACACGGAAAGGAACACGGCTTTTCTACGTCCTCCCTCGACTCCACCTCCTCTTCCTCCTACTCCACCTAGTTCTCCCTATTACAAGAACGCATCGGGAGTTTCAGGCGACGTACATAGCGAGGCTTTGTAGGGGCCAAGCTAATTATCATCCGTGCACGGTTCCAGCGTACGCGCGTTAACGAGTCGCGTCCCGCCGTAAATGGAATCGCGGTATAGCTGATACGCATCCTGCGCGTGCGCATGCGTGGCCGTGAAGCTAGTGACCGCGCACACGTACATGGTATTTTCTGCTGTAATTACCAGGATCATCTATCTCTCCTGGTTAGGATTGTCGCGGACGTGGGAACTCGACAAATAATTCCTTCGCGCAAGACGTAACATTTTGAATCGAATTTCTTGAATGTATACGCCGTTGTTCATAAGCGAGAATCACGGTGGAAAGATATTGGATTGACAATTAAATGATTGCGGATTTTGTCATTAGATGGTATTGACAAAATCCGTAATCGCTTAATTGCCAACCCAATATAAGTCGCGTTTTTCGTGTTTCATGCAACTATTCTAAAAATCAATATTTCATCAAATAATTCCATTATTTATATCCGCTATACATCTTGGTTATTGTTTTAACCAATTCCACTACTCGTATCATCAATTGTTCCAAATTTCAATGCGGATTTGAAATAATCGTTGCTGAATTTTGCTTCTAATTCATACAAGTCTTTTTCGATACAACTTAGCTTGCGCTTCCTCCCGTAATTCTTGCAAATATATTCTTCTTATGAATGTGATTATACGATAATAGAACGTACGTAATGAATATGATAGCACAACGATATCATCATCGTTAACTCGCACGAGTACAGAATCACGATTAATTTATCGACGTCGTGAACCAGGTTCTCGCATCTTATACGAATCCAGGTGATCTAATACTTAGCGCTGTATATTTATAATTCATGTCGGTAACGTTATGAAACTGTTGTAAGGCGTATCTACTTATGCATACCGAAGAAAATTTCATGAAAGATTCATACGCGTGCATACGTAAACTCTTTCTGGTGTATACTCTCCCTTTTTTCCTTCTTACTTCCCTGTGACTTCTTTTCTTCCCTTCGTTTTTCTCTTGTCCGTTTTGTCTTTGCTCCTCTTTTTAATTTGAACTTTGGCGGAGCGAGCACAGAAGCGCGCTGGTACGTGTCTTCACGGAGAAAAGCTTTGTCTTGGTCCTTTTTCCCTGCCTCGGACTACTGAATACGCGGTCCGCCAAAGGAACAGTCTTTGGAATTGAAACAAAGAGCGCAAGGATGATAATCCTGACGGAAAAATACAGGTTTTTAATTAAATTGCGTTGAAGGCGGGGAAATTGTGTTCCGACGGGGAGAGCTGGGCGCGAACGTGATTATTCGCGGGATAGGTCTGTTTGCCGAATACTTTGTGCCCCGTCGAAAGCGGAGAATTAAATCGGAACGGATAATCGAGGCCATAGATCAAATAATGTTTGATGCACCGTCAGAGATTGACTTTGCCAACGTATCGCGCAGATACGTTTGCCATTGCACATGAAAAGAGGAACAAGAAGACAAAAGAACGAAGGAAAGCCACTTCGTTACTGGCTTTTTATCAGTTTTTAACGTTTAACTATTAGATCCAATAAGTTCGTATATTCCATTTTGTTCCTTATATAGATGCTTTTAGTTTTGGCTTTATTCCATTTTTTAAATATCAATGGATCTTGGAATATTTAATATTTTAGACGCTTGTTGTACTAATAAATATTCTATCCTAATTAAGATATCATGAATTTTGTTCTATTTAAAATTGCCATAAGGAAAGTGATCGATCTTCAAGAATAAAAATTTTCCGAAACGTATATAGCAACCTTTTTTAAATAATGAAACGTCCGCTTAGTAAGCGGGACAAATACTGTTTATAATAATTGGTACTATATTTTTCTTGTGAAATTTATAGGCAAGACAGGAGAAAAATGAGTTCGCATTCCAATTGTTTTTCATATGATAGAATCAGAATATGTAGTTGCTATTCAGTGTGTTTTTCATTTCGAATACCTTCTCTGATTGAAATTTGATGCTATATTATTCATTACTGTGCCGTTTATTCGTATAGGTTTTGTATTCGTGAAACACGTCACAGAGAGCTAGTGCAGTCAACGTTAAAATTAAGAAGCCATCCATTTGGAACGATATGTCATCGATTAATGAAATGATCTACTGCACAGTAAATACATACGTGCGTTTATTTATATCCTATACCGGGTTAATTCATAGAGAATTTTCGAGTAGTAGAATAAAGGTTCGAAATGCAATCGTTTGATGTTTGTCATGCGGATTAAATTTGCTATTCAACTATAAGTAACGGATTGCAGTAAAAATTTGTTCTACTTTGGTAGCAGTGTTTCAGCGAGCCGTTAAAAGTAGTACAGGTAACAGCCTATTCTACTTTTTGAATATGCGAATGCTGCAGGTTACGAGTTAGCCGAATGAAAAAAGCAGCTCGAATATAAAGGAGAACGAACCTGACGTCCCCTCGTATATCCAGTCGTACGAGGGCAGGTGCTTGTCACTCTATGCGCGACTTAAGCGGCTCCTAAAAGGTTTAATATAGTAGTGGAATCTTATTGGCTGGTCATCACGCATCTCGTGACTTGTTCGTGGCTCACGTGGATGCTCTCTGTGCGACCCTTCTCGATTGTATATCTTGCGATCTCTCTTTTATTCCGTTCCCTTTAAAGAGATGGTTAAAGGTTTTTTAATAATCACTTTAGTTAATAATACGTAAATACATAAAATAAGATGGCATCATTGATCGAACATTTTCTTCCTATGTAAGAGAAATGTTTACATTCACTATGCATATTATACTTAATATATGCATATAGTGGCTACAAAAAGTATTTGCTTATTTTTGAATAAAGCGTCTTCCTACCAGCTTTCACGTTTCATTTTAATAGCGATACGAAATTTAATAGACTGGAACCTAATTAATTAATACGTAAGTAATTTTATGATCAATAAAATAGCAAAGTATTTTCTGTAGCTATTGTATGTATATAGCCATTTGATTAATTTCAATGATCGTACGAAATTGGAGAAAAGCAAGACAAACGTTAAGACGATTCGAAATACCATTCGTTCTTCGATACAACGCTACAACGGTTGCTCCGTGTTCGCAATTGGCAGAATAATCGCCGTACGGGCGACATTTATCGTTCCCAACCGAAGAACCTCTCTACGCGGTAGACTTTCGAGCGAGGAGCCATCTGTGTCGGTAATACGTTCGAATCAGTAAAAATAATTCATTGGTCCGATCGGAATTGCAGCTCGGCCAATACCTCACTTACGTTACCACGTAACTTTTCTTCCAGTTCACCGTTCCTCTTCAGCTGTGTTCCGCCTTTACACGGTTTTTCACGTGTAGAACGAACGGATGCCAGACCGCGAGCTCCTGAAGAAATTAAAACTCTTTTTCCCGGTTTCGTTCCTCCGTCCTCCTCTTCCTACCACGCGATCTACGAACGATACATCGGAAACTCGAGCTGTTGCCCCTATCAAAGTTGTTGCACTGAAAGCAAAGGGAGACCCGTGAAAGAGAGACAGACACCTCTTGCCTGAGGAGGTGGCGGTAGTGGTCTGTTCTGTTGCAAGTGGATACGAGTGAACTGAGAAGAGCACAGAAGTTAGGGGTAGCTGTAGAGTGGGGAGGGCAGTTGAGAAACACAGAACACAAGAGAAAGAGAAGGATCAAGAAAAGAGGAAGAATCCCCCGGAGGAATTTAACGCATGGATGAAGCCGTACCACCCTGGAAGAGGGGATACGTACTTCTGCGTGTATACCGACATATGTATACCTATCTTTCTATATAACGTAAAGTAAATAAGGTTTCCCTTTTTCGTTCTCTCGATCCTGGTGCCTCTTTCTCCGTCTCTTTCAAGTTTACCTGTCTTTCTTCGTTTTACCTCGAGAGTACTCCGTTGGTTCCTCGTCTTGCCACAGCCTCAGGCAAGTTTTGAAACTTTTAAGCCGATTTCGTCTCGCCTGTATAAGGACGTATACGGCCGTCAATCTTGCCTCGTGTAAAATTGGGCATTATTCCCTGGCACAGCGTATTGTGCGGTGCTACGTGATTGGCTACGTGGCGGCACGCGAGTGCATCCAGCTGCACGCGCGCGCTTCTGCATGGCCAAGATACACTGCATACATACTAGGCTCTCTCTCGGCCGGCTGGCCTGGCATCGACATCGGACGACTTAATGCTACGAGCGTTCCCCGGGCTAAGGCTTTCTCGAGGCTCAACGATGCCCGCACGCGGAAGAATGCGCGGCATTATTTAGTTATTGCAGCATAAGCTGTCGGAGGTGCTCACCTGAATAATGGATCACACATGCTCCCAGACGAAACGAAATATTTACGATCAGCCGGTGGTTCTTTCTTTTTACCCTTGATGATCAAGATTGTTGTCGTTTCATCGAAATTTCTGTAAATCCGTGATTGTAATATACATAGTCGCTAAAAAACGTCTCTCATTCCTCTCTCTTTTTTTTGCTGCGTTTTTTTTCATTGTTCAGTGGTTATGAGGAGAAATTCGTCGAGAGAAAGAGAGAGAGAGAGAGAAAGCGTTGGTTCGTATTCCCTTTGTTTTTGCCGCACACCGGAGAAATTTATCGTCCACGTTCTGTACGCTTCTGGTTCCTAGTGCTTTTTTTTAGGCTAACCATCGCTGCATACAAACAATCACGGAAGAAGGGGGATAAATGAGACGTGTTCGCGAGCGTCGCACCGCAAAATTTTCTGGACTTCCCTTTATCCTATGGCTATGTGCGGTCGGATATTCATTGCGCGGCTTTCGCGCCTTGATCTCGAATCCGAATCTATGGAGAATCAAGGGTGCTGTAACAGTTGGCCGGTCAATTGGACGCTCGGTTTCCCACAGATTCCGATCCTTCTGAAGCGTAAATCCAGCTTTACCGTACACACCGTACCACTACCGCGTGCTCACATGTGTATGTGGCTTAGCAGCGCGAGTGTGACAAATGAACGCACGATAGAGACGGAGAACGAAGCGACAAAGTAAGAAATAGAGCGATGAGGGGAAAAAAGGAAACAAAGTGCCGTCGTCGGATGCAAAGAACAACTCGTGGAAACAGAGTCAGATGAAATGGAAGATGGCGAAATGATTAACGTGAAACATTAAGAAAAGATTGCAGAAATAAATCGTAGAATAAAACAGAATTGTCTTAGCGGATCTGTTAAGATTTAAATACATACTTAACCAATTGCAAAATTCTTACAAGAACCAGTCGCGTCTATTGATACATTACATTGCCCTCGGATTAATTCTGCCTGATTGGTTTTCATGAAGTTCTCTGAGCTTCGCTCCTTACCTTCGACGTTGAATATTCTTACTCAAATTAAACTGTCAAATACCGAATTAAGCTCGTTAAATCATCAATAAAATTCTTCCTAAGTCCTCAAGCGTCTGCCACTTATCGACCGCGGTATCAAAAAGTGAAACCACGCCGCCAAAAAAGAAACCTGTAAGTTGTGAGGATCATCAGCGTGAGAGATGAAGGCGTCAAAGAAAGAATGTATGTAAGAGAAAAGGAAAAGTAGTACCATTTCGAAGAGCGGCAACGACGGCACGGTATTCTTGAATGCCACAGCGCGCATCCCACAACAGTTTGCGAAAATTACTGCTGTCATTTGCCGTCGGCTTTGTTCTTACCGTATCCTGGTATTGGTATGCCTATATATATATATAAATACGCAAATACCTATAGCTATACATCGGATATGCACGTATGCACGTGTAGCCACACATAGAGGGCCAGACTCTTGGTATACACACGTGCACATACACACACACACACATAGCCAGGCGTGGTATTATTGCGAGCGAGCATGCTCGAAGCAATTTCCGATCTGCCTTCCTCTCTCTATCCTCTCTGTCCCTTCCTCTTTTCGCTCCCTCCTCTCCTGGGCCACTTCCTCCGTGTCCATCCTATCTCCACGTCCTAACCCCCTGAATGCATCCGCCGGTGTGCACGTTCATCCCAATCGGTTGTATTTGCACTTAATTGCTTCTAGTAAGGTATTATTACGGCACGTTTAAAAGTACGCGCCGGTCCTTTGCATAGGAAACGAAACAGGGTTTTCATTACTATGCCGTGGATATCGTTTCAACGGAATGAGAATAGACCCGTGTCCGCATACGGATCTCCGATGGCGCTCTCGTCGACGAACGTACGTCACGTGACTTCTATTATATCCTCTGTCGCATTGTCGAATCATTCTTTGACTTTTCTTTGTGCATGGATGATTTTGTTATTCTTCTCATATGGTGGCTAAACAACATGGTTGTTTCTTATGTATTTATGAATTTAGAAAGCTTACCCAGTAATATACTAATCGCACTGACTTGCATTTGTTATTACTTGAGACTTGTACGAGCGAACTGTGTCTAATAGGGATATTATCTAGACGCTTCACTAGCATTGCAATTAGTTTCTTTGAGTGGTCAAATGACACGTTGGAACTGTTGTATTGTAGTAATTGTTTATTTTGTAGACGATCATCCTTTATTCTACAGCTAGAGAATCGCGAAGTTGGAAAAAATGTGGCCCAAATAGGTAGCTAGTATTGCTGTTGATATTATTTGATTGTTTAATCATTTCTAGGGACTTTTCGCATTTTCTGATGAAATATTCCTCGCCCGAGGCTATGGTATTAGTTTTATCAAAAACTAAACCATCACGACCAGTATTACCTTCAAATAGTAATAACTGCAAAAAATGTGGAACATAAATGCCTTACAATTTTAATAGCTGCATATTGTTTCTTCGCGAAACATATTGCCAACCAGAAATTTTTAACCCTTGACGACGTGACCCGTTAAATGGTAATTAAAACGAAATACGAAATTACTCGGTACAACTCGTTAATTTCGCGATTTTATTTATTCGATGACTGACGTATTAACGTATTATTATTGATGTATCGTACGCAATTCAGTCAGCTTGCAAGAGTAATTCGTTTTCTCACGCTGTTTTATGCAGTATCGCGGCCAATGAAATATTCCCCTCGTCGGAGGACGTGCGGCCGTCCGTGCTTGTAAAGCCTTTAATCGACGGAAAACGCGCGGGTGAGACGGATTCGATTAAAATTTGAAAATCCCGCGTTTCCGGCTGACAGCGCCAAATTGCGTGCGTTCACTTGTCGCCGTCGAATAAGCGAGACGAGATTTTACATTGAAGCTTGACGATCTGATGCATTCACCCTCGAAATTGATTAAGTACGTTATTATGTATCTGGCCCATTTTGCATTCATACCGTATACCCATATAATTCGTTGAAACAATTGTTCTGTATCGATAATCTTGCAAATGCTAACTTAATTTACAAGCTCTTTAAATCACTTACCTTCCAATGAAAACGACAGTCATCCTGTTGCGATGAAAGTCCACGAAACACTGTAACGAGACACAATATCGTTGGATATAGAAGAAACTTAAAAATTTAATGCAATTTTAGATCTTTCAAATCGAGTAAGACGTGTAGATTCACCTGTGTTTTATAGTTCTTAGAAGGAGAAAATTTTACTATTGTAATCTTACTCCTTCATTAATGCGAATTGTAAAAAGTGTAACCTCAATTATCCTCAGATTTTAGCAAATTACAAACCCATAAATAGGTTATATTACCTATATTATTTGTTGCTGAAATAATATATTTAATATTATACCTGTTAGCTTGTCAATCATCGTCATCAGAGTCAAACAGACCGCAACATTAAAAATAAGTTGGCTATGTTGTTTGCTGAAATAATACATCTGTCATTATAACAGATTGTCAAGTAAATAACTACCTCGTTAAATCGTAATAAGACAAATAATTTATCCTTCATAGAAATCGTTTATTACGTTTGCGAGAGTTGTAAACTCGTTAAACTCGAAAAGATAGAATCGTCATTAGCAAGCAATAAAATAATAACAATAATTTTGGTGGCTTTAAGTCACTTTGAACACCGTATAATCGTTTTACACGAACGATTAGCACGCCATCATCGAGCGCGTCGAGAACGAACAATCCATTTTTCTCTCAAAAATTGTATCAATAACTTTGCCCGAAACCGCGATGAATTTCGTATTTTTAACGATATAGGCGAGGGGGAACGAAAACACGGCGACGTCAATGGGGCGGCATTGTATCGATTCTTCCATTATTCGTTGACTGATCTAACTCGATAGCTCTCTTCGTTCGTTAGCCGACGCAAGTTTCGCGATTAATTCCAATATTTCACTTGGCGTCCTAGCCTCAATTAAAAGCTGTCGTCACTGTTTTAACTGCGCCGTATTCTCCGCTGAAAATCCGTTTCAAGTGTTCCATGGCGGTCCCTCGATGGAGCATATACGTGTGTCTGTATATTGCACATGTATATGTATATATGTAGACTGTGTGTATCGATACACGGACGATTCTCCAGATCCTCGCCCGAGTTACGAGCGATATTTATGCCGAGAAAAATACACGTCGATCCGCGAACGGTGAAATGTCATCGTTTTTAATTCAATGACACGTTAAGAGATTTCTTTGATGAAAAAGCGGTGGCTGCGGCTGTAACTCAACTGGTAACCGGAGATTCTTCATCCACGATGACGATCGTGTTTTCAATCGAGATATACGTAGAGATGTGTGTGCCCTGAAATTTATGCGTACGCGTATAGTTGTGGGTAGAAGAAAACGTAGATAGATACGTATAAGAAATATGAGATACCGATGCAAACGAATTCCTATTTTCAATTTTCCATTTTGCTTAACAACCTGGAGGTCGAATTTCGATATATATCCCGGTCAAGCGTAATAAATTACAACGGTATTATCGTCATCGATCCGCGATGAGATTCGACGATACGAACGATGGAATATTTTGCTGAAAATACAGCCCTCTCCGTATTGACCTTAATTTGTTCGGTCGGTAGTGAACGAAGCACAGCACCCGAATGATGGGACGAGGGCAAGAAATCCGCTTTTCCGCCGCTCGGAAATTCGATTTTTCAATTTTTTATAAAATCCGTTTTCGCATAGTAATAACACGCACCTACCGATGTAATTTCCGGACGAAAATAGGTTAAGTGCAGTTGCTAAACTGGATCGACAGATTTGTTGTTTCGCGCGATACACGCGCCCCCTTTGCCCCTGTGTATATGCTTCATCATGTACACTCGACGCGTGAAACAACGTACAACCGTAGACACCTGAAACGGAAAATCTCGAGCTGTTATTGTGTCACAACGACGGTTTAAGCTTTCAGCTAGTACTTGACACTCGCTTCAACCGTCCGTAATAAGCTTTCGTCAGCGTTGAAAGAGGAGGCAGTCGAAAAAGAAAAGAAGAGGAGAAAAAATGACTTCTGTCTCCGCCTTGGTGTATTGTCGTTAGCAAAAGTTCGCAGAGATGGTGTACACTTGACCCGAACGTGCTTACTGATCGTTAAGATCGAGTCGTTACCGATTCTTACAGAGCACCGCCATCTTTAGTCGTTTTTACTCGCTGAAAATGAGCCACGGCTCATCTCGAGGAGGTCGTAGACAAAAGTTTCGATGATTGGCTGTCCGTACGTCGAGTAGCTCGCCTTCCTTTTTATCGGAACCTTCTTCGAATCTCTTTCAAGTTCTCTAGAAATCTTTCCCTCCTCGTTTTCGATTTTTCTGTCTGTCTTTGCCAGTGTTAGTCGATGCCTGTACCGTCGCTGCTCGTTAAGTGTACCAGTTCGAAAAATAGTTACGTTTGCTTAGGTCGTTTCGACGACTGAAGGCAAGAGAAAACACGAGAACACCGAAACATAGTGCCGTTTTAATTAACCGATACTCCGCTCTTAATTACTATTGGTTATATAATGTTCGAATAAAAGTATGATATCACTGCCAATTTCATTTATATATAGTACTATTTAAATTTTTTAGATTTTGTGTCTTCGAATCACTCTCATATTCGCCGACGTAAGATCACAGAGGAGCATTATGACAAATCATATTTTCAATTATTTTTAAATAAGAAAAGGGTATTTTTTAATTCTATTATACTGTCAACTAATTTCAAATTATCCCCTTATTTAGTTTCACGATTACGTTAAATAGTTTTTGGTTTCTTAAAAATTCATAGATTTTGACTTAACTTAACTTAACTTAACAATTAACGTAAAAGTCAGGAGATCAATAACAATGAATTGATTATGTTTTCTCTGTGGTCCTCATATGTGAATTTCTATTTTATCGATGTGCATTTTCCACACCACCTGCATCAGATAAAATTGTATCCGTTGTTTCTGCGTTTACGATAGCGTGTCCTATAACATATCGAAGAGAGGATTACGCAGCAAGGCGGCTAATAATCGTGGACAACACATGCAAGTGTAAAGCTAGCGTTTCCTTCTGCAATACGTTTCTCGATACAGGACAATAACACAAATCGAAGAATAGATCGAGACAGTTGTGCTTTCATTCGGAATGGCGCTACGTTCGCCGATCAAATTTGTTCTATATTTATAAAACGGATACGACTGGCTCACAGTCTGTTTCGATTAAACTGTTCCGCGTATATTTATAGGTTTCATTAAAGCGATTGTAGTTCCATTTTAAATTTTCATTAGCGCGAGATATAGTGGATTCAATTTACCAGGCCATTTTTACCGAGTCATTTTTATCGTTCATAGATATATATATATATACCATCCGAATCTTTCTTTCCGTAATTTCGCGCATTTCTGTTACGTTTTTAACGTTAGAATAGCGCATTGTTTCTTTTGGATTGTCACACGTCACACTTCTATGGCCCTCTTGTAAAATGATCTGCTAATTACGAAACAATAATTCGCTATCTACATGTCGAATATGTAAAAAATTTTGCGAAAATTTACCAGCACACTCTCATATATAATGCGTATACTTCGTGTAAAATTGTCGAGAATTGTAGATCGTAATCGTGAAAATAAATACGTAGCAACACTTTCATTACATGTATAGACGATAATAAAATAGTTTTGTATTTATTTAATTTGTGATTTACAAGATGTTCATAGATACTCATTACACGTGTTTCAGCACTCTTCTGCTTTCAATTTTTACCCTGCGTACGGAACAGTGACATTCTTTTGTTCTACGAAATGCTACGCACTACACACATACTCGTACACATATACTTATATATATATATATATATATATATAGTGTATCACACTATGCGGCTGATTCGGTGTAGCGCACAAAGTTACATATATTTCAATAAAAACGAACACGTTACTTAATACATGAAGATCACAGTGTACTATCATTCCAGGATTAATAATTCGTTTCCGGCGTCACCGATCTTATCCTGTCGAATTTGTCTAATCGTTCTTCCATTTCTATTAACAGTCAATGGATCCGCTTCGCTCATGCCTCTTAAATTATCAAACGCCCTCGCTAGGGTAAACGTTTCAACCACGTAGACGTTAATTCAATCGTAACGCTGGCGTCGTTGTCAGATGATTTTACTTTCATCCCATCTGAAATTCATGTCGTCCCGGCTGCTGCGCTCGACTGCGGCGCAAAGAGGTTGGGACAGTGCGTTAAATATTGAACAACACGCTCGACGCTGCACGATTTCCAAGAGTTATCGATCATAAACACATTCTCGACCGCCGTGCCTCTGTTTACAAAAACGAGGAGGGAAACGGGGCGCACCCGTTCTCATAGGTGTCTAGTCGTTAAATGAATCGGTAAGAGCTCCTTCACACGGCGATAAAGTTCTCGTAATTACGATAAAGCTTCCGATTAATTTTATAGCTGTAATTGTTTTTCAGTTTGTATCTATCGTAGCCGTTATCTGTTCTTTAGTTTCGGTGCTTCCTTTCAACAAGCAATTTCCTTTCGTTTTTCTATCGCTTTGGTAAAACTAAGGTGTGTAAACTAGCATCCTTTCAACACTTGGCGTTTGATGACCGTGTCGAAGAGTCTCTTGTAGCGTTTATTACTAGAGTTGAGAAAGCAGTTGCTCGATGACCATTTACATTGAATGCTTTTACTCTCGCTGCATTCTTGCTAATTTGGTTAAACGTGTCCTAATGAAATTGAACAATTGACGAGAAGTGGACTCGATCGCATTGTCGACCGAGGGTTACGTATGTAAGAAGAAAATACTTAGGATCTTGATTTTGACAACATATCTACAAGATCATCGGAAATGTACTCTATTCTTATCTAAGGATAATTCCTAATTAAGATGTACCCTATTCTGAATAGTTGACAAATACAGATAAGAGACAATGAAATCAGCGTGTATTTTTGGTCGATGAAGAGCAGTCAGGGTAACGACGTTCGTGAAACGTTTCACATCCTCGAACGTGTATTGCCACCTGCATGAATTGAGATAAACGATTTCACGGGTTTCGGTACCTGCATCGTCTATCTCATCCTTTCTGAACCATATCGTCATCTGCCACTATCCTTGTATCAAGCATATATATCTACTGCTTTAATCCATTCGAACATTATCTCATGAACGAGATAAGTTGCTCCAGCGAGCTGCTTCGCTCTCGAATCCTTCATGGTCGTCCCCTCCGATGCTTCTCCGAACCATTTTAATCAGAAGCACTGATCGATACGGATAGACACGATCGAAACTGGCTTTCAGGTAGCCGTGTGGTTTTATAGACGAGAATTTAATCGAACCGTAGAGTGGGAGGAGGTTCTTCGTACAGTTTGGTAGATGGAGCGCGTGGTGAGTGTCTAGTAAGTGGATAGTTTATGGTGGTTCGTGGCCGTAGCCTAACCCAGGAGCCGGGGTAGTAACTTTGCTTCCGTGATTAAAATCTGATGACGTTAACGGTTATTACGTAGTTATCGCGTAGCTTTCTTTCTATTGCTCTGTAATTGCACGCTTTTGACGGCTCGAAATCACCTTAATTACAGAGAAAGGTGACGCACTTACGCGAACATGTCCAACTTATCAAAGTAGATTATTACTAGACCGCGAATTTTTATACGGATTCACATCTTCATGAATAGGAATAAAAGAATAGGACCTAGCGAATGTTATAAAGTGTGCTATATACTTTGGATATTTTTTACATCCAATTTGTTTGCATATTACGTGCATTCTATGCATTTTTGTATTTCTAAATCTCTTATAAAAATCCGCAGTCTAGTTATTAAATATCTAGGATTGGTAATATGATACTTCGGCGACTTATGGTAGCTTGTGGTAGCCAATGGGCTTTACGTTATAACAGCTGACAATTTTATTCTTCTAATTGAACGATATTTCGTTTTCTCTGTATTCTCGTGTGTGTATGTGTGTGTGTTGTAGAGGATTGTTTTAATCAGAATCCGGGGGTGGCAGTTCTCTGGTCGTTCGATCGAAATTAACCGTATCGTGGCATGCTTTCCTAGATACGGAATCAGATCGACGCGTTTCCTATTGTCTATGTTTCGTGTTTGGAGGACGTGTCTGCGGTCTAGACGGCGAAGCATTTAGTAAATAGGAGGATTGGTTCTTGTTCAATTTACTTAATTAGTAGTTAGGACTTGGCGTAGTGGCTTACAAATAATATTGTAAAAGTAAATATTGGGGATCTTAGGTTATGAAACGAAATTTCGTTTTCCCGCCACTGGGTACAAAAGTTGGAGTTATTGCGAATTTTGATGACAAAAGTTTTATAGATGAGACAATCATTTGAATTCCTGTGGTAGATGGAGTTCCGCTCCCTTGAGATGTATCGTGACTCTGACCTATAATGATCCCCAATGTAATGTAATTGCATACATTCCGCCGAATATAATTCATCTCCATTCGAATATTCACGCAGTTTACGATTAATCGCTAATTAATCGGGACGTATCCTTAATGTTACGTAATAATAATGTTACTATCATATGTAAATTTGATAATTATCTTCTAATTCGCAATCAAAAATTTCCATACATAAATTGACTTCTCCGAGCACTGTTACATAACTATTAGATGCATTTACGAAACATCTTGTAGCTTCTACGTACATTTTCATGTATATTTCAAACTTTACCAATATAATTATGCGCTGCTTGTAGAAAACACTGTAAGTGCCAAGAAACAAGTTTTTTAGGAGGGAAAGAAAACACGCATTAATGTAGCCCAAACTCATGAAAAAGAAAAATGTATGTGTAGAAAAGCCTCTATGTGCCATCTCTTGGTTGTAAAGAAAACTCAATGTTTTGTTCATTTAGGATAACTTACATAGATGGCATGTGCAAAAGCTAAAGAATAATTAACTAATGTTCATTGGCACTTTATTTTTTTCTATATAGACGACCTTGTGACGCTGTCTTGTAGAGTTATTATTAAATATTCAGACAGGCGAATTGCATTTATATTCTATAGCACTGCGTTCTTATTGGCACGTAGAACATCTTCCAGTAAAGAAAAAAAAAATAAAAATTGGCACTTACAGTGTTTGTTACAAGCACTCTTCAATTATGGAATTTCAAAATATTTTATGTACACATGTAATGACATGATAATGACATGACACATAAATGCGCATTCATGAGCTATTATAAGTATCCACGATAGGTAACATTTATCAATTCTCGATGTATTTAATTTCCCCTGCCGTGTAATTGTTTGTTTCATCGTATGTATTCCAATCTTCTTGGTAAATGGACAAGTGCGTGTCTGCCTTCATGAACGCGCTGTACTTTATTTTGTGTTTTATGTTTCACTTGATCACGTTGTCGAGCAAGCGTGAGAACTGTAGCCTGTCATTGCGCGCGATTTTAATACTTAGCGTGTAGGGATCGCCGTAATGGGCGACAGTAGAGTAATGGTCTTGAGGATAAAAAGGCGGCTAACAACGAGGAAAACGCCTCGTAAAAGGTAATGAATTTACGGACGCGTTTTCCCTAATATCACGCGCTATATTATGGCGTAACGCCAACCTCGACGAGCCTCCAGCAAAGGGAATGAAAAAGCGACGTAAAAATAATAAAAGGAAAAATAAACGTGTAAAAATTGAGGTTAGACAAGCAGAGTGCGGAAACTGATTCGAAATGGCGCATGGACCGACGCCACGTATGAAAAGTACGGCAACGTAATATCACAGTGATTAGTTGCCATGTAGAACAATTATTGTAGAATTAAACCGGCCTCAAGGATAGTTGGCTTAGCGAATTACACTATGCTCAAAACGATTATTGCCGCATTAATTTCGTTTTATGCGCCTTGTTGCAGGTCCGAGCCGCGGAATAATTCGGTACAACGACTTCCCTCGCTTCCTTCTACGAAAACGGCCTCCTATTATTAGGTTTGCTGTTGAATAGCAGACGACCTCAATAAGCAAGACCGCCAACCCTATAAAAAACAAGTAGGTATACCTATAATTTATATATATATATATATATGTACATTTTTCTTTCTCTACTTATACCTGCTCTCTTTGTTTCCTTCTTGGCCGAGACTTTTGTTCTTCTCTTTTCATATGCACCGTGTTGTGTACCTTTTTCACGCAGGTCCAGCGCGTCTCGCGCTTCTGTGACTCGTTAACTCCTAACTTCTCTCAAAGGAAACGCTAGGCGCTCACCCCGTTATTCGACAGTAAAATCTTCTCGACTAATTTTTTTATTTCTGCGCTAGCCCGTGTGAAGTAATGATCGTGAGAAAAATATTTCGCCGCGCCGGGTTCTCTTTAAATATTATTAACACGAACCTATACGCAAGCGCACCTCCCACACTCGAATGTTTAGACAGATATTAAATAGCGATTAAACGCGTAGCTTCGATTTTTCTCGATTAAATTCCAATTTAGTTTCTCGATTTCCTAGATTGGGGTTAGCAAATAGCAGGTATTGTAAGGTTATGTAAAATTTTTCCTAAGAAATGCGAACGTTCTGTTTACTATTTCGTTGATATCAATCATTTAATGGAATTTTTGGTGCTTATTACGAAAACACGTTCTTCAACTCTCAATCTCTGTTTACACTTGAGCGATGTTCTTCTTCGTTCATCCCCACCCTTTCATTTTACCGCCTCCAAAGTTCCTCCAACCTCGAACCGAAAGCGCTGAAATGGGCGAAAGCATGCAAAGTGCGTTACGACGATAATGGGCGTAGTAAATAAGCAAGTGCAGGCTAAATTATAGCTGTCCTCACCCCACATCCATCTTTGCTCCTGCTTAGGATGAGTGAGAGAGTAGAAGAGGGGGCAGCTGCTGAAACCACTTAACTTAACGAATCCTGCGGATAAAGGGTTATGCTTGGCTGCACAAAGGAGAACACTCGAAAAAATATAATTAAATGCTTTATTCATAATTCTCTTTCGCTCTCCGCTCTCTTGTTCGTCTTTCTCACCCTTCCAAATCTCCCCTCTATCTTGCATCTCGTTTTCTCCTCTCTTTCTTCTGTGTTTTTATTTTTTTCGACACGAATAGAAGGGTGCACGAGCCCGCAGATGCAAATGAATATAAAACAATTGTTCGGTCTGCCTCGGGAAATGCGACAAACGAGCGTAAGCGCATTCGCGTTATTACGCAGGAGAGGTGCATGAGAGGTCAAATTTATCAGAAGGACAAGAGAGACGCGCATTCGTCTAGCAGCAGGGGGTGAGGGGATCCAGCGGATCGCCGAGCCAGTGTTAGAGGAAGGTAAGCAGCCAATGACAATATAGAGTTAGAGCAGTCGAGAAAAGTCACGCAGCATGTGAAACAGAGACACACGTACAACCGTGTGTAGGGATCCTCTGAAGTATCCTGGATGAATATCAGAGTTAACTATTCTGGCTGGTTTTAGTCCCGTTTTCCTCCCGTTCTCTTCTTCTCTGTCAGTTTGCCCGTCGAAATTACGTTTTCGAGTCACTCCACCGAACGCGATTTGCCTATGCATCGAAAGAGGGAGAGAAGTTGTTCATCCTCTATCGGCGGAATTTTTGCAATACGCTTTTGAATAGCCGCCATTGCTTGTGCTCGACTGAACGCCGAGCTTTTCAGCGGGACACAAACACATATATACATAGGAACATGCAAGCAGAGAGACAAACGTGGACTTAGGGTGCGAGAAAGACGGAGTATACAGTGGATGGGGGTTGTGGAGATGGGGAGCGAACGTACAGAGTGATAACTATTCCCTCCTGAAACTGCACGTTGCCTTGTTGCCTGCAGGAAGAAAAGCTGTTCTGGTGCAAATTGAACGGCACCGTCGAGTATATAATTTGCACGTAACAAATTCGTTACCGTGCCGTTTTCGTGGCGTTGATTAACCGGCTGTGTTTTCATATTAAATTCATGTTTACGGTTTTCTATCGATTACATTTGCGAAATATATAAATTGTTTTTATATGATCAAAATACATGTTTCGACGGTTTTCAATTATCGATTAATCCGCCAAATGTTACTGTTTATCTACGAAGTTCTTGTTATTGTATTCAAACAGGTCGCTTAATATTACACATATATACACGATTCCAATAGTTGAAATGTATTTGATCGTAATTACGTATCTATAACGTGTGACTTGTGCATCCACCCTAAGGGCCCGTTCTCCCAGGAGTCTGTTGCAGAATCTTAGGCCAAACTAACGACCAGATACTCTATGAACTTAATCTATATTCCCAGTGTATTATCGAGATTAAAAAACATGTACATATCCGCTACATCGGTTCACCAATAGGAATACAAGTTCTCACCGGGCGAAAGCCATCCAATGAAAACACATAGGGGGCGTTGAAAGCAATGCAATGGGGTCCTCCATTCTACTCTCGCTTTATTCTCTACTCGTGGCGGATATTTTCTTACATGGCACAAAGGGGACCGAGCTGTTCGTAATAATTATTACCCTCTGCCACATATGTGCCACATCCAAAGAAACAGAGACGGACAAAAGGAGAGACGTGCAAAGGAGTGACAAGGGAAAAAAGGAGACACAGTAGCGAAGGAGAGCAAATGAACGAGGGTTTGGAATAGGAGAGTGGTGGGAGCAGATAGAGGACATATACGTCGTCGGTGTGTAGTCGCACGCGCCCCGGTATCGAACGAAAATGTCGGTGCAAGGAGCGAGAAAGAAGGATGGCAAGGAAAAGGGGTGTGAGGAGGGGGGCTATACGCGTAGCTTGGCGGATGGGTGCGAGAAAGACGAGAATACTGGGCGAGTCTGCTGCCGGCGAAACTGGCGTGATTCCAATGAACAGAGGAGCAAGAGAGAGAAATACACAGGTACATGTCGCGACACAAAACGGGTCCAGTCATTCTCGAAATAGGCGGCTGGAATGTCAGTTCTCGGTAGAGCGTGAGACAAAGACAGATGGATAGAAAGAAACCGGGGATAAAATAAGAGAGAGAAGGTTCTACCTATCCGTACACTCTTCTCTTCTCTGTTGCTGCTGCTGCTGCTGCTGCTGCTGCCGGGTCGTTCGTTCTGTTCTTGTTCCCTTCTTGATTCTTCGTTCTTTATAATACGAGCACAGGGAAGGAAAAGGCCACCCATGTCTAGGCCACGATCTTGGAAGACGCTGAGCAGCCAGTCGGCACAAAGGAGAGAAGAACGACAAGCGCGACAAGCGGGCCACCGAGAAAGATACCGATGGCATTTAATAGCTTACCTCAGGACGTTTTAGATAATGACTGGCTGGACCTCGAAGTGCCTTCTTTCGTTTGATTCCGACTGTGGCGCGGCGTGAGCAAGAGAGGCTATGTTCTCTTGAGTGAGGGGAAAGAGAACGCAGACTGAAAGAGGGGAGAGAAACGAACACGAATAGATAGGCGAAAGGGGAAGTACGCGGCTCTCAGGGCTTGTTGAAAAGATGGGCGAAACAGAGAGAACGCTGGTGAAATGAAATGATTGATACCAGTCTTTTTCCTTTTTTCATTTTTCTTTTTTCTTTTTTATTTTTGTTCGTTTTGCCAAGGTCTATAAAACGCGACTGAAAAAGTAAAATTAATTGCACGCGGGAGTTATCGTTCTTTCGAACGGAAAAAACGAGCGACGTGAATGGGCGGGTGTGAAATACTTTTTGCTCCATTGTTAGAACATTCTCGAAAAATGAGCGAATTCTTTTCTTCTCCGAGTTAGAATACATCTTCGGCGTATTCGCTACGAGGTTAATAAAATTATCGAAATGCAAATTAGATGTCGTCGACAATGTTCATTGATTGTCCTGATAGTTTTTATATCTCTATAACATTTGTACACATTGGTCTCCCAAGAGATGCGAGAAATAAAAGAATAACGAAGAAAATGGCAACTTTTGGCATCACCGTTGTTCCGTTTCCACTAGTTTTTCTATACGCGTTTCTGAACTGACCAGTCCGACTAGAAAACTCAGTGAAGTGGGAAACACGGTGTTTAAACAAAACGAGGAAAAAAAACAGTTGCGAGAGAGAAACGTTTTCGCATTCGTTTAAATTGAAATCGCGGTGGAGCGTTCTGGCTGAATGGTGGGAAGCGCTGAAAACGTTTAAATTCGCGATAGTGGTTGGCAAACTTGTCTCTTGCGTTCACCTTCCTTTCTTGAATTAAAGTTTTTTCGTGCGCACGGCTACTTTTTATTTCGCATATATGTTTTTCGTAACAACCGCTCGTTCTTTTCTTTTCATTTTTTATTTTCGCAATGACAACTCAGTGTTACATTTTTCGTTAATAATAGAAAAAGTCTGGCGAAATAGAGACCAGAGGTGACATTTGGTAACTCTGGCGAATCGTGTGCTTGACAAAATGCGCTACTAATAGCCGTTCTCGTATTTCTCGTAGATTTGTTTCGAGCGAAGCGTAGATGAATTATTAAACTCATGATTGAAGCGCCGAGAGTGTATGAATAATCGTAGTTTCTACTCTGAATGATAAATCTCTATTGTCGTAAAATTTATAACCGACTGCAGACTAAAAAATATTGTACGAATATTGGTACTTGTTAATATTCATTTATACAGTAGTTGGCGAAAGTACTGCGACGCTTATAGAAAGCTTTTATGAATATATATATATCAGATGTGTTACACAAAACATTTTGAATTTCCATTAACACTGTAATGGGACCCGATTGTCGTGATTATGTTGGTAAAATTTAAATGGAGCAAATTTAACAATGGACATATTTAATGGATATCTAATACAAGTATCGCAAAAATATTTGAACACACATCATTTTTTATAGTTATTATTATGTTTAAGATGGTTGTTCATGCTGTATATTGATTTTTTTCCTAAGTATGTATATACTTGTAATAAATATCTTATAACTTCTGTATACAGTTTCAGATTAGTTTCGAATTTAACATAATCATGACAATCATTTTCATTGCAATGGTAATGAAATTTCAAAAGGTTTCATGTGACTTATACAATATTTATATATATCCAAATTTTCTATGGTAGGTGTCAAAGTATTTTCATTAACTGTATATATATATATATATGATTGCATTGTTTCAATTTAATTCAGAAGCGAAAGTTTATGACGAAACTTTGGCATTATACTTGCAATAGGGTTTGAAAAACAGTACTCTATACATTTGTTGTAGCAAGAATATAACCTCGGATATCACGGACACGTATAATAAAATAAAGTTGCTTTTAAGCGAGGGAAACTTAGTGGTACGTGATTTGCAGTTTATCGGCGATCGAGGAAAAAACAGAGTGCTACGTGATCTGCGGTTCACCGACGTATGACAAAAAGGTTCATAACAGGCAATTCACACTTTGCCATGAACTAAAAAACGCACCATAGTATATGATCATAGATGTCGCGAGGAACGAGTAAGTAACCCATAAAATCGTATAGTATCATGTTAGTCACGATTTGCATAAACTGTTAATACTACGTGACATATTCATCGCAAAAAGAAAATTGTACTATACTACGTGTTTTGTGCATATGACGTCGTACATAACCTCTGATCGACTTCATTACGCAATGTTTATAGGTTAAAACTTTTTGCTGATTCCTTAACCAAATCCCATACAAGGTCAACTCGAACATGTTGTACGTACCTACTAGATGTAGATAAGGGTAAAAAACATTTCGCACGAGATTTTATATGTTAGAGGAACACTACCATTTATAAGTATTTTGGCACCTAACGCAGTTCTCCAAATACAAAAGTACATTTTGCCTCTTGCCATGACTGGAAACAAATGCTCTGTTAAATTTTGAATTGAAACGAGGAATATACCTGTATCATTCAAGTTCTGTGTTTACCTGTAATGAATAGATGACACTTCATAGAATCTATAGAAACTTCTAGAATGTGACTAGAATCGTATATTTCAATTGCTCCACTGTTCCAACATTGAACATACTCACTTAATGTCATTTAATTCAGGTGTCTGTACCAATTTTCATCCACCTTCAATTGCGACTCTTTTAGTTGTATTGAGTAATATCAATTACTGTTTTTATTAATATGTAGTAACCATATCCAATTCCTCGAGATAAGATCCAGGGGGAAAATTAGATTAAAAAGTTTCATTTAAAGTACGTCTGTACATATTTGTAATAATTTAGAATTATGTAGTTACGGTCGGTATTGTACATGTGGAACAGAAGGTGCAATGCACCTGTTCTGTGATATAATAATAATGCGCAGGGGTATTCCAAACAGTTTGCGCTGTTATCCCGGACGGAAGTGAACGCGACCATTTAAGTCTTGGTAGAAAGTGTAGACACGAAATCATTAACGCGATACGTAACTGTCGGTTCACGTTAAGAGAAGTTACATCGTATTACTACGGTAGCCGGTAATCTCCTTTCTTTCCGTTTTCACCTCTTTTCTCATGGTACGAGTAAGATGCACTTATGTCACCGGTTCTTTGCTTTATTATGCGAACATATTACCCATTTATCGTACTATCGCCACGCGAGCGACTACTACTTAGTAGCAAATGCGTATAACATGTAATTGACCCAAACGATAACGTGATCTGTTACAATCGTGAGAATATGTTAATGGAGAGAAATCTCTTCCCATTAGGTTCAGTCTACGTGTATTCTTAGCTATTAAGGCGGGGAATTGTGCTACGCAGGAAGAGAAAAAGAAAACAAAAATCTCTCTTTCGGTGCTTTCCTAGATCTCTGTCCACCGCAGGATCACTGCACTCTTCATCGCGTATTCCGTTCTTAGCTTCTCGTTTCCTTTCTATGACTTCTCCGCACCATGGTTAATCGCTATGTAATTGTAGTCAAGAATCCAATTTCACCTCAGACATTCTGCTTCCATTTAGATTTTCCATAATGTGTATGAGAAAAGTACCTTCATTTATTTGGTACGATGAAAATCCCTAGGATAATTCCCCAGGCATTAAACTAAATTCAAAGACCTGGAATATCAGTAATACATCTATAATCTATTATATTGAATATATCATAAAATGAATTGCATGGTATTTTTGTAAATGCGTTATTACATTCTCCTACAGTAGCTCACAAACGTACAAGTTATAACTATATCAACACATGTTATAGGAAACTTTTATGTATATATATATATATATATATATATATATATATATTGTTATATAAAACATTTTAAATTTTATTACATGTTAGGGTATCTTTCACGAGCCGTTATATATCCATAACGCACGTGTCTTTGATGCCTTTGTTCGACGATCGATTCGTTGGCAGGTTTCAAAAATTAAGTTGCATCTATCGCAAAAAAGAAAATTTGATTTGCATGCATCGTCGATAAATCTTGTTGTTGATATTTCGATACGTGTATTCTTCTCGCTTTTGCTCTCTCTTTCTTCGTTCAAACAGTTACCAAATTGCAGCCTACGGGGGCAAGCGGACGTTTCATCGTATAATTCGCCGAGAAGCAAAGTCGCGAATCGGGCGTCGATATTATCTTCTCGCGGCCGATATTATCAACCTGTGGAAGCAATCCACGTGCAGGGTGGCGCGTCTCGCATGCATAAACTTTGTATACACACGGGGCTGAACTGTGTGCAACGATCCCCGTGGCAAAAAAACGGCAAGCGCGAGTGTGTGTGTATGCGTTGGAGCGCGTAACTCGAGGCATAGTCGATAATTCGATGCACGTGTGTACGATCGACACGAGTGTCTCTGGTGTATTTTTCGATAATATTCTCGGAAGAAATCCTCTTCTGGCATGTAACGTAACTTGATACTGATTTTTTATCGAAGAATGGTAATGCGTTCCCATAAAATAGATGTTTTACAATTCGTTGTAGTTAGTAAATTTGCAAAATATCAAAATTGAAACAACACAAATTTGGAACGTTTCTGGGATTTTGTTCCTCGAAAGAGACCCTTTTTTGGCGTGTAACGTAACTTGCTATTGATCTTTCATCGAAAAACGACGATCTTCCTATAAAATAGACAATATTTTGCAATTTGTTATATTTAATATTGAATTTTTAAAATTGAAATAATACAAATTTAGTTTGAACAAGGAACAGCAAAGTTTTGCTCTTAACAATACGTTTGGTCGAGATAATTGTATCAGATGTATGACTGATAGAGTAGCAAGCCGAAGTGACAAGTAGTATAGCTTAAAATTGTGGCGTCAAGTAGTAGTATGTATGATATAACTAGTGACCGAGTTTTTTTTATGTTGTTTCGTACGTACAGTATTCTTTTCTTGTTTGAGTTTACGATTTTCCTCTGTGATTTCTAGCTGTGGACTGGATCGGTTACAAGATTTAAGAGCAAACTACCAAACACGTAAAGCAAAGTTTGAAATATGAGCGTAGGATCTATCTTTTGACAGACACACCGGTACCATCGGGATTTCTGACTCCAGATTAACTTCGAATCTGGCTTATTGTATTTTCTACTCGGCCGTATACAATGCTTTATGTGCACCACTTATGTCCAAAACTATCGAACTAAACGCTTTACAGCTGAAATATGATTTGCCAGATGGCGACACCTCTCCTGGAATAATGGCTACCCGCATGAATGAAACATCGAATTTCATGACTAAACTTCTTTAATTTTCATGAATTCTCAATATTGTATAAGATTTAGTTCCTCTAATAATTTTCTCCTTAAAATTAGCATTCTGAAATATACTATGAACAAACCCGCTTCCTGTGCTATATTTTAACGTTCCATTTTAAACAAAACACTATCATATCAAATATGGGTGACGCTCTTCTTGTTCGAATTAATTAAATATAGGATATTATGTATAGGATATACAACATAAAAATATTAAAAACATATTATACCATACTATTTATTAATTTGTATTCTGGATAAAATATTACATTATGCCTATGTTGCATGGTATTCGTTAAAACATTTCAAACACATTTGAGGTGATTTTGGACACTTCGAACAATATGTTGTAGCTTTTTTTCTTATCTTTTTTCTCGCTTTTTGGTGTGTGACAGCTTGCCTCTTCTTCTCATAACATAAGGCGCACATCCTTCTTATAGGCTTGCCCTGCTGATTCTTACGAATCTCCAAATGATGAGACACCATTCTTCATTTTCTTCCGATGGTTGTCGGACAGTATTTTCTGAGGACACATCGGATCATTCGAAAACGAGAATTTCCCGAAATTTGTTTATCTGTATTTTTTGTTTGTAGCTGTTTGGTTCACATTATGAGCATTTACTATAGTTGTTCCTAAGAGTAAATGTAGTGCTAATTTCCGATACCACTTGATGCTTTTTCGTATCGTAGTGGCATATGAGACCATCTGGTCACTTCTGTCAATACCAGTTTTTCCATTATTGTATGGAATTACCGCCAAAGGGTTTCTGTCTCGGAGGACGTCCGCGATATATAGAATTCGAGCTTGAAATCATAATGGGTGCATGTTTTGTTGATGATATTCTAACATCTCGAACATCTCTCCATTTGAGTATCACTATACCGTTCTTATCTTTTCGTGCTACCATTTCACCTCTCTTCAACGGGTAGGACATCACGATATTGGGCATATATTTTTTATTGTGCCGTACAGTTCCAACGACATACGTCCAACGTTTTGCCGACGGTTGGATTTGGACCCCGCGGGAAACTTAGCCGAATTACGCTGGGCGACCAACGTCTTAATGTAATAAATTCTATGATCTTGTTGATATTATCGATAATATCATTTAGTTATTGGAGACAAAAATGGTTGTGTCATGTCATATTGTTTGTAAAAAAAGTATTTTTGTTTGGTAGATTTTTTTATTAATATCTAATAACTTCTTGCTGATACTATCCACGCACGACATTATTCGTTTTCGAAGAATAAATGTGGTTATCCCACACATGCTGTTTATATAAAAAATAGCTCCAATACTTTGAACGCGTAGCGAATACCGCGTGCGAAACAGTCTAACCACAAACATAAGTGCTATTTGCACGTTGAACCGCATTGCTAAGTTACAATTGAGTACCTCTTCAATGAGCTTACACTCGTGAGCATTATACGTACAATAGATCGTGATAATTACTGTTATATGGGATCTTATCCTTGAGTAGTGCTTAGTTTATGTAATTACTTCGACATATTCATCCTTCATAAAGATTCGATCCCCATTTTTTTGAGCCCCTTATTTAGTTTTGTCCCCTAACCTCTCTGTTCATTAACCTCTCCATATTTTAATGATATTTATTTCTTTTTTCTTTGTGTGCCTAGAATACAATGTACAATATTAATAATATGTACAATACGCTAATTAAATTTGTCAATGACATAAACGATATTTGACAATTTTAATGAGGCCAGTCGGTGATAATAAAAGTTGAAACATTTAATAATTACAGGACGTAAATACAATGACAGTGATTAAGATAGGTCAAAGCAGCGTAGTAACTATTCTAAGTACACGTTCCGTTTTTTATTTCTTGTTGCTTTTTTAATCACTGGTCGTGTACGACACTCCCATCTGACATGCTGAGTAATTCGAGAGGGAACAGAACGATTTTTTCGTACGGCGGATCGTGACGAGGCCAACGAAAATAGCACCCTACAGAGACAATAGCGCGTGACGATCTTAAGGTCAATGTACAGAATTTTATAAACCGTCCTTTCATCGATAGGACATGCTGCACTTCCGTCCTTTCTTCCCTTCTTTCATATTTTTTCTCTCACTTTTTATTATTTCACTGCTTATAACCTTCGGGCAAAAAACGTTAATGAGTTGCCATTTTAGCGAGTATAATACGTTTATCTTGGCGATTTTATGATAATTAATTACCCGTGCAATTACGCGGAACCTTTTTAAATTTCGAACAGACAAAACATTTTAACGAACGGACAAATCGTCGCGTCGCTTCGCGTTGCGTCGGGGCGAATAACGGTAATCGAGAAATCTGTGGCCCTCCCCTTTATCGCATTTATTTCCCAGGCGGAAAAAACGTATCGTGCCATTGAAGCCCGAAAAGCAAAAAGAGTAATAATAAAAAAATTGCATTCTATGGAAATATCGTACCGGTTATGAATTACAAAAGAGGATAAAAATGCATTTTATTTCCATAAATTTTCTGGAAATTTCTGCTGTATTAAAAAAAAATCGTTTCTGACTTGGTTCGAAATACACGATTAGTACATTCGATGTTTCCGAGTCGCGACTAAAAAAATATTGCATTCACCCTGAGTACATGGGGAGGTAATGCAAGAAAAAAAGGACGTGAAATCTCTGGAAAACATGATTATCGGTTCCCTGGTAGATTAAAGCGAAAGAACAAAAAAAGGAAAAGACCAGACGCGCATAATACCGACGTGGGAGCTTGAAAAGCGTGTAATTGTGCTACGGATATACGTGTGGTCTTCTCTCTCTTATGGGCGTCGGCGTCTGAGGGTGCAAAACTGTATACAAGATGAAGCGGCGCCGCTTTGTTGCGTACCTTCATCGTGCTCCTACAATTAGACAAGCCCTCGTACTCATTTTGGTGTTCTCCGCGCTCGGTATTCTTACAGAACGATGAAAGAGCGAAAGGAAAGAAACACGGGTCCGTGAGAGCTCCGAGAAAACGACAAGAAGCGATTCCGAGAAAAAGGTAGACGCGTCTGTGACTTGAGGCGTATCGCGTTTCGCCGGAGTCGCGCGACATGTATACATATAGCGTCCTGGCATGACCTAACCTCCAATGTCATCGTGTATCGTGGCCACTTAATAGATGCTTGTATGTCATCTTTGTCTGTTGTTGTTTTTTTTGTCCATAGAGATACGTGGAATAGAAATTCGCGCTTTGCTGCATAACCTAACCTCGAACGTTTATTGTGCGTTGCGATTACTTACTCGATCGTCGAATGCTGTATTCATTTGTTGTTTTATGGTTTGTGGAGACTTATGGAATCTCCAAAGTATATGATCTTCTAGATATAATAAAACAGCCTGCAAAATGATTTCAAAAGCTAATCTTGTTTTTTTTTTTGTTTTTGAGAGTTGAAGAATCTTTCGTTTATATTGGAAACATAAACATGTCGTGAAAATACGATGAACTACCTATCTTTTTGGTCGAAAATGTTAAAGGATACGAAATTTGTGAATAAAATAATTACCAGGATTTTAAGAAAGTAAATATTTTCAAATCTAGCGAATACACAGAATGTTGAATTGTGATCTTTTTTCGCTTCTATTCGTTCGTTAATAGCTACTGAAAATTGCCGATACCATATTACACCAAAATCAATAATCAGTTGTTGGATCCGTTACAGGACAGGTTCAATTGCTACAGTTTGCTCGCGACATTGCAAACACTGACAGTCAATGGTCGGCCGTTCAAACAATTCTGTATGGTGGTCGTTGTTAATTTGTCTGTTGGTTTGATTGAAAGCTGGTAAACAATAAATTAACCATAATTACCTCCTTTCCGTTACAAAGGGGAAAAAGTGTTGACACGTATATAGATTTGTATGCGTTCGTACGCGATTCGCTACTGCGCATTATCCCTACTTTACTCCCCAGCCCGGAAAGAACCCAAGTGAATACTATGCGAAACTATTTGTATAAACACGACACGTACATGCGAAAACGGGGAATATTGTTTGAAAACAAAATAGAATGGCCTTTGGTATGCGTAACTTAATAAAAGTAGCTATAGTTGAAGCTGCGGCATGACCTCGATGCATCGGTATATGTGCTGCAAATTTAATTGAAATATCACAAAAGCTCACAGATTCTCTTTAGTTTCGCGGAGGATAATTAAAAACCATACTATGTCGCGCTCATAATATTCATAAATGTTGTTTAATACATGGCACGGCAAATACGAGGCAAATACACACACACGAGGTCGAGGTTTCCGTTGACCAAATGAGAAACTCTCGCGGAATTGTTTAAGGAGGATGATGGGTGAGGGAAGGTGAGGGTGGAAACAAATCTATTTACACTGACAAGTTAAATGAAGTTAAAGTGAATTGAAGATCTCGAGGTTGCGATAATAATTTGTCATTCAGGCATGTCTGCAATGATTTCGCGAAATCGTACTTTCGCGAGAAACTGTTCAACCGTGAATTACGTTGTTCGAAGAGACGGAAACGTGTATATGTACGTGCTATAGTTCACGAAAGCATTCTAGCACTTACGGAAATATTCGAATATATTACATGCATATACTACATATACTAAATGTCCTGTAGCTTCTATATGCATTGTCAAATTGGTGGGAACGAAGCAAGCTTTACTCGTAATTTTTTTTTGGAATAATGAAATTTGGATAATGGAATATATGATACAATAAAATAACGAATAATGAATATATCTTGAACAACGAATTGTCTGAGAGACAATAGTATGTAAAATTTCAAATGTGACACCTTGTATATATTTCGACTATAGAGACGCACAATGTGTCGCGCGCAACGGTTCCTTTGATTGTCAACCAAAGAGGGATTGAAATCTTTTTTATCGAGCTGGAAATTTCATGAGCTTCCAATGACTTTGGGTGATCGTTGAACCGGGACCACATTTCACCTAATTCCACGGAGAACTCAGTTCGTTTATAGACAGGCAGTATGTTTGCCCTAAAACCGCCCCAACGATTTCTTTTATTGGTGCATTCCAACGTTCATCGATCGTTTCCGCGTAAATGAATGTCGATTAATGGAAATGCCAGTTTCGATCGTAAAACAAGTTGTTCGAAAAAGAGGAGAAAATAATCTAAAACATCCAATTCGATTAAATATCGGTTCTATCTGTAGTTCGATCAAACATGTATATCACGTGTAAATCCCGGAATGGTATTAATAATTCTAACACAAGTCAATTACGTTTAACACGGAACAGGGTGGAAACGCATTTACCGATCGTTATCAGATGACAATTTATCTACGCGAGTCCGACATTTCAAGTGTATATATATAGTTACGATATTATAGATCTTCGCACACACGTGTGTTCAGCACGTGTCCCTATCACAGATTGCAGTTCAATTGAAATCCTCGAAACATCTTCGTGCCACCTGAACAAAAACAAGATTCCAATAAAAGAAAATTTTTTGCCTCGAACTGTGTGAAACTTCTGTCACGTGACACTGTAGCGAAGTGCTTTCTTTTTTTATTACAAAACAAGAAGTTTCACCGTGGCACGATGGAGTCCTTTTCCGTAGAAGGAAATTGTGAATCGAGCTAGCCAACTGAAAATTCCAACTCGTCGAAAGAGCTTAATAAAGAAAGTTGGTAAAGTCTTCGGGAGGTTTCGGCGTTTTGTCGCGTGGTTAAGTGACGCAAAGGAACTAGGTGTTTGTCGATGGATCCGCAGCATAGCGTTGGCCACCGTCGTTATAGAAGAAATTCCAACGGCGAAGCTCACGCCGGCTGGTTAGAATAAGGGCTCGCATTAACTTCCTGAACTCGGCGAGTATCGCCGGCTTAATGAAATTCTCCGTCTGCTAGGAAGACTCTGGGAACAACTTCGCGTCTTTATCGTGAAAACGGCCGAGGGAAGCTGCCAACTCCATTTAGGGGAGCTGCTATCATTGCGCAGTCCAGATATGCCAGCAGGTCGTTACACCCCCAAGCAGTAAGCATTACTACACAAGTAAAGGGTCGCGTTTGCGATGTTCACGATGTGCGCGCGATCTATCTTGCCCGGGGTGTTTGTATAAAGGTAACTTAACGATAAATATATGCAGACGCGCGTGAAAGGAACGAAGCCAGAGAAAGCGATGCGCAGAGTACACCGCGGAATGCAAGAAGCATAGCGAGGCGAACGCGGGCACAGGGCGACTACAGTTTGACACACTTCGTTTGCGCCATCTAGGATTCTCTCGGGCTGAATTTCGTTTGGTTTTACGTCACACCGAATTTATGACTTATTTTACAATATATATGATTTGTCTGAAGTGAAATTTTTCTTGGTTTTCCGACGCTTCCTTTAGCTTCGTGTCTTTTTCCGTTACGAGCACTTCGATAAAGGAATAGACTTAATCGA